>NC_090317.1:59315855-59636240 GCF_039906515.1 Pseudorca crassidens | reverse complement strand
TATGGCTGATACTTCTATGAACTTTGTTGTGTGAGTTTTGTGTCAACATATGTTTTCATTTCTCTTGGGTATAGACCTAGGAGTGGAACTTCTGGTCCATATGGCAACTGTATCTTTAAACCTTTGAGGAACTGCCAGGCTGTTTTCCAAAGCAACTACACCATTTACAGTCTCACCAGCAGTGTGTGAAGGTTCCAGTTTCTCCACATATTTACCAACCCTTGTTATTGTCTCTTTTTTGATTATAGCAATCCTAGTGGGTGTGAAATGATACTTCATTGGAGTTTTGATTTGCATTTCCCTAATAAGTAATGATATCAAGCATATTTTCATGTGCTTACTGGTAATTTGTACATCTTTGGAGAAATGTCTATTCAAATTCTTGGTCAATTTTTAAATTGGGTAATCGCCTTTTTACTGTTGAATTGCAAGTGTTCTTTATATATTCCAGATACAAGTTCTTTATGAAATACATGATTTGTAAGTATTGTTCATAGGTTGTCCTTTTACTATATTGATGGTATCATTTGCAGCACAAGTTTTTAATTTTGATGAAGTCCAATTTATTTTTTTTTTTGCTTTTGTTGCTAGTGCTTCTGATGTTGTATATAAGAAATCATTGCTTAACCCAAAGTCATGAAGATTTACCTTTATGTTTTCTTCTAAGAGTTGTATAATTTTAGCTCTTATATTTAGTTCTGAGATCCATTTTGAGTTAATATTTTGTATGTGGCATGAGGTAGGGGTCCAACTTCTTTCTTTTGTATGTGAATATCCAGTTGTCCATGTACTGTTTGTTGAAAATACTATTGTCTCTCCATTGAATTTTCTTTGTTACCTTGTTAAAAATCAGTTGACCATAAATGCATGGGTTCATTTCTAGACTCAAAATTCTATTCCATTTATCTATATATCTATCCTTATAACAATACCATACTATTATTTTGTAACAAGTTTTGAAATTGAGGAGTATGTGTCCTCCAATTTTGTTCTTCTTTTTCAAGATTGTTTTGGCTATTCTGTTTGCCTTTCACACCTGTATGAATTTTAGCATCAAATTTTCGTTATATGGGGAAAAGAAAGACAATCAGGATTTTCACAGCGGTTCCTTCAAGTCCATGGATCAATTTGGGAAATATTGCCATTCTAATAATATTTAGCCTTGTAATCCAAGAACATGGGATGTCTGTGATGTATTTCCATTTATCTACATCTTCTCTCTTGCTTTCAACATTTTTGTAGGTTTAAGTGTACAAGTCTTACACTTCTTTGTTGAATTTATTCCTAAGTATTTTATTTTTGATGCTCTTTTAGATGGAATTGCTTTCTTAATTTCATTTTCGGATCATTTATTGCTAGTGTATAAAAATACAATTGATTTTTGTATATTGATCTTTTACCCTGCAACCTTACAGAATTCGTTTATTTGTTGTAGTAGGGGTTATGGGGGTTCCTTAGGATTTTCTATATACAAGATCATACCATCTGTGAATGGAGATAGTTTTGGTTTGTTTGTTTGCTTGCGTGTTTTTTACATCTGTATTGGAGTATAATTGCTTTACAATGGTGTGCTAGTTTCTGCATTATAACAAAGTGAATCAGTTATACATATACATATGCTCCCATATCTCTTCCATCTTGCGTCTCCCTCGCTCCCACCCTCCCTATCCCACCGCTCTAGGTAGTCACAAAGCACCGAGCTGATCTGCCTGTGCTATGCGGCTGGTTCCCACTAGTTATCTATTTTATGTTTGGTAGTGTATATATGTCCATGCCACTCTCTCGCTTTGTCACAGCTTACCCTTCCCCCTCCCCATATCGTCAAGTCCGTTCTCTAGTAGGTGTGTGTCTTTATTCCTGTCTTCCCCCTAGGTTCTTCATGACATTTTTTTTCTTAAATTCCATATATATGTATTAGCATATGGTATTTGTCTTTCTATTTGTGACTTACTTCACTCTGTATGACAGACTCTAGGTCCATCCACCTCAGTACAAATAGCTCAATTTCGTTTCTTTTTATGGCTGAGTAATATTCCATTGTATATATGTGCCACATATTCTTTATCCATTCATCCGATGATGGACACTTAGGTTGTTTCCATCTCCTGGCTATTGTAAGTAGAGCTGCAATGAACATTTTGGTATATGACTCTTTTTGAATTATGGTTTTCTCAGGGTATATGCCCAGTAGTGGGATTGCTGGGTCATATGGTAGTTTTATTTGTAGTTTTTCAAGGAACCTCCATACTGTTCTCCATAGTGGCTGTACCAATTCACATTCCCACCAACAGTGCAAGAGTGTTCCCTTTTCTCCACACCCTCTCCAGCATTTATTGTTTCTAGATTTTTTGATGATGGCCATTCTGACTGGTGTGAGATGATATCTCATTGTAGTTTTGATTTGCATTTCTCTGATGATGTTGAGCATTCTTTCATGTGTTTGTTGGCAGCCTGTATATCTTCTTTGGAGAAATGTCTATTTATGTCTTCTGCCCGTTTTTGGATTGGGTTGGTTTTTTTGTTGTTATTGAGCTGCATGAGCTGCTTGTAAATTTTGGAGATTAATCCTTTGTCAGTTGCTTCATTTGCAAATATTTTCTCCCATTCTGAGGGTTGTCTTTTGGTCTTGTTTATGGTTTCCTTTGCTGTACAAAAGCTTTGAAGTTTCATTAGGTCCCATTTGTTTATTTTTGTTTTAACTTCCATTTCTCTGGGAGGTGGATCAAAAAGGCTCTTGCTGTGATTTATGTCATTGAGTGTTCTGCCTATGTTTTCCTCTAAGAGTTTGATAGTTTCTGGCCTTACATTTAGGTCTTTAATCCATTTTGAGCTTATTTTTGAGTATGGCGTTAGGGAGTGATCTAATCTCATACTTTTACATGTAGCTGTCCAGTTTTCCCAGCACCACTTATTGAAGAGGCTGTCCTTTATCCACTGTACATTCCTCCCTCCTTATCAAACATAAGGTGACCATATGTGCATGGGTTTATCTCTGGGCTTTCTATCCTGTTCCATTGATCTATCTTTCTGTTTTTGTGCTAGTACCGTACTGTCTTGATTACTGTAGCTTTGTAGTATAGTCTGAAGACAGTGAGCCTGATTCCTCCAACTCCATTTTTCGTTCTCAAGATTGCTTTGGCTATTCGGGGTCTTTTGTGTTTCCATACAAATTGTGAAACTTTTCGTTCTTGTTCTATGAAAAATGCCAGTGGTAGTTTGATAAGGATTGCAATGAATCGGTAGATTGCTTTGGGTAGTAGAGTCATTTTCACAATGTTGATTCTTCCAATCCAAGAACATGGTGTATCTCTTCATCTATTTGTATCATCTTTAATTTCTTTCATCAGTGTCTTATAATTTTCTGCATACAGGTCTTTTGTCTCCTTAGGTAGGTTTATTCCTAGATATTTTATTCTTTTTGTTACAATGGTAAATGGGAGTGTTTTCTTGATTTCACTTTCAGAGTTTTCATCATTAGTGTATAGGAATGCCAGAGATTTCTGTGCATTAATTTTGTATCCTGCTACTTTACCAAATTCATTGATTAGCTCTAGTAGTTTTCTGGTAGCATGTTTAGGATTCTCTATGTATAGTATCATGTCATCTGCAAACAGTGACAGCTTTACTTCTTCTTTTCCAATTTGGATTCCTTTTATTTCCTTTTCTTCTCTGATTGCTGTGGCTAAAACTTCCAAAACTATGTTGAGGAAGAGTGGTGAGAGTGGGAAACCTTGTCTTGTTCCTGATCTTAGTGGAAATGCTTTCAGTTTTTCACCATTGAGGACGATGTTGGCTGTGGGTTTGTCATATATGGCCTTTATTATGTTGAGGAAAGTTCCCTCTATGCCTACTTTCTGCAGGGTTTTTATGAAAAATTGGTGTTGCATTTTGTCGATAGCTTTCTCTGCATCTCTTGAGATGATCATATGGTTTTTCTCCTTCAGTTTGTTTATATGGTGTATCACATTGATTGATTTGCGTATATTGAAGAATCCTTGCATTCCTGGAATAAACCCCACTTGATCATGGTGTATGATCCTTTTAATGTGCTGTTGGATTCTGTTTGCTAGTATTTTGTTGAGGATTTTTGCATCTATGTTCATCAGTGATATTGGCCTGTAGTTTTCTTTCTTTTTGACATCCTTGTCTGGTTTTGGTATTAGGGTGTTGATGGCCACGTAGAATGAGTTTAGGAGTGTTCCTCCCTCTGCTGTATTTTGGAAGAGTTTGAGAAGGATAGGTGTTAGCTCTTCTCTAAATGTTTGATAGAATTTGCCCGTGAAGCCATCTGGTCCTGGGCTTTTCTTTGTTGGAAGATTTTTAATCACAGTTTCAATTTCAGTGTTTGTGATTGGTCTGTTCATATTTTCTGTTTCTTCCTGATTCAGTCTTGGCAGGTTGTGCTATTTTACGAATTTGTCCATTTCTTCCAGGTTGTCCCTTTTATTGTCATAGAGTTGCTTATACTAATCTGTCATGATCTTTTGTATTTCTGCAGTGTCAGTTGTTACTTCTCCTTTTTAATTTCTAATTCTATTAATTTGAGTCTTCTTCCTTTTTTTCTTGATGAGTCTGACTAATGGTTTATCAATTTTGTTTATCTTCTCAAAGAACCAGCTTTTAGTTTTATTTATCTTTGCTATCGTTTTCTTCATTTCTTTTTCATTTATTTCTGATCTGATCTTTATGATTTCTTTCCTTCTGCTAACTAAGGGTTTTTTTTGTTCTTCTTTCTCTAATTGCTTTAGGTACAAGTTTAGGTTGTTTATTCAAGATGTTTCCTGTTTCTTAAGGTAGGATTGTATTGCTATAAACTTCCCTCTTAGAACTGCTTTTGCAGCATCCCATATGTCTTGGGTCGTCATGTCTCCATTGTCATTTGTGTCTAGGTATTTTTTGATTTCCTCTTTGATTTCTTCAGTGATCACTTAGTTATTAAGTAGTTTATTGTTTAGCCTCCATGTGTTTGTATTTTTTACAGGTCTTTTCCTGTAATTGATATCTAGTCTCAAGGTGTTGTGGTTGGAAAAGATACTTGATACAATTTCAATTTTCTTAAATTTACCAAGGCTTGATTTGTGACCCAAGATATGATCTATCCTGGAGAATGTGCCATGAGCACCTGAGAAAAATGTGTATTCTGTGGTTTTTGGATGGAATATCCTATAAATATGAATTAAGTCCGTCTTGTTTAATGTATCATTTAAAGCTTGTGTTTCCTTATTTATTTTCATTTTGGATCATCTGTCTATTGGTGAAAGTGGGGTGTTAAAGTCCCCTACTATGAATGAGTTACTGTCGATTTCCCCTTTTATGGCTGTTAGTATTTGCCTTAGTTATTGAAGTGCTCCTATGTTGGGTGCATAAATATTTACAATTGTTATACCTTCTTGGATTGATCCCTTGATCATTATGTAGTGTCCTTCTTTGTCTCTTCTAATAATTATTGTTTTAAAGTCTGTTTTGTCTGATATGAGAATTGCTACTTCAGCTTTCTTTTGCTTTCCATTTTCATGGAATATCTTTTTCCATCCCCTCACTTTCAGTCTGTATGTGTCTCTAGGTCTGAATTGGGTCTCTTGTAGACAGCATATATATGGGTTTTGTTTTTGTATCCATTCAGCCAGTCTGTGTCCTTTGGTGGGAGCATTTAATCCATTTACATTTAAGGTAATTATCAATATGTATGTTCCTATTCCCATTTTCTTAATTGTTTTGTGTTTGTTATTGTAGGTCTTTTCCTTCTCTTGTGTTTCTTCCCTAGAGAAGGTCCTTTAGCATTTGTTGTAAAGCTGGTTTGGTGGTGCTGAACTCTCTCAGCTTTTGCTTGTCTATAAAGGTTTTAATTTCTCCATCAAATCTGAATGAGATCCTTGCTGGGTAGAGTAATCTTGGTTGTAGGATTTTCTCCTTCATCCCTTTAAATATGTCCTGCCACTCCCTTCTGGCTTGCAGAGTTTCTGCTGAAAGATCAGCTGTTAACCTTTTGGGGATTCCCTTGTGTGTTATTTGTTGTTTTTCCCTTGCTGTTTTTAATATGTTTTCTTTGTATTTATTTTTTGACAGTTTGATTAATATGTGTCTTGGCGTGTTTCTCCTTGGATTTATCCTGTATGGGACTCTCTATGCTTCCTGGACTTGATTAACTATTTCCTTTCCCATATTAGGGAAGTTTTCAAGTATAATCTCTTCAAATATTTTTTCTGTCCTTTTCTTTTTCTCTTATTCTTCTGGAACCCCTGTAATTTGAATTTTGGTGCATTTAATGTTGTCCCAGAGGTCTCTGAGGCTGTCCTCAGTTCTTTTCTTTCTTTTTTCTTTATTCTGCTCTACAGTAGTTATTTCCAGTATTTTATCTTCCAGGTCACTTATCCGTTCTTTTGCCTCAGTTATTCTGCTCTTGATCCCATCTAGAGTATTTTTAATTTCATTTATTGTGTTGTTCATCGTTGCTTGTTTCATCTTTATTTCTTCTATGTCCGTGTTAAATGTTTCTTGCATTTTCTCTATTCTGTTTCCAAGATTTTGGATCATCTTTACTATCATTTTTCTGAATTCTTTTTCAGGTAGACTGCCTATTTCCTCTTCATTTGTTAGGTCTGGCGGGTTTTTATCTTGCTCCTTCATCTGCTGTATGTTTTTCTGTCTTCTCATTTTGGTTGTCAAACTGTATTCAGGGTCTCCTTTTTGCAGGCTGCATGGTCATAGTTCCCGTTGTTTTCGGTGTCTGCCCCCAGTGGCTAAAGTTGGTTTAGTGGATTGTGTAGACTTCCTGGTGGAGGGGACTAGTGCCTGTGTTCTGGTTGATGAGGCTGGATCTTGTCTTTCTGTTGGGCAGGTCCACATCTGGTCATGGGTTTTGGAGTGTCTATGGACTTATTATGATTTTAGGCAGCCTCTCTGCTAATGGGTGGTGTTGTGTTCCTGTCTTGCTAGTTGTTTGGCATAGCGTGTACAGCACTGTAGCTTGCTGGTCGTTGAGTGAAGCTGGGTGCTGGTTTTGAGAGGGAGATCTCAGAGATTTTCACTGTGTGATATTATATGGAGCTGGGACGTCTCTTGTGGACCAGTGTCCTGAAGTTGTGTCTCCCACCTCAGAGGCACAGCACTGACTCCTGGCTGCAGCACCAAGAGCCTTTCATCCACACGGCTCAGAATAAAAGGGAGAAAAAGTAGAAGGAAGGAAAGAGAGAGAGAGAGAGAGAGAGACGGAGAGGAAGGGAGGGAGGGAGGAAGGAAGAAAAGGAAAGAAAGTGGATAAAATAAAATTAAGTAAGATAAAATAATTTATTAAAATAAGAAATAATTATTAAGAGAAATTTTTTGAAAAAAACGGTCGGATAGAACCCTAGGACAAATGGTGAAAGCAAAGCTATACAGAAGCAATCTCACACAGAAGCATACACATACACACTCACAAAAAGAGGAAAAGGGGAAAAAATCATAAATCTTGCTCTCAAAGTCCACCTCCTCAGTTTGGGATGATTCATTGTCTATTCAGGTATTCTACAGATGCAGGGTACATCAAGTTGATTGTGGAGATTTAATCCGCTGTTCCCGAGGCTGCTGGGAGAGATTTCCCTTTCTCTTCTTTGTTCTCACAGTTCCTGGGTTTCAGCTTTGGATTTGGCCCCGCCTCTGAGTGTAGGTCGCCAGAGGGCGTCTGTTCTTTGCTCAGACTGGACGGGGTTAAAGGAGCCGCTGATCTGGGGGCTCTGGCTCACTCAGGCCTGGGGTTGGGAGTGGTACGGATGCTTGGTGAGCCTGCGGCAGCAGAGGCCAACGTGACATTGCACCAGCATGAGGCGTGCCGTGCGTTCTCCCGGGCAAGTTGTCCCTGGATCCCTGGACCCTGGCAGTGGCAGGCTGCACAGGCTCCCCGGAAGGGAGGTGTGGAGAGTGACCTGTGCTCGCACACAGCCTTCTTGGTGGCAGAAGCAGCAGCCTTAGCGTCTCATGCCTGTCTCTGGGGTCCTCACTGTTAGCTGCGGCTTGGGCCCTTCTCTGGAGCTCCTTTAAGCAGTGCTCTTAATCCCCTCTCCTTGCGCACCAGGAAACAAAGAGGGAAGAAAAAGTCTCTTGCCTCTTCGGCAGGTCCACACATTTCCCCAGACTCCCTCCCTGCTCGCCGTGGTGCACTAACCCCCTGCAGGCTGTGTTCATGCCGCCAACCCCAGTCCTCTCCCTGCGTTGCGACCAAAGCCGGAGCCTCAGCTCCTAGCCCCGCCCGCCCTGGGCAGACAAGACTCTCGGGCTGTTGAGTGCCGGTCGGCACCGATCCTCTCTGCGGGAATCTCTCCACTTTGCCCTCCACACCCCTGTTGCTGTGCACTCCTCCGCGGCCCCGAAGCTTTCCCCCTCCGCCACCTGCAGTCTCCGCCCATGAAGGGGCTTCCTAGTGTGTGGAAACTTTTCCTCCTTCACTACTCCCTCCCTCTGGTGTAGGTCCCGTCCCTATTCTTTTGTCTCTGTTTATTCTTTTTTCTTTTGCCCTACCCAGGTATGTGGGGAGTTTCTTGCCTTTGGGGAGTTCTGAGGTCTTCTGCCAGCCTTCAGTAGGTGTTCTGTAGGAGTTGTTCCACGTGTAGATGTATTTCTGGTGTATCTGTGGGGATGAAGGTGATCTCCATGTCTTACTCTTCCGCCATCTTCCCGATTTGAGATAGTTTTATTTATTCCTTTCCAACTTAGTGTCTTCTATTTCTTTTTCTTTTCTGAATGCACTGACTAGAACGTCCAGTAAAATGTTGAACAGAAGTGGTGAGAGTGGCATTTTGTATGTTTCTGATGTAAAGAAGAAAACACTCATTCTGTTACTAGTAAGTATGACCTAGCTGTGGGAGTTTTGTGTTAAGAGAACATATTCTGTATATTAGTCCTTTGAAATTTCCTAAGACTTTCAATTCCTGAAATGGTCCAGGGTGCAGTCAGTTTTTTATACATTTCCATTTGTGCTTGAAAATATTATGTAGTTTGCAGTTGTTCAATGCACTGTGCTATATATATCCGTGAGATCAAGCTTGTTGAATATATTTTTCTGTACCAGCAGTCAATAGATTTTTTTCTTAAAATGCCCTATAGTAAATATTTTAAACATATGCAACTCTGTCACATCGTCTCAACTGCTGTTGTAGCACAAAAGCAGCCGTAGACAATACGTTAATGAATGAGTATAGCTGGTGACCCTATAAAACTTGATTTACATAAACTGGTGACTAGTCCATGGGCTATAGTTTGCCCACTTCTGCTCGTTACTATTAGTTTTTATTTTTAATCTGGTTTTTGATCAGCCATCATGGAGAATAAGTTAAACTTCCTCTATGATGGCAAATTTGTCTATTTCCCCTTGTTTCATGTATTTTGAGAATATATTAATAGATGTATACAAGTTTAAGAATGTACTCTCTCATTATTTAAACTTTTTGTCTTAATATAGGCACTTGATCTCTAGTAATGATTTTTGTCTCAAAGTCTGTTTTGTCTAATATTAATATAGCTTATAGTAGCTTTCTTTTGGTGGCTATTTGCCCAATATGTATTTTTTATTCCTTTTTTTCCCTAACCTTTCTAAATAGTTGTTTTAACAATGTCTCATAAACAAAATGTTGGCTGTATTTTGTAAATGCAATCTCGTCATCTTTGTCTTTCAACTAGATCATTTTATCTGTTTGCATCTATTATAATTTTTAATATCTTTGGAATCATTTCTACCAAGTTTTTGTGGTTTTTGTTTTTCTTACCTCTTCTGTTCTTTTATTTCCTTTCTTTGCTTTATTTTCTCTCTCTCTTTTTTTTCTATAACATAGTTTGTTAATTCTGCCTTCTTTTTATTTTCTTTTATTGGTCACCCTAGAAATTTTAACCTGCATTCATTTCAAGTCTCATCAGTATATTTACCCTCTGTCCAAACCATATTAAGAACCGAGAACATTTTAATTTCTGACATCCCTTCCTAACTTATACTATATTGATACTCAGAGATGTAGTTCTATTTTTTAAACACATGCCTAAAAATTATTATTTTATACATTCATTGTTTTAGTTTTACCCACATATTTACCACTTTCTTTGCTAATCATTCCTTCTTCCATCACAAACCTTCTCAATGGGAATATTTTTATTCTGCCTTAAGTACACGTTTTAAAATTTCCCACTGAGGGTCATTTGGTTACACATTATCTTGGGTTTTGTCTGTCTGTGTCCTTCTCCCCTCATTTTTGAAAAAAAGATATTCTACTGAGTATATAATTCTCAGTTAAGTTACTTTTTTTTAGTGCATTGAAGATATTATATTGTGTCTTCCAGTGTTGTTTTTGAGAAATCAAAGTTTATCTAATTTTTATTCCTTTGAAGGTAATCTGTCTTTTCTCTCTGGCTTTTTTTTTTTAATATCCCCTCTTTGTCCTTGGTGTTATAGAGTTTTACTATGACTTGTCTAATTGTGGAGTACTTTTTATTTATCCTGTTTGGGATATGTTAGTTTTCTGAACCTGTCAAGTGTTCATAAGTTCTGGAAAAATCTTGACTATTCTCTTCAAATATTACTTCTGCCCCATCTTTCTCCTTTTCTCTGGAACTCTGATTAGACATATATTAATATTTCTCACTCTATCATACATATCTCTTTCATACTTATTTTTCATTTCTTTGCATAAAAATTTCTTTAGGTCTACTAATTCACAAAATCTCTCAGCAACTGTAAACTGTATCCAATCTATTAAAACTTATCAATTGAGTTCTTTATTTGTTTTAATTTCCAGTTCTAGAAGTTCTCTTTCTCTTTATTTTCATTAGCTTTGGTAATTTTTGTAGTCTCTTGCTCTTAACTCAAATTTCCTCTTTTATTTCTCTAAAAATAAAAAATATATGTATTTGATACCATATGTTCTAGTATATACATTTTTTGTGGCTCTGATTCTGCTCTTTGTTGTTTCTGCTAGCTCTTGTCCAGATGCTTCCTTGTGTTTTCTGATTTTGCTTCTTTGTGTTTTTTAATTTTTCAAAATTGTGGTCTCATATTTCTTGGACCTTTATCTGTTGTAAATCTTTGAAGTCTGGGTAGCTTCCTTCAGAGAGGAGATGTTCATTTGCTTCTGCCAAGCATCTGTGGGGGATACCAGCCTGGGAGCACCTTAAATGTATACTTAATTTGAGATTTCTTAGATTATCAAGATAGTTTTATGCTGCACATTATGAGTTCTCACTTGTGCTTGCCAATTCTTAGGAAATATTTCTTTACTCTCTACTCCGTGCTCAATCTTTGAGACAATCAGTTTTCCTAACAGTTCCTTGGAGTGAACTGTTTATTTCTAGTTCAACCTTAAATTGAGCATGCAGCACCTTGAGATGCCAATTTTATAGGCTCTCCAGTAAGATTGCCCACCTCAAGCTCATTCTGGGTTTTGTTTCCTGATCCCATACTCCATGAACCATCTGTTTTACAGCAAATGACATCAAGGTAAAAGCTGGCTTAAAATACATTTTATCAGCATTTTTAGTTGTTTTCAGTAGGAATGTTGATGAGGATTCTTATTCTGCCATACTGCTGGAAAAGGAAGTTCAGCTATTTTATATTTTTGACATGAATTTTTTTCCTTCTAGCTCCCCATATATACTGCACCACCTCTCCAGTCTAAATATGTTGATGAGCAGCCTGGTCATTTACAAATGGGCTTTGAGTCCATTCGCACTACAACTGGTCGTTATATTGGCTGGTGCAAGGTAAGTGAATTCTGATAGTGGTTTCATATCAGAGGGTTCTCATTTTATTACATAACAGTTGTTCCAGTTATTCATTGAAGTGTAACAAACTACCCCAAAACTTAGTGGTTTAAAACAGCAACTGTTCTATCTCATGATTTTGTGAGTCAGAAATTTAATCAGACTTCAGACAGCTGATTCTTCTGTTGCATGTGGTGTTGACAGAGGCCACCCAGTGGTATTCATCAGGTGAATGGGCTGATTTAGAGGGTCCAAGACAGCTTCATTCTCTTCGCTGGCACCTTGTCACAGATGGCTAGAAGGCTGGGCTCAGCTGGGAATGTTGACTGAAGCATCCACACCTGGCCTCAGGTAGTCAGATAACTTACATGGACAGTTCAGGGGTCCTAGAGAATATGTTGCAAGCGGCCTTAGTCAGAATTTGCCAAGCTTCTTACCTGTCTTCAGGTGTCCAGGAAGGTTCAAATCTGTGAACTCTGGTCATTTCAGATATTTAAAACGTCTGATGAATACATGGTGTTATTTTTTTTAAATTTGTGCCTGTCAGACAATTCTAATAGACTTTTATAATTCTAATAATACACTTTTAATAGTTTGACTAGTTGTACTACACACTATTAACAGTTTGGTCTCAGCAGGAAATAGCTTAACTAATTAGGGTCTGAGTCATGCCCCTGAGGCTGTATGCCAGCAGCTGGATGATTCAGACTGAAGTCTCTTGACACCTAATTTTCCGTAGTGTTCTCAAAGTTGTTTTCAGTGAGGTTAATTGTTCCTGTGAGATCTTTAAATTGCTGTTGTTACTATCACCCAATTTAAGACTAAAAGGACTTTTTACTCTGGTAATATGCTGAAATGAATAGATTGAAGAAGGGCACTTTCAAATGCATTTCATCTTCAATGTAAACATTTCCTCTCTAATGTTCTCCTTAAAATGTAATCTATTCTTTAAAAATTACCTCCGGCTCAAATTACATTCTACATTAAACTTAGAATCACAGGGCAAATTCAATTTCTATTCCTACTCCTTAGTGTTTCGAAATTTAGGTAGCAGCGACCTCCAGTGGTAAAAGTGAATTCCTAAACACAGCTAAGGAAAATTTCCCCAAAGTTTTCTTCCTCAACAGTTACATTATTCCCAATCAACTGATCAGTAAGCATTATAATTTTGAGGTGAAATTTTCTCAAGAGACAGTCCCCAAGGAGAAGTAGCTCAGTGGCAGTTAGGGTCTGTGTTGGTTTGTACAGCTTTAAACCATGATGAACAGGATGAACTTCTGCATCTGATCATCATGAAAGTATCTGTCTGAGACAAAGTTACTAATACCAAGATATATCAATAGAAATAATTTAATTCTTTCCTATCTAATATAATAATATCTATTGTCTTTGCTTTGAAAATCTCTTTTTTTGTTTTTATCCCATGGTTTCATAGCAACTAGTTCAGAGATGGAGACCACATATTTAGACTGTGTTTTCTAGTTTTATCAATAGAGTACAGCATGACTATGGGCAATTACTATGGGTAAATTATTCCATGCCTTCATTTTTCTTCTGATGTACTTGAGATAGTACATATCAAAAAATGTGTGTAACAATATTTCTTGCATTAAAATAAATAGTTAGAAACAGGTAAAAAGAATCTTTGATTTAAAGCTTTAATCCCTTCAGTGGGCTAATATAATCTTGATTTGCAGATAATTTATGTTCCTGTTGAAAACAAGATGGACACTAGTCTGTGTGGGATGATTTCTATTCTAAGATAAATGTCTTATTTAGATTTATTTTTCTCATTCTAATGAACACTAAGAAAAAGGGAGAAGATGAAGCACTTTTCTTTAGGCTTTTTGTTGTTTTCTCCACAAATCATTATGTTGTTGCTGCCTCATCTTTATTAATCAGATGTTGCTTCTAAGCTGAAATATACCTCTCTTCATGCTTCTAAAAAATTCCATTCATTTTTCTACGCTATCATAAAATAAGATGATAAATCTCTGTACTTCTGTAATAACTTTTCTGTGAGCTGCTCTGATTATTTTATTGGCATTACTTTACCCATTTATATGAGGAATATAGCAAACAAGTATTATCCATGTTAAATAGAATGAAAAGCAAGAAGTGAAGAGAAGCTAAGTTCAACAAGTGTCCACATAGAGAATAAACAGGAAAACTAGATTTAGATTTTGGTGCAATTTCATATAATCTCAAAGATGTGGGCTATTTGACCTAATTGTCAACATCTTCAAAAATGCAGATGTCCTTTTTTCCCCCTTTTTACTTAGGGTGTTTATGTCTTCATGAAATATGGGATAATGGATACAGTACAATTTGGAAAAGGTAGGTTGAGTGAACTGTCTATAATTAGAAATGTTCTATTGTCTTTTTAACTTGCAAGGTTTAAATGTGAGAAAAATTAACTTGGTATGTTATCCATTATCACGTTTTACCAACTCAGAAGATACTCTATATAGCAGTTTATAATAATAATAACAAAGCAATAGTATCTGTTATTTATTTAGCAATTATATGTTGAGGCATTATGATGAGCATGTTACATAATTTATCTAATTTTATTTTGTAGCAAATTTCTGGATGTCGGTATTATAATGACTCCCATTCTACAGATGAGGAAACTGGGGTTTAGAGGGGTTAAGTAGATTACCAAGGTCACATAGCTAGTAAGTGGCAACACCTGGACTCAAACTGGCTGTTTTAGGTACGAAACGCATATTGTATACTCATACAGCATAAATTAAACATATATCTCCATTGTTATTAATTAGTTTAAATAAGTACTGTTTGATGTTAAAATACATAGTATTTTGCTATTGATTGCTAGGAAACACGATATCAATTAGTCACCCTAGAATATTTGAGCTAGTGTTGGAAAACAATTGTGTTTGACTCGTTAGTTTGATAATGTTGTTTGGCAGCAGGTATAGCTCCCTAACATTTTTTAGACTAAGCCAGTTGTCAAAATAAATGTGTATTGGGGGACAGAAAGAACACCTAAAATTTTAAATGCCTCTGTGATGTTGAAATGCCTCTGTGTATGTATTATCATTATTTAATGTGTGTAGGAATTAATTCCAATTAAGTCCAAATTATATTCCTCATCAACCTTGAAGAATATGATTAAATTCCATTAAATTAATAATTAATAATTAAATAAATAATTATGATAGAAGAGTGTGTTTTTTGGATTGCATGGAACCAGAAACCATTTAAATATACAAAAAGCCAAGAAATTTGGACCTCTGCCCCCTTTCCATCTATTTTTTGTCTAGACTCACTTCTCATTCTGCTCATTGGTTTTAACCAAGAGCAATGGCTTCTCTGAGTTTACTGGGGAGTAGTGGCAAGCAGAGTGATAGCTGCATGTTTCCTTAGACTGTTATTCAAAGTTTCCTGCTAAAGTATCTATTTCAGTTCTTACTAGATCCTACCAATGTTTGAACAGATAAGGCCAGAAGCATTTCCATTATAAGAATATAATACATACACAATGAGGAATTTGCTTTATAGTAATTCATCTTAATCCATATAATGCTAGTGTACACTCTAGCATTATATTTCATTAAAGTGTAATAATCGCCTGTATTAAGGAAACAAATACCATTAAATCAGCTGTGGAAGGAAGATTTTATTTTGTAAAAAGTAACTATTAACAACTGGCTTTTTAAGTTGCTGGTCAAATCATTATTTTGTGTAGTTCTTTTGAAGAATGTTTTAAACCATCTGCTATTATCTTAGCAAATCTCTAACTTTTCTTCATCATACCTATATAGAATGTCAATTATAGTAAGTTATTTATATTATTTTTCAAATGATTTCTTGAGATGCATATGTCTATTTGAAGAATCCACCTCGAGATTTTCTTCCGAAAATTGGAGTGATTACAGTTTCAGGATTGGCAGGCTTCATTTCAGCGAGAAAAGGTAGGGTTAAAAATATATAATCTTTCTTTTAATGCCATTATATTAATTTCTGAATTTATTTATACAAACAGTTTAAGCACAGTGTACAGTAAGTCCCCTACATATGAAACTTCAAGTTGCAAACTTTCAAAGATGCAAACAGGCATTCGCATGTCCAATCATGTAAGTTAGTTCACGTGTCTGGCGCTGCTAAGAAGCACCAAGTGATAACGATGGAAACAAAAGTGAAAATAATTGAGAGAGTAGAGCGAGGCGAAAAGATGGTAGACGTCACTCTTTCTTATAACATGAATCATTCAACCATCGGCAAGATTGTAAAGAACAAGAACAAGATCGTGGAACATGGGAAGTCTATTGTGCCAGTGATGTGGACAATAATATCAAAGAAGCGTGGAAAAGTGATGGAGGACATGGTGAAACTTCTCAGTGTGTGGATGCAGGATCAGCATCAGCGTTAAGTCCCACTTAGCTTAATGCTGGTTCAAGGGGAAGGGAAAAGCCTGTATAAAGACTTGAAGAAGAAATACAGCAAAGAATCAGAGGGCCCATCTTTTAATGCCAGGCATGGCTGGCTTCATCAGTTCAAGGCTAGAGCCAACATTTACAACGTAAAAGTAAGTGACGAGGCCGTGAGTGCAGATATGGTAGCTGCCTGGGAATTTCCTAAAATGCTTCGGGAAATTATTGATGAAGACGTGTATTTACCCGAGCAGGTTTTTAATGTGGATGAGACAGGACTGTACTGGGAGAGGATGCCAGACCGAAGTTATATCAGCAAGGAAGAAAAGTTGATGCCAGGCTATAAAGCAGCAAAGGATAGGCTAACTCTGTTGTTTGGTGGCAGTGCTTCCAGCAAGATGAAGCTGAAGCCTCGCTTAGTTTATCATTCAGAGAACCCAAGAGCCCTTTAAAACAGCCAAGGGCTCTCTTCCTGTTGTGTGTAAGAGTAACCCCAAAGCCTGGGTTACAGAGGCCATTTTCCAGTACTGCTTTTTCCACCACTTTATTCTGGAGGTAGGGAAATATTGCTTGGAGAAGGACGTCCCATTCAACATTCTTTTGCTGCTCGACAGTGCTCCAGGCCACCCCCCATTCATGGACAACTTTCATCCCAATGTCAAAGTAGTGCATCTACCACCGAATACTACATCGCTCATCCAACCTATGGACCAGGGAGTTATAGCCACTTTCAAGAAATATTATTTACGTCACACTTTTCGTCAGGAAGTAAAGGCAAGTGACGAATCAGGAACAACCTTGCGACAATTTTGGAAGGACTATAACATCTACAAGACCATAAAAAACATTGACTTTGCTTGGCGTGAGGTTACGGCCATCACCATGAATGGGGTTTGGAAGAACCTTTGCCCGCAGTTTGTTCACAATTTTTGTGGATTTGAAAAGGTGGATGAGGAGTCCAAAGAGGTCTTCAGCAACTTAGTGACCCTCAGCGAGAAGCTGGAGCTAGATCTGCAAGAGGACGACTTCACTGAACTGCTTTCTGTGCAACATGAGGAGCTTAGTAATGAAGACCTGATGGAATTGGAGGCCCAGAGAAAGGATGAAGAGAGACAAGAGGAAGAAGTAACTGAAGAACTGAAGAGATTCACGGCGCAGGAAATGGCAAGGGGATTTTCTTAGTTTTTGAGGCACAGGACCCTAATGTAGAATGGTACACAAAGGTTGCAGCAGCCGTTCAGAATGCAATCCAGTGCTACAGTGTCATCTGTGACGAGAAGAAAAGAGCTACTACCCAGATATCACTGGATCGTTTCTTTTAGAGGGTAGATAGAAATGAATCCAGCAAGGAGCCAGAACCTATGCCACCAACGTCAGGCATGAGTGAAATTGCATCTTGCCCTCTATCTCCTGTTGCTGATGATCCTTCAGCTCTACATCTCCCATTTCCTCTCGCTCCTCCAGTCAGTGACTCTCCTTGCTTGTTCACTCGATGCCAGCCCCTGTATGCCAGCTGTTGTACTGTATTGCTGTACTTCTTGAGGTACTGTACTGTAAGATTAAAAATGTTTTCTTTATTTTTTGTGTTTGTTTTTTGTGTATTATTTGTGTGAAAAGTATTTTAAACCTATTACAGTACAGTACTGTGTAGCTGATTGTGTTAGTTGGGTACCTAGGACTAACTTTGTTGGACTTAACAAACAAATTGGACTTACAAACACGCTTTCGGAATGGAACTCGTTTGTATGTAGGAGACTTACTGTACCACTCTTCTGATTCAGGGAACATTTTCTATTAGTGTAGTGAACTGCTTACCAGTCAGGTTCCCAGATGCCAGCCAATGGCCAGTCCTGTAAGCATGCCTTTCTAACAATGGCAGTCTTGGGCATATGTTAACTCTTTTCTGCACATCACTGAATAACTCTTTCATAAGCACATGGTGAATTTTGTATTTGCCCATCTTCCATCTCTGGGTATAGAAATCTCTCTCAGTAGGATTACTGCCTCCACTCCTCACCTAAGCCCTTATTAAGCTGGTGCAGTTCTCTGGTCAGTAGCCATCTGGGGCACCTTCCATTCATCCTCTGTCCCCAGTGCCAGTCATTGTCTGCAAATTAAATTACATGTTGTTGCAAGTCACAGCTCTGAACCAACCTGGAATCTGACATCAGATATGTTATGGTTGGTTTGCTCAGCTTTAGTCCTTAAAGTAGCCTTAACCCAAGTACACCTAATCAGATACAAAACATCTGAATTATAAGAACATTCCAGCATTCTAACTCTAGCCCATATATCTTATCCCAATAGATCTTCCCTATAGCTAGTATTAATCATAGCTTGTATCATATTTTTTATTCTAACACTATATGCAACTTCTAATTGAATACATGTTATAAATTATTCATTAGGAAAGACATTGAAAATCAGGATCACCACATGTAACAATAAGAGAAAGAATTAAATTTTGAATGAAACCGGCCAAAGCATATTACTCATTTCTCAGTGAGAAACTCATAATCCACTTGTAAGAGAAAATGTTCCTTAGGTCATTCACAATGACTCCATGTGTCAGAGCTAGAATAATCTAACCCAGTATTTTTCAAATTACAGAACTCAGTTTATAAGTAGGTAGTGAAATAAATGTGGTGACTCTCAGGAAGCATTTTATTAAAAAATAAAATAGAGGACAATAGCAAATATCAGAGTGTTTTGTACTCAGTATGGATAAATATTGTGAAACTTCTGTTTCAGTGGAGTGTGTATGTGTGTGTGTGAAAAAGAGAAACGTCAGAGACAGAAACAGAGAGAGAGAGAGGTCATAATGTAAAATTTGTTCTTTAGTATGAGTCATGGTCAAAAGTGTACGAAAGATGTTGGTTTAGTCTAACCCTATAATGCTACAGCTAGAGGTCCAGAGAAAGGAAATCATTCAATGATTTCATAGTACATATTACATAGCTAGTTAGTGTCTTGTGTCTAGAGTCCCTTTCTACTTACAGGAGTAGGGCTATTGAACCCAAGTGAAATTTATTTTCTTGTAAACTGGCCTTTCATATCAAGTAAAGAGAGGATGAATGTAAGCCTTTTTAATATTGAAAATAATAACAAAGATGTATGTGTGAGAAATATTCCATTGTGTGTGTGTGTGTGTGTGTGTGTGTGTGTGTATGTATGCAATGGAATATTACTCAGCCATAAAAAAGAATGAAATAATGCCATTTGCAGCAACATGGATGGACCTAGAGATTATCATACTAAGTGAAGTAAGTCAGACGGAGAAAGACAAATATCATGTGATATCACTTATATGTGGAATCTAAAAAAATTATGTAAATGAACTTATTTACAAAACAGAAACAGACTTACAGACATAGAAAACAAACTTACGGTTACCAAAGGGGATAGCGGAGGTGGGGGTGTAGGGAGGTAAATTAGGAGTTTGGGATTAACAGATACTACTATATGTAAAATAAACAATAAGGACCTACTATATAACACAGAGAACTATATTCAATATCTTGGGATAACCTATAATGAAAAAGAATGTGAAAGAAAATATATATAACTGAATCACTTTGCTGTACACCTGAAACTAACACAGCATTGTAAATTAACTATACTTCAATTTTAACACATTATTGACTGGGGGATTTTTGCAGAAACTGACACCTGTGTCCATAATATATCTCTGGTCAAAAATGTGTTAAAAGGTTTCAAAAAAGTATAACAACTACAAAAAAAGTAAATAAAAAATAAAATAAGATGACACATCAAGGAAAAACTGCCACCTTCCAAGTTTAGGAGCAGCACAATTAGGGGAATTTGACTGAGTCAAGGAAACCTACATTAAAGGATGCTAGGTCAGTAAAATCAACAACCAAACTACAGATACTAGAATAATAGTGAGCAAGACATATTTTAATATAGCTAGACCCTCTTTCCCAGTATCACAAAAACCTGTCAATATTTAAAGGAAAGCTACAGTAAAGGTTGAAGCAGCCTACTACCCACCTCCCTCAATGCTCTGTCTGTTGTAGACATGACTGTAGAAGGCCTCCTTACTAATAAACTGGACAGAGAAATACATCTTGTTTTTACCTACCCTAAACTATAAAGTTGCCTGCAAACATTGCCAGGTATTTTTCATCATAGTCTTTACTGATATACCAGATAGGGTGTCTCATTTTTAAATTAAGGGTTGTAAGAGCTGTTTCAGAAAATAAAAGTACTTACCCTAATTAGAAACCCCATCATCTAATTGTCCAGATCACATTTACAGTCCAGGGTACCCAGACAAGCATTTAAAGTACATATTGTTTTCAACCAACAGTCTGTTGGAACTAAGCTATGGCTTAGAGTGGTGGGTTTCACACTATTCAATAGAACCTAGGGTTCCATGGAAGTGTTTAGGGGTTGTATAGGGATAAGGAAAAAGCGGTGTAGATAGGGCTTGATAATGAGCTTCACTCCCTCAGGCTAACCAGAGTAGCTTCAAGTCTGTAAGTTTTATATATGAAGTTCCAGGTGAGATTCTATTCAAAAGACTTTTTTAAAGGATTTTGTTATTTAAAAAAAAAAGTTTGAAAATGACTCAGATGCTTAGTTAAGGCACTTTTGGAAATGAATGAATTATTGCAAGTTACTTGCAATTTTTTTAACTTTTTTTTTTTTTTATATTGGAGTACAGTTGATTAACAATGTTGTGTTAGTTTCAGGTGTACAACAAAGTGATTCAGTTTTACATACACATGTATCTATTCTTTTTCAATTTCTTTTCTCAATTAGGTTGTTACAGAATATTGAGCAGAGTTCCTTCTGCTATACAGTAAGTTCTTGTTGGTTATCCATTTTAAATATAGTAGTGATGTGTACAAGTCAATCCCAAACTCCCTATCTCTCCCCACTACCCATCCCCCCCGGTAACCATAAGTTTGTTCTCCAAGTCTGTGAGTCTGTTTCTGTTTTGTAAATAAGCTCATTTGTCACATTTTTTAAAGATTCTGCATATAAGCGGCATCATATGATATTTCTTCTTCTCTATTAAATTATTACTTTAGTATTCAAAATCAGTGACACGAAGGAATTATGTCCCTTTTAAAATCCTTAGCTGACCAGTTAGTTGGATCCTTTAGCTATCTAAGGACTTAATCAAAAAAGGATCTCTGAGAGTCCATTTCAGTTTAACATGGTGTCACAAAAATGGTAGTTGATTAATTCTCTATATTGTCATGTTTTATTAGATACTTGAAAAAATGTGGTTACAACTGTGGGTTTCTTAGGACATGAAAAAATACCTAGTTTTTTAAAAGAAGAAAATCATCAACCCCCTTTGTGTAGGTAATTATCAATGTTAGATTGAGAATACTTTTCTTAAATTAGACATGACAACTAAGGGGTATTAATTGAACTGTAATACTTAAAGACATTTTACCTATCATCTTGATTGGTATTATTACCTAAAGAAAATTTAACATAGGGTGATGGCTTAAAGGGGAACAAAGAAAGCATGAAAGTTATAAAAGCATCAAGTCTCTGGTAGCAGCTGTTTGGAGTTTAATAGTTTGTTTGAATGTCATAGGTTCTAGGTTTAAGAGAATTGCTTATCCACTGGGACTGGCCACTTTAGGAGCAACTGTTTGCTACCCTGTTCAATCAGTAATAATTGCAAAGGTAAGTTCTTTTTAAGCAATAGCTTCATTTCAGTACTTGTTTAAACTCTCAGTGTGACAATGTTTAAATGTCATACAGCACCTGCAACATTTAATTTTCAGAGAAATATAGTTGGTATTCTCTTATGTTGGCAAAATCACATCAGCATCTCAGCGTGGTAAATGCCATGGTTGATTACATGATTATCACAAATAAATAGGATGAATTTGTTTAAATATTATTCAAGGAAGTAAATGTTGATTTGAGGGTTAAGTTCAGAGACAATGAATTAGAATTTATGGGGAGAAATACTGCTCCATTGTTGAGCTGTGTAAAATTCAGTTTTTAATTAACAGAAAATTATACCTGCTGGCAGTTGTCAGTTCAGCAATTTAAAATAATGCAAGAAATAACCAACTGATAGAAAACAGAGGCTTCTGAGGATTAAAAAAAATACACACACATATGCACACTCAATTTTGAAATCCATATTATAGTTGTTTTGTCATTTTCTTGTGAGTTTACCCTACAAATCCAAAGATTCTCCTAATGATTTGAAGAGTTTGTGTCAGTATTGTTATTTTATTTTTTAATACATATTTGGATTGAGAAGGAGATCTTTGGGATATAGTTTTTTTCTTCCATTCCTTCTACTTTAATTACCAACATTTAACATTTCCCCCTCACATTTGAAGTATTGTGTGGTGTTACCAGGACTTTCTGTACTTGTATTCTCATTACTTCATCTCTTTAATTATTGATGTCGATAAAGCTGCCTATTTAGTATTTTGAGAATGTCAAGGATATAGTGCCCTATGTAGTTTCTAATATGATCAAGCTATAAAAGCTTACAGCAAAGGAAGAGAGCATTATTCATTAAATCTAGTTAAACTTGAGGTAATTGATGGGTAAAATGATAAACTTATTTTTTTTAATATTTTCTAAGAATTTACATAGGAATTAGCCACTTAAGTTCATATAATGTTAGTACTAAAAGAAACCTTTGAGATCATTAGGTTCAACTTCCTCATTTTCTCATTTGCCAATTTGGAAACTGTGGCCCAGAGAAGTTCCAGTGACTGATTTGTCCAGGGTTCTATTCAGCTTCAGACATCTTGCTTCCCTGTCCATTTCTCTTCCCAGTGCATGATGCTGCCACTGATTGTTTTTGTTTGTTTAGAATAATGACTTTGTGGGGGTTTTTTTTAAATAAAATTGGTACCTACTTATTCTTAAATAATTTAAGCATTACAAAACAGAATAAGAAAAAAACCAACTAACCACCTGAAATTTTTCATCCAGAAAAATATGTGTTAAAATTTGATAGAATGCTATTCTAGACATTTCTTCATGCATACATAGACATAGAAAGATAGATGGATGAATAGATACAGTTTCGTAAGAACAGGATCATAGTATAGTATGCATCTTATTTTTAATTTTAAAAATAAAGTATGAAGTTTAATTTTACTTTAACAGAAGGAAAATAAAAACAAAAGAATTGCAGGACTCCAAATAAAAAATTCTATGGTAAAAGATATTAATGTGAGTTCCTAAAAGTTCTTCTGTAGTTAAATAATGATTTTTACTTAAATTCCTAGAGTTGAGACCTTTGCTTTTCTTTGACTGTCATATAACAGCATCACATGTAATATCTGGTGAATTGTAATATATATACATATGTGTGTATGTATATATATATATATAGAGAGAGAGAGAGAGAGAGAGAGAAAACATGGGTTCTTATCCTGAGATCCATGATAGACTTAAGAGAATCTGTGACTCCCCTGCCCAAAACTATATAAAAACTTGTAGGTATACAATAGGAGCCTTCTAATTTGATATTATCAGGACCAGTAGTTAACAATTAATTGAAAATGTTAAAGCAAGAAGTTTTTTAAAAATCATAAATATGTATCTTAAATATTTTATTTCAATTTAAAACATAATGTGTGTTCATTTTTCTGTCTTTTGAAGTAGGACTTTTCTATGAGTATGAGTCTCCTAGTTAAAGGTCCATAACATCTTTCTTATAATTATCCATATCTGTAATATGTCTTCTACTGTTTGCAGTTTAGAGGTTTCTTTAAAATCTGATGAACGCCTTTTTTTGGCTAGGGGGGCCACACCCACGCAGCACGCGGGATTTAGTTGCACTGACCAGGGATCTAACTTGCACCGCCTGCAGTGGAAGCAAGGAGTCTTAACCACTGGACTGCCAGGGAAGTCCCAAACATCAAATCAACACTTAAAAACATTTTTTAAATAATATGAGTGCAGAATCCTGTTTAATTTTTTATTTCTCCTAGCCTTTTACAGTTATCTTGAGCACCTCTAATTTGACAGTAGTTTGTTTTTTTTTTACTAATTCACTTTTGAGTCTTTACAAAATACTTAATTTTTGTAAACAGAACAATTCTCTTTACACTTATATTTCATCCTGTTATGTTACATTTAAACTGTTTAATTATAGTAAAGCTGATTAGAGATCTGGAAACAAATACAACTTAATCTTGATAAGCATACAAATCACTTGTGAAAGACAGTAGTTGCGTATATTGTAGAGTACCTACTAATGATGAATGTTCAGCATTCTATGACCATCATTTATTATAACTCTTTTTAATATGTTTATTAGAGTATACCTACTTTACAATGGTGTGTCAGTTTCTGCTCTACAACAAAGTCAATCAGTTACACATACACACATGTCCCCATATCTCTGCCCTCTTGCATCTCCCTCCCTCCCACACTCCCCATCCCATCCCTCCAGGTGGTCACAAAGCAACGAGCTGATCACCCTGTGCCATGTGGCTGCCCCCCTCTACTTATCAATTTTACGTTTGGTAGTGTATATATGTCCATGCCAATCTCTCACTTTGTCCGAGCTTACCATCCCCCTCCCCATATCCTCAAGTCCATTCTCAAGTAGGTCTGCATCTGTATTCCAATCTTGCCCATAGGTTCTTCTGAACTTTTTATTCCTTTCCTTTTTTAGATTCCGTATATATGTGTTAGTACACGCTATTTGTTTTTCTCTTCCTGACTTACTTCACTCTGTATGACAGTCTCTGTGTCCATCCACCTCATAACAAATAACTCAGTTTCATTCCTTTTTATGGCTGAGTAATATGCCATGGTATATATGTGCCAAATCTTCTTTATCGATTCATCTGTTGATGGACACTTAGGTTGCTTCCATGTCCTGGCTATTGTAAATAGAGCTGCAATGAACATTGTGGTACATGACTCTTTTTGAATTATGGTTTTCTCAGGATATATGCCCAGTAGTGGGATTGCTGGGTCATATGATAGTTCTATTTTTAGTTTTTCAAGGAACCTCCATACTGTTCTCCACAGTGCCTGTATCAATTTACATTCCCACCAACAGTGCAAGAGGGTTCCCTTTTCTCCACACCCTCTCCAGCATTTATTGTTTCTAGATTTTTTGATGATGGCCATTCTGACCAGTGTGAGATGATATCTCATTGTAGCTTTGATTTGCATGTCTCTAATGATTAATGATGTTGAGCATTCTTTCAGGTGTTTGTTGGCAATCTGTATATATTCTTTGAAAAAATCTCTATTTAGGTCTCCTGCCCATTTTTGGATTGGGTTGTTTGGTTTTTTGATATTGAGCTGCATGAGTTGCTTGTATGTTTTGGAGATTAATCCTTTATCAGTTGCTTCATTTGCAAATATTTTCTCCCATTCTGAGGGTTTTCTTTTTGTCTTGTTTATGGTTTCCTTTGCTGTGAAAAAGCTTTGAAGTTTCATTAGGTCCCATTTGTTTATTTTTGTTTTTATTTCCATTTCTCTAGGAGGTAGGTAAAAAAGGATCTTGCTGAGATTTATGTCATAGAGTGTTTTGTGTGCGTTTTCCTCTAAGAGTTTGATGGTGCTTGGCCTTACAGATAGGTCTTTAATCCATTTTGAGTTTATTTTTGTGTATGGTGTTAGGGAGTGTTCTAATTTCATTCTTTTACATGTAGCTGTCCAGTTTTCCCAGCACCACTTATTGAAGAGGCTGTCTTTTCTCCACTGTATATTCTTGCCTCCTTTACCAAAGATAAGGTGACCATATGTGCGTGTGTTTATCTCTGAGCTTTCTATCCTGTTCCATTGATCTATCTTTCTGTTTTTGTGCCAGTACCATACTGTCTTCATGACTGTAGCTTTGTAGTACAGTCTGAAGTCAGGGAGCTGGATTCCTCCAGCTCCATTTTTCTTTCTCAAGATTGCTTTGGCTATACGGGGGCTTTTGTGTTTCCAGACATATTGTGAAATTTTTTGTTCTAGTTCTGTGAAAAATGCCAGTAATTATTTGATAGGCATTGCGTTGAATCTGTAGATTGCTTTCTGTAGAATAGTCATTTTCAAAACATTGATTCATCCAATCCAACAACATAGTATATCTCTCCCTCTATTTGTATCATCTTTAATTTCTTTCATCAGAGTCTTATAATTTTCTGCATACAGGTCCTTTGTCTCCTTAGGTAGGTTTATTCCTAGATATTTTATTCCTTTTGTTGCCATGGTAAATGGGAGTGTTTTCTTAGTTTCACTTTCAGATTTTTCATCATTAGTGTGTAGGAATGCAAGAGATTTCTGTGCATTAATTTTGTATCCTGCTACTTTACCAAATTCAGTAATTAGCTCTAGTAGTTTTCTGGTAGCATCTTTAGGATTCTCTGTGTATAGTATCATGTCATCTGCAAACAGTGACAGCTTTACTTCTTCTTTTCCAATTTGGATTCCTTTTATTTCCTTTTCTTCTCTGATTGCTGTGGCTAAAACTTCCAAAACTACGTTGAATAATACTGGTGAGAGTGGGCAACCTTGTCTTGTTCCTGATCTTACTGGAAATGGTTTCAGTTTTTCATCATTGAGGACAATGTTGGCTGTGGGTTTGTCCTATATGACCTTGATTATGTTGAGGAAAGTTCCCTCTATGCCTACTTTCTGGAGGGTTTTTATCATAAATGGGTGTTGAATTCTGTCGAAAGCTGTCTCTGCACCTATTGAAATGATCCTGTGGTTTTTCTCCTTCAATTTATTAATATTGTGTATCACATTGATTTGCGTATACTGAAGAATCCTTGAATTCCTTGAATAAACCCCTCTTGATCATGGTGTATGATCCTTTCAATGTGCTTTTGGATTATGTTTACTAGTATTCTGTTGAGAATTTTTGCATCAATGTTCATCTGTGATATTGGCCTGCAGTTTTCTTTCTTTGTGACATCTTTGTCTGGTTTTGGTATCAGAGTGACGGTGCCCTCGTAGAAAGAGTTTGGGAGTGTTCCTCCCTCTGCTATATTTTGGAAGAGTTTGAGAAGGATGGGTGTTAGCTCTCCTCTAAATGTTTGATAGAATTCGCCTGTGAAGCCATCTGGTCCTGGGCTTATGTTTGTTGGAAGATTTTTAATCACAGTTTCAATTTCAGTGCTTGTCATTGGTCTGTTCATATTTTCTGTTTCTTCCTCGTTCATTCTCGGAAGGTTGTGCATTTCTAAGAATTTGTCCATTTCTTGCAGATTGTCCATTTTATTGGCATACAGTTGCTTGTAGTAGTCTCTCATGATCCTTTGTATTTCTGCAGTGTCAGTTGTTACTTCTCCCTTTTCACTTCTAATTCTATTGATGTGAGTCTTCTCCCTTTTTTCTTGATGAGTCTGTAATGGTTTATCAATTTTGTTTATCTTCTCAAAGAACCAGCTTTTAGTTTTATTGATATTTGCTATTGTTTCCTTCATTTCTTTTTCATTTATTTCTGGTCTGTTTTTATGATTTCTTTCTTTCTGCTAACTTTGGTTTTTTCTGTTCTTCTTTCTCTAATTCCTTTAGGTGTAAAGTTAGGCTGTTTATTTGAGATATTTCTTGTTTCTTAAGGTAGGCTTGTATAGCTATAAACTTCCCTCTTAGAACTGCTTTTGCTGAATCCCATAAGTTTTGGGTCATCATGTCTCCATTGTCATTTGTTTCTAGATAGTTTTGATTTCCTCTTTGATTTCCTCAGTGATCACTTCGTTATTAAGTAGTGTGTTGTTTAGCCTCCATGTGTTTGTATTTCTTACAGATTTTTTCCTGTAATTGATGTCTAGTCTCATAGCATTGTCGTTGGAAAAGATACTTTATACGATTTCAAATTTCTTAAATTTACCAAGGCTTGATTTGTGACCAAAGATATGATCTATCCTGGAGAGTGTTCCATGAGCACTTGAGAAGAATGTGTATTCTGTTGCTTTTGGATGGAATGTCCTATAAATATCAATTAAGTTCATCATGTTTAATGTATCATTAAAGCTTGTGTTTCCTTATTTAATTTCATTTTGGGTGATCTGTCCATTGGTGAAAGTGGGGTGTTAAAGTCGCCTACTATGACTGTTTAACTGTCGATTTCCCCTTTTATGGCTGTTAGTATTTGCCTTATATATTGAGGTGCTCCTATCTTGGGTGCATAAGTATTTACAATTGTTACATCTTCTTCTTGGCCTTGATCATTATGTAGGGTCCATCATTGTCTCTTGTAATAGTCTTTGTTTTAATGTCTATTTTGTCTGTGAGAATTGCTGCTCCAGCTTTCTTTTGATTTCCACTTGCATGGAATATCTTTTTCCATCCCCTCACTTTCAGTCTGTATGTGTCTCTAGGTCTGAAATGGGTCTCTTGTAGACTGCATATATATGGGTCTTGTTTTTGTATCCATTCAGCCAGTCTGTGTCTTTTGATTGGAGCATTTAATCAATTTACATTTAACGTAATTATCGATATGCATGTTACTATTACCATTTTCTTAACTGTCTTGGGTTTATTATTGTAGGTCTTTTCCTTCTCTTGTGTTTCCTGCCTAGAGGAGTTCCTTTAGCATTTGTTGTAAAGCTGGTTTGGTGGTGAATTCTCTTAGCTTTTGCCTATTTTTACAGCTTTTAATTTCTCCATCAAATCTGAATGAGATCCTTGCTGGGTAGAGCAATCTTGTTTGTAGGTTTTTCTCCTTCATCACTTTAAATATGTCCTGCCACTCCCTTCTGACTTGCAGAGTTTCTGCTGAAAGATCAGCTGTTAACCTTATGGGGATACTCTTATCTGTTATTTTTTATTTATCCCTTGCTGCTTTTAATATTTTTTCTTTTTATTTAATTTTTGATAGTTTGAGTAATATGTGTCTTCGCATGTTTCTACTTGGGTTTATCCTGTATGGGACTCTCTGTGCTTCCTGGACTTGATTAACTATTTCCTTTCCCATATTAGGGAAGTTTTCATCTAAAATCTCTTTAGGTGTTTTCTCAGTCCCTTTCTCTTTCTCTTCTTCTTCTGAGACCCCTATAATTCAAATATTCGTGCATTTAATGTTTTCCTAGAGGTCTCTGAGACTGTCCTCAGTTGTTTTCATTCTTTTTTCTTTATTCTGCTCTGCAGTAGTTATTTCCACTATTTTATCTTCCAGGTCACTTATCCGTTCTTCCACCTCAGTTATGCTAATATTGATCCCTTCTAGAGAATTTTTAATTTCATTTATTGTGTTGTTCATCACTGTTTGCTCTTTAGTTCTTGTAGGTCCTTGTTAAACGTTCCTTATATTTTCTCTGTTCTATATCCAAGGTTTTGGATCATCTTTACTATCATTTTTCTGAATTCTTTTTCAGGTAGACTGCTTATTTCCTCTTCATTTCTTTGCTCTGGTGGGTTTTTGTCTTGCTCCTTCATCTGCTGTGTGTTTCTCTGTCTTCTCATTTTGCTTAACATTCTGTGTTTGTGGTCTCCTTTTTGCAGGCTGCAACTTCGTTCTTCCTGTTGTTTTTGGTGTCTGTCCCCAGTGGTCAAGGTTGGTTCAGTGTGTTGTGTAGGCTTCCTGGTGGAGGGGACTAGTACCTGTGTTCTGGTTGATGAGGCTGGATCATGTCCTTCCGGTGTGCAGGTCCACATCTGGTCGTGTGTTTTGGGGTGTCTGTGGCTTTATTATTATTTTAGGCAGCCTCTCTGCTAATGGATGGGTTTAGTTCCTGTCTTGCTAGTCGTTTGGCATAGGGTATCCTGCACTGTAGCTTGCTGGTCGTTGAGTGGAGCTGAGTCTTGCCATTGAGATGGAGATCTCTGGGAGATTTTTGCTATTTGATATTACGTAGAGCTGGGAGGTCTCTTGTGGACCAGTGTCCTGAACTTGGCTCTCCCACCTCAGTGGCACAGCCCTGACGCCTTGTTGGAGCACCAAGAGCCTGTCCTACACACGGCTCAGAATAAAAGGAAGAAAAAATAGAAAGAAAGAAGAAGATAAATTAAGATAAAATAAAATAAAGTTATTAAAATTAACAGTAAAAACTAATTAACAAAAACAAATTTTTCAAAGTAAAAAAGAAAAAAAAAACGAACAGACAGAATCCTAGGACAAATGGTAAAAGCAAAACTATACAGGCAAAATCACCCACAGAAGCATACACATACACACTCACAAAAAGAGAAAAAGGGAAAATATATATATCATAGTTCCCAAAGTCCACCTCCTCAATTTGGGATGATTCATTGTCTATTCAGATATTCCACAGGTGCAGGGTACATCAAGTTGATTGTGGAGATTTAATCCGCTGCTTCTGAGGCTGCTGGGAGAGATTTCCCTTTCTCTTCTTTGTTCCCACAGCTCCCAGGGTTCAGCTTTGGGTTTGGACCTGCCCCTCCATGTAGGTCGCCTGAGGGCATCTGTTCTTTGCTCAGACAAGACTGGGTTAAAGGAGCAGCTGATTCGGGGGCTCTGGCTCGCTCAGGCCCGGGGGAGGCAGGGGTACGGATGCCGGGTGAGCCTGCGGCAGCAGAGGCCAACGTAACATTGCACCAGCCTTAGGCCCGCCATGTGTTCTCCCGGGGAAGTTGTCTCTGAATCATGGGACCCTGGCAGTGGCGGCCTGCACAGGCTCCCGGGAGGAGAGGTGTGGAGAGTGACCTGTGCTTGCACACAGGCTTCTTCGTGGCGGCAGCAGCAGGTTTAACGTCTCATGCCCTTCTCTGGGGTCTGTGCTGATAGTCGCAGCTAATGCCCATCTCTTGAGCTCCTTTAAGCAGTGCTCTTAATCCCCTCTCCTCACACACCAGAAAACAAAGTTGTAAGAAAAGGGATCTTGCCTCTTCGGCAGCTCCAGACTTCTTTCCAGACTCCCTCCCGGCTAGCTGTGGCTCACTAGCCCCCTTCAGGCTGTGTTCACGCAGCCAACCCCAGTCCTCTCCCTGGGATCCGACCTCTGAAGCCCGAAACTCAGCTCCCAGCGCCTGCCCGCTCTGGCGGATGAGCAGACAAGCCTCTCCAGCTGGTGAGTGCTGGTCGGCACCGATCCTCTGTGCAGGAATCTCTCCACTTTGCCCTCCACATCCCTGTTGCTGTGCTCTCCTCCATGGCTCCGAAGCTGCCCCCTCCCCCACCCGCAGTCTCCGCCCACGAAGGGACTTCTAGTGTGTGGAAACCTTTCCTCCTTCACGGCTCCCTCCCACTGGTGCAGGTCCCGTCCCTATTCTTCGTGTCTGTTTTTCTTTTTCACCCTACCCAGGTGCGTGGGGAGTCTCTTGTCTTTTGGGAGGTCTGAGGTCTTCTGCCAGTGTTCCGTAGGTGTTCTGTAGGAGTTGTTCCACATTTAGAGGTATTTCTGATGTATTTGTGGAGAGGAAGGTGATCTCTGCGTCTTACTTTTCTGCCATCTTGAAGCTCCTCCTATTATACATTTTTAAAACAGCTTTAGTTAATCAGACAAGTCTCTTAAAACAATGTAAGGTATATGTGTATTTTTCAGAAGGAAATGGCTCATACATTTCAAGAGATTGTCCAAGATTGTCTATGGTGTAAAAAAGGTTACAAAATGATAGTCCAGAAGGTTCTTTGAAAAATAAAAGTCACACTCCAGTTATTCACTATTTTGGAAATACACTTCAAAATGGAATTACTCTTTGCTTTTTATATTTTTTTCCTCACAAGATTTTCATTATTAACTTATGTAAAGAGTAACAAAAAATCTGTATTTGAAAACTATAAAATATCTAGGAATAAACTTATCAAATAATGTTTTAAAACATATTTCAAAAACTGTTAAACTTTACTGAACAGCGTTTTTTTTAATTCAATAGGTTTAGTGGTATGTCTTGTCTGGATGAAAGGACTCAATATTGGAAAATGGCAGATGTTCTCAAATTTATATATTTAATTCGGTTCTTACAAAATTCCTGCATTTGGAGGAAACATGACATTCATTCAACCAGAGTTTGTTGTCCATGTACCATGTATTGGGATTGATACTAAGCTATAGCATACATAATAAAATATACCAAGAGAACAAAAGAAAATGTCCAAAAACAGATTTGTAGAGTATATCTTCGTATACGTGGTGGAGGGAGGGGGAGGGTATGGTAGAAGTGGCATTTCAGATCAGTGTGTAAAGAAAAGGTGGACGGAAGCAGAGGAAGATGGTGGAAGAGTAAGACGCAGAGATCACCTTACTCCCCACAGGTACATCAGAAATACATCTACACGTGGAACTGCTCGTATAGAACACACACTGAATGCTGGCAGAAGACCTCAGACCTCCCAAAAAGCAAGAAACTCCCCACGTACCTGGGTAGGGCAAAAGAAAAAAGAAATAACAGAGACAAAAGAATAGGGACGGGACCTGCACCAGTGGGAGGGAGCTGTGAAGGAGGAAAGGTTTCCATATACTAGGAAGCCCCTTCACGTGCAGAGACTGCGGGTGGTGGAGTGGGAAGCTTCGGAGCCGTGGACGAGAGCACAGAAACGGGTGCAGAGGGCAAAGAGGACAGGCTCCCACACAGAGGATCAGTGCCAACCAGCACTCACCAGCCCGAGAGGCTTGTCTGCTCACCTGCTGGGGCGGGCGGGGGCTGCGAGCTGAGGCTCGGGCTTCGTTCGGATCGCAGGGAGAGGACAGGGGTTAGCTGCATGAACACAGACTGAAGGGGTCTAGTGTGCCACAGCTAGCCAGGAGGGAGTCCAGGGAAAAGTCTGTACTGCCGAAGAGGCAAGAGACATTTTCCTCCCTCTTTGTTTCATGGTGTGCGAGGTGAGGGGATTAAGAGCGCTGCTTACAGGAGCTCCAGAGAGGGGCACAAGCCACGGCTATCAGCGCAGACCTCAGAGACGGGCCTGGGACGCTAAGGCTACTGCTGCAGCCTGTGCAAGAACAGGTCACTATCCACACCTCCCCTCCCAGGAGCCTGTGCAGCCCGCCACTACCAGGGTCCCATGATCCAGGGACAACTTCCCCAGCAGAACACACGGCTCACATCAGGCTGGTGCAACGACACACTGGCCTCTGCCGCCGCAGTCTCGCCCTGCACACTGTACCCCTCCCTCCCCCCTGACCTGAGTGAGCCAGAGCCACCAAATCAGCTGCTCCTTTAACCACACCCTGTCTGAGCAAAGAACAGACGCCCTCAGGTGACCTACATGCAAAGGTGGGGCCAAATCCAAACCTGGACCCCGGGAGCTGTGCAAACAAAGAAGAGAAAAGGAAATTTCTCCCAGCAGCCTCAGAAGCAGCGGATTAAATCTCCACAATCAACCTCATGTACCCAGCATCTGTGGAATACCTGAATACACAATGAATCATCCCAAATTGAGGAGGTGGACTTTGGGAGCAAAACATATTATTTTTTCCCCTTTTCCTCTTTTTGTGAGTGTATATGTGTATGCTTCTGTGAGAGATTTTGTCTGTATATCTTTGCTTTCCCTATTTGTCCTAGGGTTCTGTCCATCCTTTTTTACTTTAAAAATTTTTTTTCTTAATAATTATTTTTTATTTTAATAACTTTATTTTATCTTACTTTATTTTATTTTATCCTCTTTCTTTCTTTTTTTCTATTTTACCTCCCTTTTATGCTGAGCCATGTGTATGAAAGGCTCTTGGTGTCCCAGCCAAGAGTCAGTGCTGTGCCTCTGAGGTGGGAGAGCCAACTTCAGGACAGTGGTCCATCAGAGACCTCCCAGCTCCATGTAATATCAAATGGTGAAAATCTCCCAGAGATCTCCATATCAACACCAAGACCCAGCATCATTCAACGACCAGCAAGCTATAGTGCTGCACACCATATGCCAAACAACTAGCAAGACAGGAACACTGCCCCATCCATTAGCAGAGAGGCTGCCTAAAATTATACTAAGGACACAGACACCCCAAAACACAGCACCAGACATGGACCTGCCCACCAGAAAGACAAGATCCAACCTCATCCACCAGAACACAGGCACTAGTCTCCTCCACCAAGAGGCCTACACAACCCACTGAACCAACCTTAGCCACTGGAGAAAGACACCAAAAACAACGGAACTATGAACCTGCAGCCTGCGAAAAGGAGACCCCAAACACAGTAAGATAAGCAAAATGAGAAGATAGAAAAACACACAGCAAATGAAGGAGCAAGGTAAAAACCCACCAAACCTAACAAATGAAGGGGAAATAGGCAGTCAACCTGAAATAGAATTCAGACAAATGATAGTAAATATTATCCAAAATCTTGGAAATAGAATAGAGAAAGTACAAGAAACTTTTAACAAGGACCTAGAAGAACTAAAGAGGAAAAAAGCAATGATGAACAACACAATAAGTGAAATTAAAAATACTCTAGAAGGGATCAATAGCAGAATAACTGTGGCAGAAGAACGGATAAGTGACCTGGAAGATAAAATAGTGCAAATAACTGCTGCAGAGCAGAATAAAGAAAAAAGAATGAAAAGAACTGAGGACAGTCTCAGAGACTTCTGGGAGAACATTAAATGCATGAACATTTGAATTATAGGGGTCCCAGAAGAAGAAGAGAAAAAGAAAGGGACTGAGAAAATATTTGAAGAGATTATAGTTGAAAACTTCCCTCATATGGGAAAGGAAATATTTAATCAAGTCCAGGAAGCATAGAGAGTCCCATACAGGATAAATCCAAGGAGAAACACACCAAGACACATATTAATCAAACTGTCAAAAATTGAATACAAACAAGACATATTAAAAGCAGCAAGGGAAAAAACAATAAATAGCACACAAGGGAATCTCCACAAGGTTAACAGCTGATCTTTCAGCAGACACTCTGCAAGCCAGAAGGGAGTGGCAGGACATATTTAAAGTGATGAAGGAGAAAAACCTGCAACCAAGATTACTCTACCAAGAAGGATCTCATTCAGATTTGATGGAGAAATTAAAACCTTTACAGACAAGCAAAAGCTGAGAGATTTCAGCACCACCAAACCAGCTTTACAACAAAAGCTAAAGGAACTCCTCTAGGCAGGAAACACAAGAGAAGGAAAAGACCTACAATAACAAACCCAAAACAATTAAGAAAATGGGTATAGGAACATACATATCGGTAATTACCTTAAATGTAAATGGATTAAATGCTCCCACCAAAAGACAAAGACTGGCTGAATGGATACAAAAACAAGACTGGTATATATGCTATCTACAAGAGACCCAGTTCAGACACAGGGACACATACAGAATGAAAGTGAAGGGATGGAAAAAGATATTCCATGCGAATGGAAATCAAAAGAAAGCTGGAGTAGCAATTCTCATATCAGACAAAATAGACTTTAAAATAAATACTATTACAAGAGACAAAGAAGGACACAACATAATGATCTAAGGATAGATCCAAGAAGAAAATATAACAATTTTAAATATTTATGCACCGAACATAGGAGCACCTCAATACATAAGGCAAACACTAACACCCATAAAAGGGGAAATTGACAGTAACACTTTCATAGTAGGGGACTTTAACACCCCACTTTCACCAATGGACAGATCATCCAAAATGAAAATGAAAAAGGAACACAAGCTTTAAATGATACATTAAACAAGATGGACTTAATTGATATTTATAGGGCATTCCATCCAGAAACAACAGAATACACAATTTTCTCAAGAGCTCATGAAACATTCTCCAGGATAGAGCATATCTTGGGTCACAAATCAAGCCTTGGTAAATTAAAGAATATTGAAATCATATCAAGTAACTCTTCCGACCACAACGCTATGAGACTAGATATCAATTACAGGAAAAGATCTGTAAAAAATACAAATGCATTGAGGCTAAACAGTACACTACTTAATAACCAAGTGATCACTGACGAAATCAAAGAGGAAATTAAAAAGTACCTGGGAACAAATGACAATGGAGACGCAATGACCCAAAACTTATGGGATACAGCAAAAGCAGTTCTAAGAGGGAAGTTTATAGCAACACAATGCTACCTTAACAAACAGGAAAAATCTCAAATAAACAACCTAACCTTGCACTTAAGGCAATTAGAGAAAAAAGAACAAACAAAACCCAAAGTTAGCAGACGGAAAGAAATCATAAACATCAGATCAAAAATAAATGAAAAAAATGAAGGAAATGATAGCAAATATCAGTAAAACTAAAAGCTGGTTCCTTTACAAGATAAACAAAATTGATAAACCATTAGCCAGACTCATCAAGAAAAAAAGGAAGAAGACTGAGATCAATAGAATTAGAAATTAAAAAGGAGAAGTAACAACTGACACTGCAGAAATAGAAAGGATCATGAGAGATTACTACAAGCAACTCTATGCCAGTAAAATGGAAACCTGGAAGAAATGGACAAATTCTTAGAAATGCACAACCTACTGAGACTGAACAAGGAAAAAATAGAAAATATGAACAAACCAATCACAAACACTGAAATTGAAACTGTGATTAAAAGTCTTCTAACAAACAAAAGCCAAGGCGCAGACAGCTTCAAAGGTGAATTTTGTCAAACATTTAGAGAGCAGTTAACACCTATCCTTCTCAAACTCTTCCAAAATATAGCAGAGGGAGGAACACTCCCAAACTCTTTCTACGAGGGCACCGTCACTCTGATACCAAAACCAGACAAAGATGTCACAAAGAAAGAAAACTGCAGGCCAATATCACAGATGAACATTGATGCAAAAATCCTCAACAAAATATTAGCAAACAGAATCCAACAGCACATTAAAAGGATCATACACCATGATCAAGTGGGGTTTATTCCAGGAATGCAAGGATTCTTCAATATACGCAAATCTATCAATGTGATAAACCATATTAACAAATTGAAGGAGAAAAACCATATGATCATCTCAATAGATGCAGAGAAAGCTTTTGACAAAATTCAACACCCATTTATGATAAAAAACCCTGCAGAAAGTAGGCATAGAGGGAACTTTCCTCAACATAATAAAGGCCATATATGACAAACCCACAGCCAACATCATCCTCAATGGTGAAAAACTGAAAGCATTTCCAGTAAGATCAGGAACAAGACAAGGTTGCCCACTCTCACCACTCTTATTCAACATAGTTTTGGAAGTTTTAGCCACAGCAATCAGAGAAGAAAAGGAAATAAAAGGAATCCAAATCGGAAAAGAAGAAGTAAAGCTGTCACTGTTTGCAGATGACATGATGCTATACATAGAGAATCCTAAAGATGCTACCAGAAAACTACTAGAGCTAATCATGAATTTGGTAAAGTGGCAGGATACAAAATTAATGCACAGAAATCTCTGGCATTCCTATATACTAATGATGAAAAATCTGAAAGTGAAATCAAGAAAACACTCCCATTTACCATTGCAACAAAAAGAATAAAATATCTAGGAATAAACCTACCTAAGGAGACAAAAGACCTGTATGCAGAAAATTATAAGGCACTGATGAAAGAAATTAAAGATGATACAAATAGATGGAGAGATATACCATGTTCTTGGATTGGAAGAATCAACATTGTGAAAATGACTCTACTACCCAAAGCAATCTATAGATTCAATGCAATTCCTATCAAACTACCACTGGCACTTTTCACAGAACTAGAACAAAAAATTTTGCAATTTGTATGGAAACACAAAAGACCCCGAATAGCCAAAGCAATCTTGAGAACGAGAAAAGGAGCTGGAGGAGTCAGGCTCCCTGACTTCAGACTATACTACAAAACTACAGTAATCAAGACAGTACGGTACTGGCACAAAAACAGAAAGATAGATCAATGGAACAGGATAGAAAGCCCAGAGATAAACCCACACACATATGGACACCTTATCTTTGATAAAGGTGGCAGGAATGTACAGTGGAGCAAGGACAGCCTCTTCAATAAGTGGTGCTGGGAAAACTGGACGGGTACATGGAAAAGTATGAGATAAGATCACTCCCTAGCCCCATACACAAAAATAAGCTCAAAATGGATTAAAGACCTAAATGTAAGGCCAGAAACTATCAAACTCTTAGAGAAAAACATAGGCAGAACACTCTATGACATAAATCACAGCAAGATCCTTTCTGTCCCACCTCCTAGAGTAATGGACATAAAAACAAAAATAAACAAATGGGACCTAATGAAACTTCAAAGCTTTTGCACAGCAAAGGAAACCATAAACAAGACCAAAAGACAACCCTCAGAATGGGAGAAAATATTTGCAAATGAAGCAACTGACCAAGGATTAATCTCCAAAATTTACAAGCAGCTCATGCAGCTCAATAACAAAAAAGCAAGCAACCCTATCCAGAAATGGGCAGAAGACCTAAATAGACATTTCTCCAAAGAAGATATACAGATTGCCAACAAGCACATGAAAGAATGCTCAACATCATTAACCATTAGAGAAATGCAAATCAAAACTACAGTGATATATCTTTTCACACCGGTCAGAATGGCCATCATCAAAAAATCTAGAAACAATAAATGCTGGAGAGGGTGTGGAGAAAAGGGAACACTCTTGCACTGCTGGTGGGAATGTGAATTGGTACAGCCACTATGGAGAACAGTATGGAGGTTCCTTAAAAAGTACAAACAGAACTACCATATGACCCAGCAATCCCACTACTGGGCATATACCCTGAGAAAACCATAATTCAAAAAGGGTCATGTACCAAAATGTTCATTGCAGCTCTATTTACAATAGCCCGGAGATGGAAACAACCTAAGTGCCCATCATCGGATGAAAGGATAAAGAAGATGTGGCACATATATACAATGGAATATTACTCAGCCATAAAAAGAAACGAAATTGAGCTATTTGTTGCGAGGTGGATAGACCTAGAGTCTGTCATACAGAGTGAAGTATGTCAGAAAGAAAAAGACAAATACCATATGCTAACACATATATATGGAATTTAATGAAAAAAAATATCATGAAGAACCTAGGCGTAAGACAGGAATAAAGACGCAGACCTCCTGGAGAATGGACTTGAGGATATGGGGAGGGGGAAGGGTGAGCTGTGACAGGGCGAGAGAGAGTCATGGATATATACACACTAACAAACGTAGTAAGGTAGATAGCTAGTGGGAAGCAGCAACATGGCACAGGAATACTGGCTCGGTGCTTTGTGACAGCCTGGAGGGGTGGGATAGGGAGGGTGAGAGGGAGGGAGACGCAAGAGGGAAGACATATGGGAACATATGTATAACTGATTCACTTTGTTATAAAGCAGAAACTAACACACCATTGTAAAGCAATTATACCCCAATAAAGATGTTTAAAAAAAAAAGCTATAAAAAAAAGAAAAGAAGTAAAGCTGTCACTGTTTGCAGGTGACATGATACTATACATTGAGAATCCTAAAGATGCTACCAGAAAGCTACTAGAGCTAATTATTGAATTTGGTAAAGTAGCAGGATACAAAATTAATGCACAGAAATCTCTGGCATTCCTATACAGTAATGATGAAAAAATCTGAAAGTGAAATCAAGAAGACACTCCCATTTACCATTGCAACAAAAAGAATAAAATATCTAGGAATAAACCTACCTACGGAGATGAAAGACCTGTATGCAGAAAATTATAAGACACTGATGAAAGAAACTAAAGGTGATACAAACAGATGGAGAGATATACCATGTTCTTGGATTGGAAGAATCAACATTGTGAAAATGACTCTACTACCCAAAGCAATCTACAGATTCAACGCAATCCCTATCAAACTACCACTGGCACATTTCACAGAACTAGAACAAAAAATTTCACAATTTGTATGGAAACACAAAGGACCCCGAATAGCCAAAACAATGTTGAGAACAAAAAACAGAGCTGGAAGAATCAGGCTACCAGACTTTAGACTATACTACAAAGCTACTGTAATCAAGACAGTATGGTACTGGCATAGAAACAGAAAGATCAATGGAACAGGATAGAAAGCCCAGAGATAGTCCATGCACATATGGTCACCTTATCTTTGATAAAGGAGGCAGGAATGTATAGTGGAGAAAGGACAGCCTCTTTAATAAGTGGTGCTGGGAAAACTGGACAGGTACATGTAAAAGTATGAAATTAGGGCTTCCCTGGTGGCACAGTGGTTGAGCGTCTGCCTGCTGATCCAAGGGACACGGATTTGTGCCCGAGTCCGGGAAGATCCCACAAGCCGTGGAACTGCTGGGTCCATGAGTCATGCCTGCTGAGCCTGCACATCCGGAGCCTGTGCTCCACAGCGGGAGAGGCCACAACAGTGAGCGGCCGCAGTACTGCAAAAAAAAAAAAAAAAAAGAAGTATGAAATTAGAACATTCCCTAACACCTTACACAAAAATAAACTCAAAATGGGTTAAGGACCTAAATATAAGGCCAGACACTATCAAACTCTTATAGGAAAACATATGCAGAACACTCTATGACATAAATCACAGCAAGATCCTTTTTGACCCACCTCCTAGAGAAATGGAAATAAAAACAAAAATAAACAAATGTGAACTAATGAAACTTAAAAGCTTTTGCATAGCAAAGGAAACCATAAACAAGACCAAAAGACAACCGTCAGAATGGGAGAAAATATTTGCAAATGAAGCAACTGACCAAGGATTAATCTCCAAAATTTACAAGCAGCTCATGCAGCTCAATAACAAAAAGGCAAGCAACCCAATCCAGAAATGGGCAGAAGACCTAAATAGACATTTCTCCAAAGAAGATATACAGATTGCCAACAAGCACATGAAAGAATGCTCAACATCATTAACCATTAGAGAAATGCAAATCAAAACTACAGTGATATATCTTTTTACACCGGTCAGAATGGCCGTCATCAGAAAATCTAGATACAATAAATGCTGGAGAGGGTGTGGATAAAGGGAACCCTCTTGCACTGTTGATGGGAGTGTAAATTGATACAGGCACTATGGAGAACAGTATGCAGTTTCCTTAAAAAACTAAAAATTGAACTACCATACGACCCAGCAATTCCACTATTGGGCATATACCCTGAGAAAACCATAATTCAAAGAGTCATGTACCAAAATGTTCATTACAGCTCTATTTACAATAGCCAGGACATGGAAGCAACCTAAGTGTCCATCAACAGATGAATGGATAAAGAAGGTGTGGCACATGTTTACAGTGGAATATTATTCAGCCATAAAAAGGAATGAAACTGGGTTATTTGTAGTTACGTGGATGGACCTAGAGACCATCATACAGAGTGAAGTAAGTCAGAAAGAGAAAAACAAATACCGTATGCTAACACATATATATGGAATCTGAGGGGGAAAAAAAAAAGGTGATGAGGTACCTAGGGGTAAGATGGGAATAAAGGCACAGAGTTACTAGAGAATGGACTTGAAGATATGGGGAGGGTGAAGGGTAAGCTGTGACAAAGTGTGAGAATGGCATGGACATATATACACTACGAAACATAAAATAGATAGCTAGTGGGAAGCATCTGCATAGCACAGGTAGATCAGCTCGGTGGTTTAGCTAGTGGGGTGGGATAGGGAGGGTGGGAAGGAGGGAGACGCAAGAGGGAAGAGATATGGGAACATATGTGTATGTATAGCTGATTCACTTTGTTATAAAGCAGAAACTAACACACTATTGTAAAGCAATTATACTCCAATAAAGATATTAAAAAGAAAAAAGATAGTAAACTTAACTGGGAATCAGAAAGAAAAAAAAAGAAAAGATGGACTCTTCAAGAAATGTGTTGGAATAATTGGTTTTTTGGAAAAATACTTAGACCTTTACTAAATATCATGCAAAAATAAATTGCAGGTGGAATAAAGATCTAATGATAAAATATAATGCTATAAAATGTTAGAAGAGAAAAGAGGAATTTTTGTGTAATCTTGGGATAGGAAAGGCTTTCTTAAGCAAAACACAATCCAGAAGCGATCGAAGAAGAAAAATGAATATATTTTACTACATCAAAGTGATACATTTCTGTTGACTACAGTATACCGTATACAAAGTAAATGGATAAATGAAAAACTGGAAGACCTATTTGCAACATATTAACAAAGGATTAAATAATATCCTTCCATATATTAAACACTTCTATAAATCAGTAGGAAAAGAATGAATGCCCTCTATGAAAATTAAGTATATGAACAAGCATTCCACAAAATAAGAAACATAAATGGCCTAATATATGAAAGATGCTTAACTTCATCAGCAATCAAATAAATGAAAATTTAAATAATCATTTATATACTGTTTTTTAGCCTTTCCATTTGACAAAGATTTAAAAAAATCATAACACTTCTGGTAAATGGGACTGGAAAACATATATACTCTTGGTGGGAGTGTAAATTGCTACAGTATAGCACTGACTTTCTAGAGACAATGTGGCAATATTATCAAAAATTAAAATGTATATAATCTTTAATCCAGATATTTCACATCTAGAAATTTTTCCAAGGAAATACCACAACAGTATATGGTCCCAGTTATTTGTGTAAGGGTGCTAATTACAGCAGGCTTATAATTGCCAGTATAAAAAGGGAAGTATTCCATATGCCCATCAACAAGGGATTTGTTAAACAAGTCATAATGCCCATCAATAGGGGATTTGTTAAACGAATTGTGATGTATCCATATAGAATACTAGCTGTGTGGCTGTTAGAAGCAGATCTACTGGCATATAAACTGATACGGAAACATCTCTGTGACATATTGTTAAGCTTTTAAAAAATCACACCTCAATATGTATCACGTGATTCCATTTGTGTTTTAAAAGGAAAAAAAGTGTATGTGTGGGCAGTTTATTTTAAATGTTAATTTAAAACATAATTGAGATTGTAGTTGGTAATCTATTCTTTCTTCTCTTTTTTGCAATTCAGTGGTTCATCATGGATTTCTATCCATGTCAGTGCATATAGATCTACATCATCCCTTTGGTAGATGTATATGTATCAACATTCTGTTTGTTTTAAAATGCTATGTGTGTGCATATATAATGAAGATAAAAGAGTAAAAATTCAAGAAGAATATCCGTACAGTTGTTAACAAAGATTACACTGAGAGGAGGAAGAGGACTTTCGTTACTAGTGGATTGACTGATTTTTCTTAAGTATAGATATATACTTAGCAAAAATAATAAAAATATTTCTATTTAAGGAAGAAAAACATAGTTTTTAAAAATTTATGTTTATAGAAAGTGTAAAACTAGAAAGCGCCTCAAAACCTCTTTAAAGTTTGAGAAATCAATAGCTATTAACATTACTTTAACGATAAGAAAAAAAAGGATGGGAAAAGAATAGAAAGGAGGAATCAGAAAGAGATTTCTTCCAAAGGAAAAGAGATATGAATGAAAATAATAGCAGCTTCAGGAATTCAGTTAGCATCCTAGCCTCTGCTTTAGTGTGTTTGTAGTTCATTGTTTATTTCACGTTTCTACCAAAAACGTATCATTCTCTAGAGAAATACATTAATTATTTTTCTTTGTGATTGGAGAAAGCAACATAAAAATTTAAGCAAAAGCATTAACTTTTTAGCATCTTAAAATCTTTTTCTCAGTCAGCTGTCTGTTATCTCAAACTGTCTTTCCCAAACTCCTGTTAAACAGAGTTTTAAATTCACGTTACAGTGTGAATGCAAACTATACATTTTTAAGACTTTATTAATTTTTTAGAGTACTTTTAGATTCACGACAAAATTAAGGAGAAAGTACAGAGATTTCTGGTACACCCCCTGCACCCACACATGCATAGCCTCCTCCGTTATCAACATCTTCACCAGAGGGATACATTTTTTACAATTATGAGGCTGTGCACTACCTACTGCGCTAATGAGTCTCCTAAATTTTTTACAATTGATGAGCCTACACTGACACATCATTATCACCGAAAGTCCACAGTTTACATTAGGATTCACTCTTGGTGGTGTACTAAATATATATATTTTAGCCTTTTACATGAGGCAAACAATTTTTCATATAAGATATAGAAAATGAGGCTTTGTGTTCTCATGATCTAGAGATTTATATCTTTTTGATTCTGACCTGAGTGTTCTTATGAAATACCAGATGTAAATTTTTTAGTATTTGTTATTTTAACTTTTAGAAGTGTATATTATTTGACTCACTTTTTGTTTTAATTAGGTAACTGGGAAAAAGGCATATGCTACAAGCCAGCAGATTTATGAAGCAGTTAAATCATTGTGGACAAAAAACAACAAAAAAGAGTCACTTCCTGAACCTAAAGAAAAAACTAAGGTAGAGTTTAAATGGACCAAAAAGGTAGATTTTGAGTTTTGTTTGGGTGGGTTTTAGCTTGTAATGAGAGTCCTAGACAGAAGTCAAGGATGGATTGAAAAGAGATGAAGGAATATACTACCTTTGCATGCTATAATTTTCTTTATTTTTCTGTGAAAATTCAATGTATTATTACATACCTAGTACAAATAATAGTGCCTAATACATAGTAAATGAAAAAAATAATAATTTTCTTAATTTTGTATATAGTAATATGAAAAAAACTAAAAATGACTGCTTAGAAGAGAAACAGTTTTTCCTAGAGTTAAGTCCTAAGACATATGTTGCTGTTAGGTCTTTGTAAAGTGTGTATGGTATTCTTGGCAACAATATATGAATAGAGTCCTGAATCATAACATCTTCCATTTTAGTCAACAACATAACATAAAGCCCATTTCACTGGAAGCAATATTAATATTAATTATGGACTAAGCAATGAGGTCTAGATTTTTCGTGTTCTGGTTTGATTTTAAGATGAAATTTTGGATATCTATAAAAGTAAATTCCTTTAGGAATTATGCCATTAAATCAATTTTCACAACTAGAATTTTGATGAGTTAAGCAACAAAGAGTTTGTTTTCTTATAAAAATGTGGAAATCACATATTACATGTTATTGCTTCAAGACAGAATTATATTCTTAACAATCAACCAAAAACAGACTGTTTGAACTTATATAGAAGATTATTTCATAGTTCCTTATTGATTAGTTTTAATCATGTTTCCTATGACACCAGTACTCTCAAACTTGAGAACATTTCATGCTTTGTATTAGGAATAGGGCAGCAAGAACTATTACAGCACATACATTGTAAAGATAGCATTCGTATTAATTTTCAGTCCCTGATACATAGCATTTAAACTCAAGATTGACATAAAATCAATTAGCAAAAGAAAGTCAGTTTGTAACTAAGTTATTTATGGCCTTATTACCAATTGCATTTTGATTTACAGTACTGTATCATTAGCATGCTACAACTTTCCTTATGGCTATTTCTATTTTGAGGAAGGTTTTATAAAATCTTTTTTTTTTACATCTTTATTGGAGTATAATTGCTTTACAATGGTGTGTTAGTTTCTGCTTTGTAACAAAGTGAATCAGTTATACATATACATATGTTCCCATATCTCTTCCCTCTTGCGTCTCCCTCCTTCCCACCCTCCCTATCCCACCCCTCCAGGTGGTCACAAAGCACTGAGCTGATCTCCCTGTGCTATGCGGCTGCTTCCCACTAGCTATCTACCTTACGTTTGGTAGTGTATATATGTCCATGCCTCTCTCTCGCTTTGTCACAGCTTACCCCTCCCCCTCCCCATATCCTCAAGTCCATTCTCTAGTAGGTCTTGAGCTATTTGTAGTGAGGTGGATAGACCTAGAGTCTGTCATACAGAGTGAAGTAAGTCAGAAAGAGAAAGACAAATACCGTATGCTAACACATATATATGGAATTTAAGGAAAAAAGTGTCATGAAGAACCTAGGGGTAAGACAGGAATAAAGACACATGCTATAATTTTTTAAGATATTTTATTCTTTTAGTAAAATGATTTACTTATGAAAGAAAAATCCTTTTTGGTAAACAGCTAGGAAGCTCTGATGAAATAGAAATACCTGCAAAAACAACTCACAACCTGAAACATTCAGTGCCTTTGTCAACAGAACTCAGCTCTGAAACAAAGACCAAATCAGAATCCACCTCAGGTTTGTTTGGAATAATTCAATTTTGTTTTCATTCTTTTCTTAAATAATTTTATAGTATTATAATTAGTAGTTTGAACTTATTTATGTGTTTTCCTCATAAATGTTTTGTTTTTCTCATATCTGTAGTCTGTGTATCTTTTTAGGTTATGAGGTACTCAGATATGTGGAACTTTTTCTAATTGCCACATAGCTCATAACATAGTTCTTGGCATATGGGAGTAGAGAATAATAGCACTGGCTGGTTGGGTGAGTGAAGCATTTAATCAATTTATAGATGTGAGATTTTTAATCAGGTGGGGGAAAATGTGTCTTTCTGGATTCTACCAGTTTACAGGCTATGACGAGTCACATCTACATAGAAGAAATATCAGGCTTCCATTTCTTGTGCTATCTACCCCTATCAATCTTCTCTTCTACCATCAGTTTTATTTAGTTTAGATACTAAGAACTTTCAGCATCAAATAGTAAAAATAACACAAGTTATATAATATTAATATTTTTGCTAGTATTAGATACAGGCAATTAATACTTTGTGGGACCAAATAGGGACAATTATACTTCCTAGGTAAATACTACCATGGTTTTACTGTGATCAAAAAGAAAGTAACAGAGTGTTTAGTACCATTTCAGTAGTGTATTCACATAAACTCACCAGTCACTGGTTTATGTAGGTTTATCTATACCAAGTAAATGGTACTATGCATTAAGTTGTCTTATTACAAATAGGACCAACTCAGAGGTAGAGAATTAGGGAATAATGAAAATATCTCCCCTTTACCGAGCAACTACTGTGGTGCAAAGAACTGTTAGTATGTTATGTTATTCAATCCTCTCCCAAAAAGCAAAACAAAAAAACTCTGGTATATATGTAATTATAATTGTTTTATGATAAAGAGACTGAGACTCAGGGAGCTTAAGTAACTTGCCCAAAATTATAGTTTATGAATAGAGTTGTGTTTATAGTCCAGATATTACTGACACCAAAGTTCCAGCACTTTCCATTGCATATAGATTATCTAATTTAAAGCCAGAGTTTAGTCTCTAATTTCAGCCTCCTCCTCTCTTACTTAATCTTTATAAAAGCTGTCACTGAGTAAACCTGATTTGAGTTTTACTATTTCCTGTCACGTCTCCTTTCTAATCAAGATAAGTTATACAGTGTTTAGACTCTCTCTGAGTAATCCCCAGTTGATCGTATTCCCACAGGCATATAATATATCTGGTCATTTCTCTAAATGCCTGTCAACTCCAGAGATCTTTGTGGAGATGTTGCAGCTTCACAATGGGACCAAACCATCCCCAGCCAATGTCTTTTCTTCACATATCTGGATTCTGGAACATTTTGCCTGCCTGTCATCGGTAATGTGGTAAATGAAAAGCATTCTAAGGAGACATGTAGAAGAGAGAAATACCCAGTACTATTCATCCTTATATAGTATTCAGATTTGATTATACTTGAGACCCTTGAGACTATTTCCACATTTCATATGCAATCCCAAAGGTCCAAGACACAGAAAACAGTAGTGATTATGAGTACAGGTTTTAGAATAGAACCTGGATCTGAATCCTAAATCCAACATTTACTAGTTTTATTGCCTGGGGCAAGTTATCTAATACCTCAAGCCTTGGTCTCCTCATCTGTAAAAGGAGGACAATAATAGTGTTTTTCTGACATGCTTGTTGTGAGGATTAAATGAGATATTGCATGTAAAGCAAAAAGTACAATGTCAAGCACATACTAAGTTCTCAGTAAGTGTTAGAAGATATCATTATCATTGGCCTAGAGTAATTAGCCATTTTGCCGATAAACAAATTTATTGTCATTGAGCACACTTTGGGAGCACATTACTTAGCTAGGGAACCTAGCCATGGCCACCACTTCTCACCATACAGAATAGATTGGGTGTACTGTCCAACTATATATCATGGCTCTGAATATGAGTTTGGTTGTTCTCTATCATCCATATACATTTATGCCAATAACTTATTTTGGGAATCACAAATTTGGAAATTTGGTGACATGGACCTCTTCAAAATCTGATGAAAGCAGAATGAAATCTCTCACAGTCTCACAAGATTAATGTCCCTCTCAGAGGTTGGCAAACTATGGACCCTGTGCCAAATCTGGCTCACGGACTATTTTTGTACATTTCACAAATGGTTCCTATGTGATTAAAATAGTTTAAAAATAAAAATATTTCATGACAAGTTAAAATTGTATGAAATTCAAATTCCAGTGTCCATAAATAAATAAAGTTTTATTGGAACACAGCCACACTCATTGTGTATTGTCTTGTCTGTGGCTGCTTTCACCCTAAAATGGCAGAGTTGAGTGGTTGTGATGGAGACCTTATGGTTTACAAAGTTGAAAATGTTTACTTTGGCCCTGTGCGAAGTTTGCTGATTTCTGTATTAGAGGGATGATGTGTGCCATATATACATGACTCATCTTCCCCTTTTGATATTTCCCAGATTATTTTATAAGTCATAACACTAAATAGTCAAACTCAGAACCCTGAAGGGCAAAACCAAATTTCCTACAGTCTTTTAGTGTGAGGGAGACAGAAACTCAGGCTGTCAATCAGAAGCTAGAGAGTATCATACCTGAGGAGGAGGGAGGAACCAGAGGTTGACTGACTCTTACTATAACTGCAGCTCAGCTCAGTGCCTGATTGGAGTGAGATGATAAGTACTTCACCCTTCCTAAAAGAGGAAAAGGGTCCCCCCTCTGGCCGATGATATCATCTGGAGCTTCTTCAGTTCTTTTTTACACGGTGTCCACCATACAAATAAAATACTAATCATGCAAAGAGGCAGGAAGATGTGACTAACAAAAGAGAAAAAAAATAACAGCAGACCCACAGGTGATCTAAATACTGAAGTTAGCAGAAAAACACTTTAACTATTACTAATATGTCAAATGGAAAACATGATGAACAAAATGGATAAAAAGATGGAGAATTTCACAGAAAGTTGAAATCTATTAAAAAATCAAGTGGATATTCTAGATGTGAAAAATACAGTACATGAAATTATGAACTCATTGGATAGGTTTAATAGCAGATCATATATAAAAAGAGGACAGAAATAATGAACTCAAATACAGAACAATAAAAAAATAGCCAAACTGAAGTACAGAGAGAAAAAAGATTGGAAAGAATAGAACAGCATGTGAAACTACTTTGCAATGACTAATATCTTTTAGTGTTTCAGTTACTGAAAAGCTGAATACTGAATATCATCCCAATTTTATACAAAAGAAACAAAAATAGAATCTCTAACATTCGTAACTTCACTCAGCAATTTATTAGTGATCTGTCCTATTTTTTTTGTACCTAACTTGCTTAAAATATAAATGAGATAAGACGTGAACTAAATTATCAGTGAACAGATAACACCTAATGGCTATTTGAGATAATAATTCATTGCTGTTTTATAACTTTAAATATCTTTATTCCTTTCCTGTTTGTATAACACCAGCTTTTTTTAAAGTCTACTAAAAAAAACTAAGCATAAATTGTTTTTCATTAGAGATTTAAATATGATAAAGTACAAAGAAAATCATTACAATGATTAGGGGATTGAGATTCAAGAAGAGTTTTTATGATTGGTAATTCTTTGGGAGGACAGAGATCCCTGGATCAAAAGGGATGAAGAAATTTCTAAGAGGAAAGATATAATCCTTAATTACTCAGAAAAGCATGAGATGACCCTTTAAAAAAAAAGACAGAAATCAAATGACCTAGGTTGAATGGTTCTAAACCAGAGGGATCCACATCACAATTTCTTGAGTTTTTTTTTTTCTAAAATTCACTCTAACAAGAATTATAAATCAGAATCTCCAGAGGTGAGGCCTCCAAGCAGGTGGATTGTAGGAAAAGCTCCTCAGGGAATTCTCTATGCATATTCCTCTAGTTAATAATATCTGACATAAGCTATGGATAAACTAAAAATTTGAAGCCTTTCAACAAATTTTGAGAGGTGTAGCTCTAAAGGCAAAGGAGCCTTTCAAATTTAGGTGATCGGACCCTTTGACCATATTTTGGACAAGAATATAAATTAAGGTAGTGAGTAGAAGTGTTAGAGAACTTAGTCAATTGGTTGAAATTGTTAATAAAATTAGACACATTCAGACTTACATAAAATAACTATTTGTCAATGCTTACTATAGTATGTCTGTTTGATTAAAAAAAAACATTGATTAAACTATTTCGTAGTATACTTTTCACTTGTACTGAGCAAAGGCTTCCACCAGGTGGCAGTAAAGATGCATTTGGGAAAGAAGCAGACAGAACCACTAAGCTTAACCTTTTCTGTGTGCTACAGACCCCTTCTCAGAATGTTTTAAATGCATAAACTAAAATGCATAGTAATGTATGAGCTTCCTTAATTGTGTTAATCAACAGTATCTAACAACATATCTGATTAAGGCTATAATTTTGAAGTAGTAGTAAGTGTAAATATTTCAAGATATCTGCAGCTGCAGCATGATTCTCTGTGATTTCTATTAGTGACAAAGTCTAAGGTACCATGAATAGTATTGTGGTTTGTTGCCTGCATTCATTATCGAAGAAAACGTTCATCTTCAGTCAAAGGTTAATGAAAATAAAGACAGATTTTCCCCTTCAACTTCATAGATCACATGAATTCTATCCACAGACCTCCCTCCCCCAAAGGGATCCCAGTTTAAAAATCTGTCTGTGGAGAACTGTATTAATGTCATAGATAGTGATTATTTAAGATCTGGCTGTTTTTAAAATATACTTAGTGGTGAAATTACATATAGGTCTATCCCAGTTCATAAAGCAGAAACTGTTTATGAAAAGGTAGGTGTAAAATAAATAACTGTATGTAAATTTTTCCCCTTCAGTTTCATCATAAAACTGGAAATTAATTTCCTCTATGGAAAAAAGGTGTGTCTTCCAAATGTAAAAAAGAAATCGTTTCAAAATGAATCAGAGTTTGAAAAACATTTAAAATAAAAACAAGTTTGTGAAAAACATATTTTTAGTCTTATGTCACAAAGTAAATATAAAAATTGTTCTTACCTACTTACCATGCATAGGGTATTGTATGTACCACTTTGTGTGCATTATGTTGAATACTAAAAATAAATAATTAACATTGTTACTGCTCTAAGCCCCATTTTACAGAAGAGCCAGGGTTGTGTTTATTTCAGATTTTTCTTGTTTCTTGAGGTAGGATTGTATTGTTATAATCTTCTGTCTTAGAACTGCTTTTGCTGCATCCCGTAGGTTTTGGGTCATCATGTTTTCATTGTCATTTATTTCTAGGTAATTTTTTATTTCCTCTTTGATTTCTTCAGTGATCTCTTGGTTGTTTAGTAGCATATTGTTTACCCTCCATTTGTATTTTTTACAGTATTTTTTCCTGTAATTGATATCTAGTCTTATAGCGTTGTGGTCAGAAAAGATGCTTGATACAATTTCAATTTTCTTAAATTTACCAAGGCTTGATTTGTGACCAAGGATGTAATCTATCCTGGAGAATGTTCCATGTGCACTTGAGAAGAAAGTATATTCTGTTGTTTTCGGATGGAATGTCCTATAAATATCAATTAAGTCCATCTGGTCTGTTGTGTCATTTAAAGCTTGTGTTTCCTTTATTTTGGGTTTGGATGATGTCTGTCCATTGGTGTAGGTTGGACGTTAAAGTTGCCTACTATTATTGTGTTACTGTTGATTTCCCATTTTATGGTTGTTAGCATTTGCCTTATGTATTGAGGTGCTCCTATGTTGGGTGCATAGATATTTCCAATTGTTATATCTTCTTTTTGGATTGATCCCTTGATCATTATGTAGTGTACTTCTTTGTCTCTTGTAATAGTCTTTATTTTAAAGTCTATTTTGTCTGATATGAGAATTGCTACTCCAGCTTTCTTTTGATTTCCCTTTGTATGGAATATCTTTTTCCATTCCCTCACTTTCAGTCGGTGTGTGCCCCTAAGTCTGAAGTGGGTCTCTTGTAGACAGCATATATATGGGTCTTGTTTTTGTATCGATTCAGCCAGTCTGTGTCTTTTGGGTGGAGCATTTAATCGATTTACATTTAAGGTAATTATTGATATGTATGTTCCTATTCTCATTTTCTTAATTGTTTTGGGTTTGTTATTGTAGGTCTTTTCCTTCTCTTGTGTTTCCAGCCTAGAGAAGTTCCTTTAGCATTTGTTGTAAAGCTGGTTTGGTGGTGCTGAATTCTCTTTTGATTTCTCTGTCAAACCTGAATGAGATCCTTGCTGGATAGAGTAATCTTGGTTGTCGGTTTTTCCCTTTCATCACTTTAAATATGTCCCACCACTCCCTTCTGGCCTGTAGAGTTTCTGCTGAAAGATCAGCTTTTAACCTTCTGGGGATTCCCTTGTATGTTATTTGTTGCTTTTCCATTCCTGCTTTTAATATTTTTTCTTTGTGTTTAATTTTTGCTAGTTTGATTAATATGTGTCTTGGTGTGTTTCTCCTTGGGTTTATCCTGTATGGGACTCTCTGTGCTCCCTGGACTTGATTGACTATTTCCCTTCCCATGTTGGGGAAACTTTCAACTATAATCTCTTCAGATATTTTCTCAGACCTTTTCTTTTTTTCTTCTTCTTCCGGGACACCTATAATTCGAATGTTGGTGTGCTTAATGTTGTCCCAGAGGTCTCTGAGACTGGCCTCCATTATTTTCATTCTTTTTTCTTTATTCTGCTCCTCAGCAGTTATTTCCACCATTCTATCTTCCAACTCACTTATCCGTTCTTCTGCCTCAGTTATTCTGCTATTGATTCCTTCTAGAGTATTTTTAATTACAGTTATTGTGTTGTTCATCACTGTTTGTTTGCTGTTTAGTTCTTCTAGGTCCTTGTTAAACATTCTTGTCTTTATTCTATTTCCAAGATTTTGGATCATCTTTACTATCATTACTCTGAATTCTTTTTCAGGTAGTTTGCCTATTTCCTCTTCATTTATTTGGTCTTGTGGGTTTTTATCTTGCTCTTTTGCCTGTAAGATATTTCTCTGTCTTCTCATTTTGTCTAATTTACAGTATTTGAGGTCTCCTTTCGCTAGGCTGCAGGATTGTAGTTCCTCTTGCTTCTGTTCTCTGCCACTGGTGGTGGGGTTGGTCCAGTGTCTTGTGTAGGCTTCCTGATGGGAGGGACTGGTGCCTGCATTCTGGTGGTGGAGCTGGGTCTTTTCCCTCTGATGAGCAGGGCCGTGTCAGATGGTGTGTTTTGGGGTGTCTGTGAGCTTAGTATGACTTTAGGTTTTCTGTGTGCTGACAGGTGGGTTTGTGTTCCTATCTTGTTTGTTGTTTGGTGTGAGGCATCCAGCACTGGGAGCTGCTGGCAGTTGGGTGGAGCTGGGTCTTAGATTCAGATAGAGGCCTCCATGAGAGCGCTAGGTGATTAATCTTCCCTGGGGCTGGGAATTCTTTAGTGGTCCAGCATCCTCGACTTGGTGCTCCCACTCCGGAGCCTCAGGCCTGACTTCTGGTCGAGGGACCAAGACCCCACAAGTCGCTCGTCCCAGCGATAAAGGGGATTAAAAAAAAAAAAACACTAACAAAACCCCAGACAAATGGTAAAGAGTAAAATCAAACAAACAGAAACAAGGAAACACACACAAACACACACACACAAAACAGAAAACAGAACCAGATAAATCAAATAGCAAGAGACCAGACAAACCAAAGAACCCAAGAACAAAATCAAAGAATTAAGAAGAAAGCTGACAAAAACTCAAAACCAAAAAACAAAACCAAAGCAGAGTGCCAACTGAAAGATAAAGCAAAGAAACAAAACAAGACAGAACAACAGAAAAGCAATGTAGAAACAAATATAAAAAAATAAAATAGAAAATATATTAAAGAAAAAAAAAGAACAAACAAAACCAGAGCCAAATACAACAAAAAGCAAGAGAACAGCCAGACAAATAGAAGAACTCAAAAATGAAATCAAACAATTAGGATTAAAACTAACAAAAACACATAACCTAAAACCAAAACCAGAGCGTGTGCCATGCCAGCCAACTGAAGAATAAAGCAAGGAAACAGAACAAACCTATAAAAGTGATTTTTAAAAAATAATAATAATAAAATAAAAAGGGAAAAAAACAGGACAACAGAAAAGCAAAGTAGAAATAGAAATATATTAAAAAAGAAAAACACATTAAAGATAAAGAGGAAAAGAAGGGAAAAGAACACAACAGAAAAGCAAAGTATAAATAGAAATATATTAAAAAATAGAAATACGTTATAAAACACAGAGATCCCAAAAGACTAAAAAAAAGAAACAACAACAAACAAAAACAGAAAAAGAAACCAAAAAATAATCTAGAACAAACAACAGAAGGAATCAAAACATAATAAAATTAATAGTAATAATTATGTTTCCCTGGGGTCTCCACGGTAATTGTCCTTGCACACGCTGTGAACCACAGCCCAAGAGGCTCTCCTCTGCCTCTGGGCTGGTCTCCGGACCTGCTGTGGGCCCTGTGGGTACCACTCTGACTCTGATCTGGCCCACTACCTGTGTGCACTTGCCCCCAAATTCCACAGCTGCCAGAGCTAGACCATTTTCATTTGTGGGAACACTCACTGTCTACTCAGATATTCCATAGATGCAGGGTCTACCTAGCTGATTGCAGGGATTTAATCTGCAGCTTGTGCAGCTAATGGAAAGATTTTCAGTCTTCTTCCTTAGTCCCCCCCATCCCTGAGTTTCAGCTTTGGTTTTATCCCCATCTCTACGTGTGGTCCACCCACAGGTGTCTGGTCCTGAGGCTGCCTTGGAGCTCTTGGGTCAGCCCCGGGAGGACCAGGCACAGAGGTGGTATGACTGCTTGGATCGCAGGAGCCCTGGTGGCACCAAATGTGCAGAGAAGCCAGCAGCTACAGGCAAAAGAGATATGGCCCTAGTGAGGGCCTTTTCTGGCACCCAGCGTAATATGTATGAGGGCCAGCCCTGGCCGGGGTTTTTCTGGCACCCGGCAGCAGGTGTGTGAGGGCCAGCCCTGAGAGGGCTTTTATTTTTATTACCCCGCAGCCAGTGCGTGAGGGCCAGCTCTAAGGGGGCTTTTTTTATTGCTCAGCAGCCAGTGCACAGGAGCCATCCCTGAGCAGGCTTCTTTTATTGTCATTGTCAGGCGCTGGCATGTGGGAAGAGGCTCAATAGTGGCTCCTCCACTTACGTGTGACTCAGCAATAGTGCCCTGCTTCCATGGTAGTCTGGTCTTCCTCCATAGGCATTCACTGCTGTGGATTTTCTCCCTCCTGTCTCCTCAGTCCGTCGCACAGCCAACAGCAGTTCTCGCTCTGGGCCTGTTCTCCAATCCCCACACACCAACTCCCAGCCCCCTTGCACACCTGTGAACACATGTCCCAGTCTGGGGTACGTAGGGCTGTGGTATGGACCATCTGTATTTCTTACTCTGTCCTGTTTGCCACAGATCGGCTGTGTCACCCTCTTCCGACAGCCTCAAATGCTTCCCTTCTGTCCAAATTGATTTCCCTGTCAGAGAGGGGGTTTCCTCAAATTCAGGAATCTCTCTGCTTCAGCTCCCCAACCCCAGGGTGCTCTTCCCATCCTGCCTCCTCTCTTCTTTTTTCTGTCCTACCCAGTTATGAAGGGATCTGTATAGTCCTTTCGTCCAAGGTCTTCTGCTAGTTTTCAGCTGGTGTTCCATGAGAATTGTTGCATCTATAGATGTAGTCCTGCTGCACCCATGGAGAGAGATGAACTCCATATCCATCTACTCCACCACCATCTTGACTCTCCTCTCCTAATGTTCTTAACCTCAAAAAGTTGCAGTATCCAAAGGGCTCATTTCTTGGACCTCTTTTCTGATGTTCTGGAAGACTTCATATGGTCTCATAGTTTTAAATGCCATATATAGGCTAGGAGCATAAAATTTATAAACCAGCACAGGCTACTCCTGTGCTGAACTCTAGATTCACATTTCTAACTGCTTACTCAATATTTGTATTCAGATGTCTAGTTAGCAATTCAAATATAGCACATCCAAAACTTAACACTTCGTTTGCCTTCTCCCAAACATGGTTCTACACTTTCCCCTATCTCAGTAAATGTCAACTCCACTCTTCTAGTTTCTCAAGTTAAAGAGTCTCACTCACACAACATATTGAGTCCATTTAGGAAATCTTGTCCATTCTACCTTAAGAAGTTATCCAGAATCCAGTACCTTTTCACCACCTCCACTGCTACTGCCCTAATAAAAGCCATCAGCATCTCCCTCCTGGGGTACTGCAATAGCTTCGTAACTGCTCTCCCTACTTCCATGCTTGTTTCCCTATACTCTCTTCTCCCCATAGCCAAGAGTAATCTTTTAAAAAACATAACATCATGTCACTCCTCTGCTCAAAACTGTCCAGAGACTTCTCATCTCTTAGAATAAGGAGAAAAACTTTGCCATGGCCCTATGTGGCCTGACCTTCCATTGTTTTCTGATCATACCTCCTACCACTCTCATTGTACCCACCATCAGCATATCTTGCCAACTCTGTTCTAGCCATACTGGCCATTTTATGGCTCCTCAGACATGCCTAAGTTCTATTACACTTGCTGCCTGCTCTTCCTGTAAGGCATTTCCCTCAGATATCTACAGGGCTCACACCTTCACCTCCTTCAGTTCTTTGCTCAAATATAGAAGGCTTTCCCTGGCCACCCTATTTAAAACTGCAAACCACCCAAGCACTCCATATGCCCCTCCTTCCTGATTTATTTAATATTTTTTTTGCGTAGCACTTACCACCTTCTGGTATGTCATTTAGTTTATTGTCTCTCTCACCCAACTTGAATGTTAGGTCCATGTTGGCAGACATTTTTATCTGTTTTGTTCGCTGATGTGTGCCCCATATCAACAGGAAATTTGTTAAATGAATGACTAATATTTTTCATTTTAATACTTTATCAGGTGCTACACAGTTTATGGCTGACCCCAAGCTCATGGATCACGGGCAGTCCCATCCAGAAGATGTAGATATGTACAGCACTAGAAGCTGAAATAGTCTGCATAGAGAACTACAAGATGTGTGAAGTTGCGAATAACAGTGAAAAAAATCATGTAATGGGTAACTGTGATGCATGGAGTATAATTTAAACCAAGTTTTTCCCTTACATCTTCTAATGTACAGTTAGACAAATCACATAAGTGATTAAAACTCAAATTGAATACAATCCGAACAATACTAAATGATCGATGAGGAGGCAGAGGTAAAAGTATTAGGATGCATTTGGTGATTTTTAAGGGTATTTATAAAAAAATAAAAGTAAATATATGAACACTGATGAGACTAAAATCTGAAAAAAATATGTATGTGTGTATATAATTATGTATATATATGCACATATATATTTGTTTAACTTTTATGAATTAATGTCAGCCAAATTAGAATTGTGTGTGGAAGGATGTGTTCCCTCCCCCTCTGTTTTTCATTTCCCAGAGCTGGAATAAAATATCCATATTTTATGACACTTGGGCTTGGCTTTGTCTCTGTTTTATTAATGTTAACTCCTCTTAAATGTCCCAAAATACCTCTAACTATTTGAGAGGAACATATGCTACATGGGACCCCCAATGCTGCTTAGCATTCCTTCTACTGGTTCCTGGGTGGTTTCCTATTCTGTTTTCCAGGAGAGGCATTACAGACCTTTTATTCTCAAACCTCCTATACCTGCCAATGATGACTGCCTCCTATTACATAGAGAAAAAAATAAGTTATTACACATAGTTTTTCCCAACTTCTTCACATCTACCTTCAAGACTTACCTCTTTTCAGCCATGCATCCCCCTTTTCTAAAGCTAATGCTTCTATTTGTGTTCCTGATCTCCTCCTTTCCTATCTTTTCCAGTACCATATTCCATCCCATTTAATCTTCAGTCTTTGGTTTCTCTTTTCATTCATTTTGTTTTCTCAATCTCTAAATAGCTTCAGATCTTCTTTATCCAAAGACAACAGTAACAAAAACCTTTCCCCAACTCTACCTCTTCCTCTTGAGCTATCTTTTCTTTCTCTTTCCTATGATTTTCAGACTTCATAAAACAGTAATTAATGTCACTTTCTTACTTCCTCACTTTCAATTCCTCTCTAAGTTGTGACACCTTGGCCTCTATACCTACTTGAATATTCTGTAATGTTTGACTCTTGACCACTCCCTCCTAAAATTCAGTTCTCCCTTTGGTGTCATTGCTGCTCCTCTTGTTATTCTTCATTCTTCTCTTGCTCTGAATCCCTTAAATGCTGAGGCTCCTCAGGTTGCATTTCTAGTCTTTTCTCATTCTGTGCTCTCTCATTTCCATTCAACATACTTTACTGACTTCAGCTACCATTTATATGTCATTATTATTTATATTTCCAGCTCCTGTATTTCTCCAGAAGTGTATAGCTATCTTTCTAATTATTTGTTAGTCATATCCACCTAATATCCCATAGATATCCTCAATGTCAATAGACTTAAAACTAAATTGTCTCTACATCTCTCTCATTTCTGTTTTTCTCAAATCTTTTCTACCTTCTCTAATCCTTGCTGTCATTCAAGTCTTCTTCATCACTTTCGTGGATTATTATAGTAGCCCCTGGTTAATCTGCCTGATATCAATCTTGCTTTTTGTCATTTAACAATGCATTCTCCTTATAGGTAACAGTAAACCAGTTAACTGTAGCTTAAATAAGTGAGAGTCTATTTAAAGTCTGGGAATTGGTCAGTACAGGGTTGGTATAGTGGCTCATTGGTATCATCAAGGATCTAGACATTTTCTCTTTCTACTCTGCTCTTTAGCATGTTGATTTGTCACCTCATGATCACAAAATGGCTCCTATACCTCTGGGGAACACATACACACTCAGAGTAGGAAGAAGGGTTACAGAAACTGTACCAGATGCTTCTGACCCCCTTTTATCAGAGAAGTAAGTGCTTCCTCAAAAGACTTATGTCTATATCTTGACCAGAATTTGTCATGTAAGCCACATTTAGCTCAAGGAAGATTGGCAAGTCACATTTTTGTCTATGGAGAGAAAGGCAAGGGGTAAGGGATTTGGAATGGGTGTTGAGTTTAAGCTAACACACAGTGTCTGCCACCTTGTTCTTCTAACCCATCTGTCATATTATTATGACATAGTTATGTTTCTAACAACTGTTTTGGGTAGTTGTGTTCCTGAAGTCCTCAGTGGCTAATCATTGCCTACAGAATCAAATCAAGACCCCTTAGTATGACATACAAAGCCCTTAATATATGATCCCAACTAAACTTTAATCCTTCCTTCCTTCTCCCCACCCACCGTACTGCCAATGTATGTTATATTTTATCTATAACTTACCACTTGCCTCTTGAACATGCTTTGCTATTTTATGTCTCTTTTTCTCTGCCTATGTTGGTGTTTCCTCTTAGGATTTTTTCTGTCTCATCCTGCTTCATTCCAACTTCCTACTCATCCTTCAAACCTATCCTTTCTCAGTTTTCCAAGGTAGGATATAGATGCGCTCTCCTGTACATTCCCTTACATTTGGTATTTATAGCTGTGATAGCACATACATTTTATTATAAAACTAAAACTAGGTTAGTATTTTTTCACTTACAAGGCTCCTTGTGGGTATGACTGAATCATATATTTGTGTAGCTTTTATGCCCATGAATACCTGGTATGTAGTAGAAACTCACATGTTCTACCATGCTGGTTGTAACACAGAATTATAATTATTTTGCACCCTATCAAAAGGCTTACATTCTACTAGAAAGGATAGAAACATACACAAATACAGTGTTCTATGTAGTATCTTCCCTAAGATAGGTACTACAAAAGAACTATGGATGCTCAGAGATGGAACGTAGTTCTGAGATGAAGTTAAGGAGGCAGTGGTCCTTGATCTGCTCAAGGTGGGGAAGCAGTTCACTTGCTAGTTTCTTATAGGTAAGCTTTTCAAAATTAAGCTTCAGCATTTTAAATAAATTTTTTTACCTCAGATCTGTTTATAAACAAATGCACCGATATTTCATCAAATCCAAGAAAAAAGTGCTGCCAGGTCACCTTATCTTTGATAAAGGAGGCAAGAATATACATTGGAGAAAAGACAGCCTCTTCAATAAGTGGTGCTGGGAAAACTGGACAGGTACATGTAAAAGTATGAAATTAGAACACTCTCTGACACCATACAAAACAATAAACCCAAAATGGATTAAAGATCTAAATGTAAGGCTAGACACTATCAAACTCTTAGAGGAAAACATAGGCAGAACACTCTGTGACATAAATCACAGCAAGATCCTTTTTTTGTTTTTTTTTTTTGCGGTTCGCGGGCCTCTCACTGTTGTGGCCTCTCCCGTTGCAGAGCACAGGCTCCGGACACGCAGGCTCAGGGGCCATGGCTCACGGGCTTAGCCGCTCCGTGGCATGTGGGATCTTCCCGGACCAGGGCACGAACCTGTGTCCCCTGCATTGGCAGGCAGACTCTCAACCACTGCGCCATCAGGGAAGCCCTTTTTGACACACCTCCTAGAGAAATGGAAATAAAAACAAAAATAAACAAATGGGACCTAATGAAACTTCAAAGCTTTTGCACAGCAAAGGAAACCATAAACAAGACCAAAAGACAACTGTCAAAATGGGAGAAAATATTTGCAAATGAAGCAACTGACAAAGGATTAATCTCCAAAACATACAAGCAACTCATGCAGCTCAATATCAAAAAACGAAACAACCCAATCCAAAAATGGGCAGAAGACCTAAATAAACATTTCTCCAAAGAAGATATACAGATTGCCAATAAACACGAGAGAATGCTCAACATCATTAATCATTAGAGAAATGCTAATCAAAACTACAATGAGATATCATCTCACACCGGTCAGAATGGCCATCATCAAAAAATCTAGAAACAAATGCTGGAGAGGGTGTGGAGAAAAGGGAACCCTCTTGCACTGTTGGTAGGAATGTAAATTGATACAGCCACTATGGAGAACAGTATGAACGTTCCTTAAGAAACTAAAACTGGAACTACCATATGACCCAGCAATCCCACTACTGGGCATATACCCTGAGAAAACCATAATTCAAAAAGTCATGTACCAAATTGTTCATTGCAGCTCTATTTACAATAGCCAGGACATGGAAGCAACCTAAGTGTCCATCAACAGATGAATGGATAAAGAAGATGTGGCACATATATACAACGGAATATTACTCAGCCATAAAACGAAACGAAATTGAGTTATTTGTAGTGAGGTGGATGGACCTAGAGTCTGTCATACAGAGTGAAGTAAGGCAGGGAGAGAAAAACAAATACCATATGCTAACACATATATATGGAATCTAAGAAAAAGAAAAGTCATGAAGAACCTAGGGGCAAGATGGGAATAAAGACACAGACCTACTAGAGAATGGACTTGAGGATGTGGGGAGGGGGAAGGGTAAGCTGTGACAAAGTGAGAGAGTGGCATGGACATATATACACTACCAAACATAAAATAGGTAGCTAGTGGGAAGCAGCCCCATAGCACAGGGAGATCAGCTCGGTGCTTTGTGACCACCTAGAGGGGTGGGATAGGGAGGGTGGGAGGGAGGGAGATGCAAGAGGGAAGAGATATGGGAACATATGTATATGTATAACTGATTCACTTTGTTATAAAGCAGAAACTAACACACCATTGTAAAGCAGTTATACTCCAATAAAGATGGTAAAAAATAAAAAGTGCTGCCAGTTAATGATAATACTTACCCTGATTTCAGGTCTGTTAGTGTGTAAAAATATAAGCATTTGAAATATAATAAGATATGGAGGATAAAAAATATCCTAAAGGCAAGTGTAAGTTATTTTTGAATTATCTGCTATTTTGGATCATCAGCTCTGCTACTAGCCATTAGTATATTAGTTTGGATAATGGAAAGTTGACTGGTAAAATCTCTTTCAGAGTAAAAGATCTGCTGAAACGAGTTTGTTCACTTGTTGTATTGTACAACACTCAAAATCAAACTGCTGTTGGACTCAGGTGACATTTAAATATTGGAGCCTGTATTGGGACAATTTGTGATGAGTCATCTTTAACTCTTCCCCTGCCATGTCCATTAGTTCTTCTCTGTTAAACCTGAACAGATGCCTGCCCTCCTCGGAGGAAAGGTCTAAAGCCCCTCGACAAGTATAGTAGTCAGTAGAAGCCTGGTTCCAAATGACAACCAGAAACTTCATGCAGTTACACTGGCTTCTGATGGCTATCTGTTTAAAAACAAATGGATATTACTGTTACTTGAAAGTATAATCTTCATTAGTACATTTATTTTATTAAAGGTCTGTATGCAAGGCACTGTGTGTGTGTAAAATACTCCCAAAAAATAATACAATAGTTATCTCTTGGACTTCTCTAAATCTGTAAAAAGAAAAAAATTCCCATCAAGTTTTAAAATACTTTCTTTAGAAGTCCAAAACACATTTGCAAAGTCTACTCATTGGTTTTATATAAATCTACTTCACTATTTTTTTCTTTATTCTATAGAAAAAGTTTACCTAAAATTCTCATGTGTATTTCCAAAATATAAAAGAATCTTTTTATACTGTTCTCATATTCATACTGTAGACCTATTTTATGGGTAAAATTGCCTTCTAATCTCCCTTTTGCTTACTTCTGCTTTGTAGCACAGAGGTATATAATGTGGTTGTGTGTTATATAGAACACAACTCTTAATTAAACATAACTCAATTATGACCTGTATGAATATCTAATTTGAAGATCCAGTGTAATTAGAATTAAAAAATTAAACATATTTTGAGATTATGTTCAGATGTTAAGATAAATTATCTAATTTATGCCATGTTAAGTAATAACATTTGATGAAGAAAAGGATAGCATATAGAATAAGAATACTAACTGTAATATATACCTGACCTAGCCTCTTCAGCATTTCAGCTCCAATACCTAGACCTTTTAAATAGATAATGCAAAATGAAAAAAACATAAGTTGAAAAACTCCATTTAAAAAGTTATTTGCTTTACTTTAAACCCTGTATCTGGTTGTTACATACTAGTAATAGCTTGTGTTGAAATTCAACTCATGAATGTTTTTCATATCTCTTTTTCCTAATTGGCATGTGGTTCCAAAGGTAATGGAAAAGATTTTGGATTTACTTTAAAGATCAGTGAAGAGGAAATGTGTCCCTATCACTATCATCTTATCACAGAATATATTTCTTATTCATTTTAGACAAACCAACACAAAATGTAAAAGCACGTTTTAAACATGAAAGTATAGCTTTCATAACTTGGCTTATTCAAGCCTTGATGGGAACTAATAAATCTTTTTCTAATCTGTGATTGAGTCTTCACCATAAGCAAGGATAACTAGGATAGTGATCAGGCTCATGAAATAGAAATAAGTTACATAAACTAACTTAAACACATTTATACTAACTCTCCTTAAATTAAAATATACCTTTTTAAAGTATAAGTAATACTATAAGTGTTACTTGACCTCGGTAAGCTTGTATGACATAAAAGTCCTCTAGGTAAAGTAACTTGCCAATCCAGGGGTCATATGTAAAGTAGTACATGGCAAATCCAACAGTCACTTTGCCTAGGAAGAGGAAAGAGAGGGTATAAAGAGGTTAATACTTTGAATCTTGTAATGTTCTTTCCTCCAAAATAACTATTAAAGTAATAAAAGCTTGCTGGACAAAATTTCAAGCAATACAGAAATGTATAAGGTAGAAGGTTTAAGTCCTTTATAATACAACCTTTAAGAGATAACCCATCTTTTAACAGTGTGGAGTATATTCTTCCTAAAATCTTTTTTCTATGCATTTACAAACATAAGTACATACCATACATTTTCTCTTAAAAACAAGACTCAGTTTATGTACTTTTGCTCTTCTCCTCTGCTTAATAGTAATTATATGCTATCAAACTGTACTTTGTTTTCAGGATAGAGAAAATATACTCTAGATTAAATTGAAAAAGGAAGGTTTATTTTACCTAATGGTTTTTGATGATTGTGTACTTCTGCAATCAAGCAGTAGAAAAGGGGATGATCCCCAATGCCACCCCTGAGTACATCTGAAATATCAATTCACATAAAATATGTTAGAAAATTTACAGTAGAGAGAAGGAAGATGGTGGAGTTGGCAGCACCAGAATTCCTTTCTTCACCTATACAACAACTGTACTGGCATAAACTGCCTGAAGTGAATATTTTGGAACAGTAGAGTTTATTTGAATACTTACAACTTCCAGAGGACAGCTTGGCTGGTAAACTGCAGTTAATTTTGGCAAAATTCAGCCATCAGCCCAGTGGTGGCTTCCAAGCACACACCCCCCAACTCCATCATGTCCTACCTCATCTCACGGCAGGCAGTTGTAGGGACTGCTGAGACTCCTGAATTGCTGGAGTGGATTGCTACTCTCAATGCTGAGGTGAGGACTTAGAGGTTGGCCGCTATTTTTCTAACCTCCACCAACTAAAGCAGCTTCTAGGAGATTTAAAGGAGCCACACCAGTTTTGTTAGACATTCAAAAACAGCCATGTATACAGGAGAATCTAGAAAGCCACCATGCATGATCAGGGAAAGATACAGACTTAGAAAAGACCTTAAAATACCTTAAAACATTTAACTCAGATTGATCTCTGACACAGGCACCCTATAACAATAAAAAAACAGCCAACCCTGGGGAAGCAAGAGAATTTGATTTCAAGAGTTGACACATTATAAGATTAAAATGTCCAGTTTTCAACAACAAAAAATCACAGTGCATACAAAGAAACTGGAAAGTATAGCCCATTCAAAGGAACCAAGTAAATTAACAGAAAACATACCTGAGGAACCCCAGATGTCAGACTTACTAAACAAAGACTTTAAAACAACTGTCTTAAAGGTGCTAAAAGAGCTAAAGGGTGACATGCACAAAGACAAGAAAAAGATGTATAAACAAAATAGGAATATCAATAAATAGAAATTATTAAAAAAAGAATCCCCATCAAAAAACTCTGAAGCTGAAAAGTATAATAAATGAGAAGTGCACTCTAAGGGTTCAAAATCAGAATTTCTAAGCAAGCAGAAGAAAGAATGAGTTAACTTGAAGATAGGACAACTGAAATTATCAAGTCTGAGGAACAAAAAAGATGAAGAAAAGCAAAGAGCCTAAGGTATCTGTGGAACACCATCAAATGGACCAAGATACAAATTATGGGACTCTCAGAAGAAGAGAGAGAAAGGAAAAAATATTTGAATAACAACTGAAAACTTCCCAGATTTGATGCAATACATCAATCTACAAATCCGAGTTCAATAAACTCCAAGTGGTATAAACCCCAAAAAGTCAACACCAAGACATGTAATCAAACTGTTGAAAGACAAAGAGAAAATCTTGAAAGCAGCAAGGCAGAAGTAACTTGTCACATACAGTGGATCTTCAATGGGATTATCATCTGCTTTCTCATCAGAAACCTTGGAAGCCAGAAGGCAGTGGATTGATATACTCAAAGTACTGGGGACAGGGAAGGAGGGGAGAAGTGCAGAAACTTGTCAACCAAAAATTCTATATCCACCAAAACTGTCCTTCAAAAATGAAGGAGAGGGGGCTTCCCTGGTGGTGCAGTGGTTGAGAGTCCGCCTGTTGATGCAGGGGACATGGGTTCATGCCCCGGTCCGGGAGGATACCACATGCCACAGAGCAGCTGGGCCCATGAGCCATGGCCACTGAGCCTGCGCGTCCGGAGCCTGTGCTCCACAACAGGAGAGGCCACAATAGTGAGAGGCCCACATACTGCAAAAAGAAAAAAAAAAAAAAAAAAGGAGAAATTAAGATATCCCCAGACTCATCCCCCCCTAAACAAAGAACCTGAGGAAGTTTGTTATCTCTAGACCTGCCCTGCATAAAATGCTAAAAGGAGTCCTTCAGGTTGAAATGGAAGGAAAATAGGTAGTAACTCAAAGCCATATGAAGAAATAAAGATAAAGGTAGTGGTGCCTAGTTAAAGGTAAATACATGGGCAATTATAAAGAACTAGTGTTATTTTAAATTTGTTTGTAGTTCTTTTTATTTTCTACATGATTTAAAAGACAAGTGCATAAAATTAGTCATTAGTGTGTGTTCTTGGGCACACAATGTATAAAGATGTAATCTGTGACATCAATAACATAAAAGGGGAATTGACATGTACAGGAGAAGAGTTTTTGTATGCTATTGAAATCAAGCTAGTATAAATTCAAATTTTATTGTTATAACTTTAAGATGTTAAATGTAATCCCCACAATAACAACAAAGAAAATGTCTATAGAATATATACATAAGGAAATGAGAAGGGAATCAAAACATTTTACTACAAAAATCAGCTAAATACAAACGAAGGTAGAAATGTTGGAAGTGAAGGACAAAAAACTATATAGAAAACAAATAGGAAAATGTCAGAAGTCCCTCCTTATCAGTAATTACTTTAAATGTAAATGGATTAAATGCTCTAATCAAAAGAGAGATTAGCAGAATGAACTTCTAAAAATGATCCAACTATATGCTGTCTGTAAGACACTTACTTTAGATTAAAAAAAAAAACACAAGAAGGTTGATAGTGAAATGATGGAAAAAGACATTTCATGAAAATAGTAATCAAAAGAAAGCTGGGATGGCTGTACTACTATAAGACAAAATAGACTTTAAGTAAAAAACTCTTACTGAAGAGAAGGATATTATATAGTGATAGAAGGTTCAGTTTACCAAGAAGATATAACATTTATAAACATATATGCACCAAACATCAGAGCTCCAAAATATATGAAGCAAATATTGACAGAATTGAAGACAGAAAGAGCTCTAAAATAATATTCGAAAACTTCATTACATCAATTTCAATAATGTACTTAAAAAACAGACCAATGATAAATATGTTAATAGATTATTTGAACAAAACTATAGATCAATTGGACCTAACAGAAATATACTGTGCATCCCACCCAACAACATAATACACAATTTTTCTTGAACTTTCTCTAGGATATGTCATATGTTAGGCCAAAAAGCAAGTCTTAATACATTTTGAAGGATTGAAACCATACAAAGTACCTTCTCCAGTCACAATGGATTGAAACTAGAAACTGATAGAAGGAAACTAGGAAATTCACAAATATGTGGAAATTAAACAATGCACTCAAACAACTTTGGCTCAAAGTAGAAATAACAAGAGGAATTAGAAAACAGAGATAAATGAGAATGAAAGCAATATAAAAAACTTATGGGATTCAGTGAAATAAGTGCTCAGAAGGGAACTTACAGTTGTAAATTCCAACATTTAAAAAGGAAGGGAGGGAGGGAGGGAAAGAAAGAAAGAAAGGAAAGAAGGAAGGAAGGAAGGAAGTAGAAGGGAGGGAGGGAGGAAAGGAAGGAAGGAAAGGAAAGGAAAGGAAGAAATAAAGGAAAGAAAAAGGAAGGAAAGAAAGAAAGAAAAAAAGAAAGAAAGAAAGAAGGGAAGAAAGGGAAGGAAGGGAGGGAGGGAGGAAGAAAGATCTCAAGTCGTGACCTAATCTTACACATTAGAAACTAGAAAAAGGAGTAAACTAAGCTCAAATCTAGCAGAAAAAAAGGCAAATAAATATTTCTTATCAATACAGATGCAAAAATACTCAACAAAATAGCAAATTGAACTCAACAGCATATTAAAAGGATCATTCACTATGACGGTGTGATTGATCCTAGGAACGAAAGGATGGTTCAACATAAGGAAATCAATCAAAGGGGGAAAAAAACACAAGACCATCTCAACTGGTGTAGAAAAGGCAATTAACAAAATCCAACACCCTTTTATGATGAAAGCCCTTAGAAAACTAGGAATAGAGGGAAATTCCTAACATGATAATGGGTACCTATTTTTTTAAAAAGTTAACTTTAATGGTGAGTGACTGAAAGCATTCCCCCTAAGATTAGGAACAAGGCAAGGATGGCCACTCTCACCACTGCTATTCAACATTGTACTGGAAGTTAGACAATTAGACAAGAAAAAGAAATAAGAGCCATCCAAATTAGAAAGGAAGAGGTAAAATTATCTCTATTTGCAGATGACATGATCCTACTGATTGACAATCCCAAAGAATCCAAAAGAAAGCTACTAACACTAATAAATTAATTCATTAAAGTTGCAGGCTACAAGATCAACCAAAAAAATCAGTTTTATTTCTATACACCAGCAAAGAACAAACCAAAAAGTAAATTTAAAAAGCAATTCCATTTACAATCGCCTCTAAAATAATTAAATACCTAGGAACGAATCTATGCAAGGAGGTGAAATACTTGCATACTAAAAACTATAAAACACTGCTGAAAGAAGTTAAAGACCTAAATAAATTAAAAGATATCCCGTGTTCATAGATAAGACTTAACATTGTTAAGATGTCAATAGTACCCAAAGTGATCTAAAGATTCAATGTCGTCCCTATCAAAATTCTAACATCCTTTTTTACAGGAGTGGTAAAGCTGATCCTCAAATTCATTTAGAATTCCAAGTGTATAATTTTATACAGACTTTTCTTGACCTACAATAGGGTTACATCCTGATAAACCCATCATAAGGTGAAAATGTCATAAAAGTCGAAAATGCATTTAATACACTTAACCTATCAAACATCATAGCTTAGCCTGACCTACCTTAAACCTGCTCAGAGCACTTGCATTAGCCTAGAGTTGGGCAAAATCATCTAACACAAATCCTATTTTATAATAAAGTGTCAAATATCTCATGTAATTTATTGAATACTAAGTGAAAATAGAATGGTTATATGGGTACAGAATGGTTGTAAGTGTATCAGTTATTTACCCTCATGATCACATGGCTGACTAGGAGCTGTGGCTCACTGCTGCTGCCCAGCATCATAAGAGAGTATCCTATTGCATATAGCTAGCCCAGGAAAAAGACAAAATTCAAAATTTGAGGTACAGTTTCTACTGAATGCGTATTGCTTTATAAAGTTGAAAAATTGTTCAATGTCATACCGTAAGTAAGTCAGGGACTGTCTGTACACTTTAATCATCTCTTCTCTCAGTGTTCACATTTCCTGCCTAAAATGTTGCAATTCATCATAAAACACTAGCATTGGCTATTAATATTGCTGGCTCTCAAAATGTAGTAAATATCTTGAAAATAGTTTTAAGTCATTTTGCTTTTATCCATTTCATCCTATCAAGCTACTACTAACATTGGGCATTAAATTATATTGTCTTTGACCAACTACACTTCTCATTTTACATTTCCAAAATTAGTTGAAATTTATTGACACTGTAAAGATGTAAAAGCTCTTAACTATCAATTTCATACTTTAAAAATGAGGAAAATATAAAATAGTGGTGCACTGACAAAGCTATTAAACAATAGCTTTTTATACAAACTTTTGCCCTGTATATCTAAATACTATTAATGACAACTTCTTTGTGTACCAAGGACAACAGTGTCCACATATTTAGGTACAAGTAGTGCTTTGTGCATACATTATGCCATGCTTCTTTTTCTAGCTCTGAAAATACCATAAAACATCTTACCCTTTGCTGTTAACTTCATTGCATCTAGCATGTTTTCACAGGCAGCCAATTCCTGTCAAAGTAGAGAAAACATTCAGTTTATGGTTTAGTAACAAATTTTTTAAATTACTTTTCAAATTACTTTTTTAAATTTTTTGGCTGTACTGAGCACCTTGTGAGATCTTAGTTCCCTGACCAGGGATTGAAACTGGGCCACAGCAGTGAAAGTGCCAAGTCCTAACCAGTGGACCGCCAGAGAATTCCTAGTAACAAATTCTAAAGATGATAAGCATGAAGATTTTATTGAGTATTTATTAACGTACGACGTCCTGGGTAGTATTAAAAGTGAGTCAGACTTAACTCCAGTCATCTAGAAACTTAAAATCCAAAACAGCATATGCAACAAGACAATATATAGAGAGAAGATTAACTATGTCGATACATCATTCCTGTGAAGGTCAACTGTCTAGGTAACTAGCCTTGGATACAACCAGAAATCAGGAAGTAAAGCCAAAAGTTTTTCTGAGCATTCAAGGTAGATATCACAAAGTCTATGAATTATAAAGCTCATAGACTTTACGGAGAAGTCTGTTGTGATTGCTTGTGAGGTGTTCTTCCCAATTTAACTTTAGACTTTGTTTATTTGTCTTTTTAAAATAATTCTACACATTCAAGTCAATTCCTCATAGTTTGGATCTCAAGCTTGGAAGGGAAATCCCCACTTCTGGATTATAAAAATAGTCACTTTTGTTCCCTTCTTAATTTTTTTTTATTTTTTCCAGTTTTATTAAGATATAACTGACATATAACATTGTATTAGTCCAAGGTGGGCAATATAATGATTTGATGTATGTATATGTTGTGAAATGATTACCACGATAAGGTTAGTTAACATCAATAATCTCACATAGTTACAATTTATTTCTTGTGATGAGAACTTTTAAGATGTACTCTCTTAATAACTTTTAGATATACACTATGGTTTTGTTAACTATAGTCACCATACTGTACATGACATCCCCAGAGCTTATTTATCTTATACCTGGAAACCTTTAACTTTTAACTAACATCACCCATTGCCCCCACCCCTACCTCCCCCCTCTAACAACCACCAATCTGGTTTTTTTTTACATCTTTATTGGAGTATAATTACTTTACAATGGTGAGTTAGTTTCTGCTTTATAACAAAGTGAATCAGTTATACATATACATATGTTCCCATATCTCTTCCCTCTTGCGTCTCCCTCCCTCCCACCCTCCCTATCCCACCCCTCTAGGTGGTCACAAAACACCGAGCTGATCTCCCGGTGCTATGCGACTGCTTCCCACTAGCTATCTATTTTAGGTTTGGTAGTGTATATATGTCCATGCCACTCTCTCGCTTTCTCACAGCTTACCCTTCCCCCTCCCCATATCCTCAAGTCCATTCTCTAGTAGGTCTGTGTCTTTATTCCTGTCTTACCCCTAGGTTCTTCATATATTTTTTTCTTAAATTCCATATATATGTGTTAGCATACGGTATTTCTCTTTCACTTTCTGACTTACTTCACTCTGTATGACAGACTCTAAGTCTATCCACCTCATTAAAAATAGCTCAATTTCGTTTATTTTTATGGCTGAGTAATATTCCATTGTATATATGTGCCACATCTTCTTTATCCATTCATCCTATGATGGACACTTAGGTTGTTTCCATATCCAGGCTATTGTAAATAGAGCTCCAATGAACATTTTGGTACATGACTCCTTTTGAATTATGGTTTTCTTAGGGTATATGCCCAGTAGTCAGATTGCTGGGCCATATGGTAGTTGTATTTGTAGTTTTCTAAGGAACCTCTATACTGTTCTCCATAGTGGCTGAACCAATTCACATTCTGGCCAGCAGTGAAAGAGTGTTCCCTTTTCTCCACACCCTCTCCAGCATTTATTATTTCTAGATTTTTTGATGATGACCATTCTGACTGGTGTGAGATGATATCACATTGTAGTTTTTTTGTTGTTTTTTTATAAAGAAGATGTTGGGGGTAGGAGTTTATTAATTTTTGCTGTGTTGGGTCTTCGTTTCTGTGCGAGGGCTTTCTCTAGTTGTGGCAAGTGGGGGCCACTCTTCATCGCGGTGAGCGGGCCTCTCACTATCATGGACGGCCTCTATTGTTGCGGAGCACAGGCTCCAGACGCGCAGGCTCAGTACTTGTGGCTCACGGGCCCAGTTACTCCACGGCATGTGAGATCCTCCCGGACCAGGGCTCGAACCCGTGTCCCCTGCATTAGCAGGCAGATTCTCAACCACTGCACCACCAGGGAAGCCCTACATTGTAGTTTTGATTTGCATTTCTCTAATGATTAAGGATGTTGAGCATTCTTTCATGTGTTTGTTGGCAGTCTTTATATCTTATTTGGAGAAATGTCTATTTACGTCTTCTGCACATTTTTGGATTCGGTTGTTTGTTTTTTTGTTATTGAGCTGCATGAGTTGCTTATAAATTTTGGAGATTAATCCTTTGTCAGTTGCTTCATTTGCAAATATTTTCTCCCATTCTGAGGGTTGTCTTTTGGTCTTGTTTATAGTTTCCTATGCTGTGCAAAAGCTTTGAAGTTTCATTAGGTCCCATTTGTTTATTTTTGTTTTTATTTCCATTTCTCTAAAAGGTGGGTCAAAAAGGATCTTGCTGTGATTTATGTCATGGAGTGCTCTGCCTATGCTTTCCTCTAAGAGCTTGATAGTTTCTGGCCTTACATTTAGGTCTTTAATCCATTTTGAGCTTATTTTTGTGTATGGTGTTAGGGAGTGTTCTAATCTCATACTTTTACATGTACCTGTCCAGTTTTCCCAGTACCACTTATTGAAGAAGCTGTCCTTTCTGAACTGTACATTCCTGCCTCCTTTATCAAAGATAACGTGACCATATGTGCATGGGTTTACCTCTGGGCTTTCTATCCTGTTCCATTGATCTATCTTTCTGTGTTTGTGCCAGTACCGTACTGTCTTGATTACTGTAGCTTTGTAGTGTAGTATGAAGACAGGGATCCTGATTCCTCTAGCTCTGTTTTTCGTTGTAAAGATTGCTTTGGCTATTCGGGGTCTTTTGTGTTTCCATACAAATTGTGAAATTTTCTGTGCTAATTCTGTAAAAAAATGCCAGTGGTAGTTTCATAGGGATTGCATTGAATGTGTAGATTGCTTTGGGCAGTAGAGTCATTTTCACAATGTTGATTCTTCCAATCCAAGAACATGGTATATCTCTCCATCTATTTGTATCATCTTTAATTTCTTTCATCAGTGTCTTACAATTTTCTGCATACAGGTCTTTTGTCTCCTTAGGTAGGTTTATTCCTAGATATTTTATTATTTTTGTTGCAATGGTTAGTGGGAGTGTTTTCTTGATTTCACTTTCAGATTTTTCAGCATTAGTGTATAGGAATGCCAGAGATTTCTTTGCATTAATTTTGTATCCTACTACTTTACCAAATTCATTGAATAGCTCTAGTAGTTTTCTGGTAGCATGTTTAGGATTCTCTATGTATAGTATCATGACCTCTGCAAAGAGTGACAGCTTTACTTCTTCTTTTCCGATTTGGATTCCTTTTATTTCCTTTTCTTCTCTGATTGCTGTGGCTAAAACTTCCAAAACTATGTTGAGGAAGAGTGGTGAGAGTGGGCAACCTTGTCTTGTTCCTGATCTTACTGGAAATGCTTTTAGTATTTCACCATTGAAGGCGATATTTGCTGTGGGTTTGTCATATATGGCCTTTATTATGTTGAGGAAAGTTCCCTCTATGCCTACTTTCTGCAGGGTTTTTATCATAAATGGGTGTTGAATTTTTCAAAAGCTTTCTCTGCATCCATTGAAATGATCATACGGTTTTTCTCCTTCAATTTGTTAATATGGTGTATCACGTTGATTGATTTGCGTATATTGAAGAATCCTTGCATTCCTGGAATAAACCCCACTTGATCATGGTGTATGATCCTTTTAATGTGCTGTTGGATTCTGTTTGCTAGTATTTTGTTGAGGATTTTTGCATCTCTGTTCATCAGTGATATTGACCTGTAGTTTTCTTTCTTTGTGACATCTTTGTCTGGTTTTGGTATCAGGGTGATGGTGGCCACGTAGAATGAGCTTGGGAGTGTTCCTCCCTCTGCTGTATTTTGGAAGAGTTTGAGAAGGATAGGTTTTAGCTCTTCTCTAAATGTGTGATAGAATTCGCCTGTGAAGCCATCTTGTCCTGGGCTTTTGTTTGTTGGAAGATTTTTAATCACAGTTTCAGTTTCAGTGCTTGTGATTGGTCTGTTCATATTTTCTATTTCTTCCTGATCCAGTCTTTACAGGTTGTGCATTTCTAAACATTTGTCCATTTCTTCCAGGTTGTCCATTTTATTGGCGTAGAGGTGCTTGTAGTAATCTCTCATGATCTTTTGTATGTCTGCAGTGTAAGTTGTTATTGTCCTTTTTCATTTCTAATTCTATTGATTTGAGTCTTCTCCCTTTTTTTCTTGATGAGTCTAGCTAATGGTTTATCACTTTTGTTTATCTTCTCAAAGAACAAACTTTTAGTTTTATTGATCTTTGCTATCGTTTCCTTCATTTCTTTTTCATTTATTTCTGATCTGATCTTTATGATTTCTTTCCTTCTGCTAACTTTGGGATTTTTTGTTCTTCTTTCTCTAATTCCTTTAGGTGCAAGTTTAGGTTGTTTATTCGAGATGTTTTCTGTTTCTTAAGGTAAGATTATATTGCTATAAACTTCCCTCTTTGAACTGCTTTTGCTGCATCCCATAAGTTTTGGGTCGTCGTGACTCCACTGTCACTTGTTTCTAGGTATTTTTTATTTCCTCTTTGATTTCTTCAGTGATCACTTTGTTATTAAGTATTGTATTGTTTAGCCTCCATGTGTTTGTATTTTTTACAGATCTCTACCTTTAATTGATATCTTGTCTCATAGCTTTGTGGTCGGAAAAGATACTTGATACAATTTCAGGTGTTTTCAATTTTCATATCTTGATTTGTGACCCAAGATATGATCTGTCCTGCAGAATGTTCCATGAGCACTTGAGGAAAATGTGTATTCTGTTGTTTTGGGATGGAATGTCCTATAAATATCAATTAAGTCCATCTTGTTTAATGTATCATTTAAAGCTTGTGTTTCCTTATTTATTTTCATTTTGCATGATCTGTCCATGGGTGAAAGTGGAGTGTTAAAGTCCCCTACTATGAATGAGTTACTGTCGATTTCCCCTTTTATGGCTGTTAGTATTTGCCTTTTGTATTGAGGTTTTCCTATGTTTGGTGCATAAATATTTACAATTGTTATACCTTCCTCTTGGTTTCATCCCTTGATCATTATGTAGTGTCCTTCTTTGTCTCTTCTACTATTCTTTATTGTAAAGTCTATTTTGTCTGATATGAAAATTGCTACTCCAGCTTTCTTTTGGTTTCCATTTGCATGGAATATCTTTTTCCATCCCCTCACTTTCAGTCTGTATGTGTCTCTAGGTTTGAAGTGGGTCTCTTGTAGACAGCATATATATGGGTCTTGTTTTTGTATCCTTTCAGCCAATCTGTGTCTTTTGGTGGGAGCATTTAGTCCATTTACATTTAAGGTAATTATCGATATGTATGTTCCTATACCCATTTTCTAAATTGTTTTGGGTTCGTTATTATAGGTCTTTTCCTTCTCTTGTGTTTCTTGTCTAGAGAAGTTCCTTTAGCATTTGTTGTAAAGCTGGTTTGGTGGTGCTGAACTCTCTCAGCTTTTGCTTATCTGTAAAGGTTTCAATTTCTCCATCAAATCTGAATGAGATCCTTGCTGGGTAGAGTAATCTTGGTTGCAGGTTTTTCTCCTTCATCCCTTTAAATATGTCCTGCCAGTCCCTTCTGGCTTGCAGAGTGTCTGCTGAAAGATCAGCTGTTAACCTTATGGGGATTCCCTTGTGTGTTTTTTTGTTGTTTTTCCCTTGCTGCTTTTAATATGTTTTCTTTGTATTTAATTTTTGACAATTTGGTTAATATGTGTCTTGGCATATTTATCCTTGGATTTATCCTATATGGGACTCTCTGTGCTTCCTGGACTTGATTACCTATTTCCTTTCACATATTAGGGACGTTTTCATGTATAATACCTTCAAATATTTTCTCAGTCCCTTTCTTTTTCTCTTCTTCTTCTGGAACCCCTATAATTCGAATGTTGGTGAGTTTAATGTTGTCCCAGAAGTCTCTGAGGCAGTCCTCACTTCTTTTCATTCTTTTTTCTTTATTCTGCTCTGCAATAGTTATTTCCACTATTTTATCTTCCAGGGCACTTATCCATTCTTCTCCCTCAGTTATTCTGCTATTGATCTCATCTAGAGTATTTTCAGTTTCATTTATTGTGTTGTTGATCATTGCTTGTTTCATCTTTAGTTCTTCTAGATCCTTGTTAAATGTTTCTTGCATTTTGTCTAATCTATTTCCAAGATTTTGGATCATCTTTACTGTCATTATTCTGAATTCTTTTCAGATAGACTGCCTATTTCCTTTTCATTTTTTAGGTCTGGTGCGTTTTTATCTTGCTCTTTCATCTGCTGTTTGTTTTTGTGTCTTCTCATTTTGCTTATCTTACTGTGTTTGGGATCTCCTTTTTGCAGGCTGCAGGTTTGTAGCTCCCGTTGTTTTTGATGTCTGTCCCCAGTGGCTAAAGTTGGTTCAGTGGGTTGTGTAGGTTTCCTGGTGGAGGGGACTAGTGCCTGTGTTCTGGTGGCTGAGGCTGGATCTTGTCTTTGTGGTGGGCAGGTCCATGTCTGGTGGTGTGTTTTGGGGTGTCTGTGGACTTATTATAATTTTAGGCAGCCTCTCTGCCAATGGGTGGAGTTGTGTTCCTGTCTTCCTAGTTGTTTGGCATAGGGTGTCCAGCACTGTAACTTGCTGGTCGTTGAGTGAAGCTGGGTGCTGGTGTTGAGATGGAGATCTCTGGGAAATTTTTGCCATTTGATATTATGTGGTGCTGGGTGGTCTCTTGTTGACCAGTGTCCTGAAGTTGACTCTCCCACCTCAGAGGCACAGCACTGACTCTTGGCTGGTACACCAAGAGCCTTTCATCCACATCACTCAGAATAAAAGGGAGAAAAAGTAGAAAGAAAAGAAAGAAAGAAAGAAGGAAAGAAAGTAGGGAGGGAAGATGAGAGAGAGGGAGGAAGGAAGGAAGGAAGAAGGGAGGGAAGGAGGGAAGAAAGGAAAGAAAGAAAGAAAGAAGGGAGGCAGGGAGGGAGGGAGGGAGGAAGGAAGGAAGGAGAGAAGGAAGGAAAGAAAGAACAAAAGAAATAAAGAAAGAAAGGAATAAGATAAAATAAAGTAAGATAAAATAAAATAAAGTTGTTAAAATAAAAAAATAATTATTAAGAAAAAAATCAGATGGAGAGAACCCTAGGACAAATGGTGGAAGCAAATCTATACAGACAAAATCTCACACAGAAGCATACACATATACACTCACAAAAAGTGGAAAAAGGGGAAAAATCATAAATCTTGCTCTCAAAGTCCACCTCCTCAATTTGGAATGATTTGTTGTCTATTCATGTATTCCACACATGCAGGGTACATCAAGTTTATTGTGGAGCTTTACTCCGCTGCTTCTGAGGCTGCTGGGAGGGATTTCCCTTTCTCTTCTTTGTTCTCACAGCTCCGGAGGCTCAGCTTTGCCTTTGGCCCTGCCTCTGAGTGTAGGTCGCCGGAGGGCGTCTGTTCTTTGCTCAGATAGGACAGGGTTAAAGGAGCAGCTGCTTCGGGGACTCTGGCTCACTCAGGCTGGGGGGAGGGAGTGGTACAGAGTGTTGGGGGAGCCTGCAGTAGCAGAGGCCAGCATGACGTTGCACCAGCCTGAGGCACGCCGTGCGTTCTCCCGGGCAAGTTGTCCCTGGATCCCGGGACCCGGGCCGTGGCGGACTGCACAGGCTCCCTGGAAGGGGGGTGTGGATAGTGACCTGTGCTCGCACACAGGCTTCTTGGTGGTGGCAGCAGCAGCTTTAGTGTCTCATGCTCGTCTGTGGGGTCCGCGCTTTTAGCCGCTGCTCACGCGGGTCTCTTGAGCTCCTTTAAGCAGTGCTCTTAATCCCCTCTCCTCGCGCACCAGGAAACAAAGAGGGAAGAAAAAGTCTCTTGCCTCTTTGGCAGTTCCAGACCTTTCCCCGGACTCCCTCCCTGCTAGCCGTGGTGCACTAACCCCCTGCAGACTGTGTTCACGTTGCCAACCGCAGTCCTCTCCCTGAACTCCGACCGAAGCCCAAGCCTCAGCTCCCAGCCCCTCCCGCCCCAGCAGGTGAGCAGACAAGCCTCTCAGGCTGGTGAGTGCCGGTCTGCACCGATCCTCTGTGCGGGAATCTCTCTGCTTTGTCCTCCACACCCCTGTTGCTGTGCTCTCCGCAGCTCCGAAGCTTCCCCCTCCACCACCCACAGTCTCCACTGGCAAAGGGGCTTCCTAGCGTGTGGAAACCTTTCCTCCTTCACGGCTCCCTCCCACTGGTGCAGGTCCCGTCCCTATCCTTTTGTCTCTGTTTATTCTTTTTTCTTTTGCCCTACCCAGGTACGTGGGGAATTTCTTGCCTTTTGGGAGGTCTGAGGTCTTCTGCCAGTGTTCAGTAAGTGTTCTGTAGGAGTTGTTCCACGTGTAGATGTATTTCTGGTGTATCTGTGGGGAGGAAGGTGATCTCCACGTCTTACTCTTCCACCATCTTCCTCTTCCTCCACCAATCTGTTTTAAATTCCTTATATTAAATTGATTAATTTGGTTTTGTTTGTGTGTGTTTATGTAAGACGGTGGAATTTCACCTTTATCTTTTTCTCCCAGTTATCCCAACACTGTTTATTTAATAACGTATCTTTTATTAACTGTCTTGAAGTTTCCATTTTATCATGTACTACATTCTCATATATACTTAACAGAATTTCTGGACTCTCCATTCTGTTCCAATGATCTATCTCTGCATCTATGGTAATAGATTACCATAGTATTTTAATTACTTACAGTTTTATAATATCTGATAGGGATCTTCTCCCCTCATCACTCTTCTTTTTGATATTTTTCTAGAAACAGTCACATGTTTATTCTTCCACGTGAAAATTTGGGGATTTTGACTGGAATTGCATTAAATTTATAATGGGAAAAATGTATAAAATATATAAGGAAGACAGCAAGGGCCAGATTATGTACATCATTGCTAAGAAATTTGGATTTTATTCTCAGTACAACCAGAGCCCAATGGAATTTGAGCCTCTTGGCTGCTGTTTTGAGCACCTTCCCTAAGACGCTGTAAGCTCTTTGAGGGCCGGGACTATAATTTAATAATCTGATATCCTTTATAGTACTTAGCATGTGGCCTTCCCCTAGTATGCACTCAGTGTTTGCATAAGGAACAAAAATCAGATATTAATAGTACACAGTCCTTCGTATGGATCATCAATGGTCCAAAAACCACAGTTTGAGAACCACCATAATAAAAGGCATTAAATGGAAAGTCTGGTAAGCAAGAAGTTATAGCTGCCTAGACATAAAGTGACTAGATCCCCAAATAATGCTGTGGTATTATTTGATTAAGAATAAGATAAAACAGATTCATACAAAGGATGGTTGGAAGAATTTTAGTGGCAGGGCAGTAAGTAAAACCTGAAAAATACTCAGTTAAGGAATGAGTATTTATATATGTGACATATATATGTGTGTGTGTGTGTGTGTGTGTGTGTGTGTGTGTGTGTAATATATATGTATATGTATATATTACACATATATATGTAGATGGAAACAGTTTGTAGATGTACACATATATATGTAGATCGAAACAGTTTGTAGATGGCAAACTCTCGTAAATCCCTTGCAAAGCAAAGAGAGAATGCTTTGAAAACTTATCAGTGAACAGGAGTTAGGGTGAATGGACATGTACGTATCAGAGAATAACATCCCAAACCTAATTAATCATTATATTAATGTCTGTGATGCAGAGTAATTTAGCTTTTCTATTATTTTTCTACACTGAATAGTCATTAGAATTATTTCCAAGAAACATCTAGTGTATATTCAGGTACATGAGGCAAATTCAAAAGTAAATGTGGTTAGGAACTTCACAGATACAGGTTCACTGAAGTCGGAGAATCTAGTGATGTATTTTTCCCTTGGTGATAACAATGGGCACTGTTTGGAAAGATAAGGAAGGTGAGTTTTCTGGATAGAAAGATTCACTGTCATTCAATAATAAATTTATTAATTGCCAACTGGGCGTCAGATACTAAGCTAAGAAAAAAAAACCTTTAAAATTATTTTCTACCTGGAAAAATGTGCTTCTAGAATAATTAACATGTTGGGCATAGTATTTTGATTGATGACCTAGTCATGTGGATTAATGCCAGTTAGAGAAATGATGTGGGAACTTTTGGGGATAGAATAGAATGGAAGGCATGGGAAGATAGATAACCCAGTTCTTACAGATCTGTAACCAGGCCTAGCATCATTTCAGCAGATAGATTTCACTAGAAAACTTCTGGTATTTTATTTTGTCCATTAAAATACATGCTCTGATCAAAGGGAACAGAAACTTGGCCTAATTTAAATTATATACATATACATATATATATATATATATATATATATATATATATATATATATGGAAACAGTTCCATTACAAAACTCTTTTACAAGTTTTCCTTACCTATAACCTGTGCCTTGTTCCAGCCACAAATTTACTCTTTTTAAAAATCTAGGCTACTGCTTTTATATGGGCTTTTATATGGAATTGTTTAGGTTGTGTATTACATACATGATTGCCTTGAGTGCCACAGAACTTCAGCACAGTAGCTGAAGTATGGCTAATAGTTTGTCACCTTTACTGCACTGGGATGATTTCCAGGAAAATCATTAAAATGAATTTTAAATCAGAAACTTAACCCTGCTCCTTGGACTTCTGGGAGGCTATCTGTGGATGGGCTTCAGGAGTCAAAGAACAGTCTGAAATTATACGGAAAATTTGTTGTGGATAAATATTGTTTTCTGGGCAGTCAATCATTAGCTTCTACATGTAGGTGTGGTCTTCAAAGCAAGAGGCCCTACCCTAAAATCTTAGCCATTAATACCTGAAATTCTATCACTGACAGGTCATTCATTTGAGTTAAGCATTCCTTTTATCAAAGATCCTCTTTTAAAGTTAAAATTGAGGAGAAGTCAAGATGGCAGAATAGGAGGACATGAAATTCATTGTTCCTCACAAGTACATCAAGAATACATCTACAAATGGAACAGTTCTCATAGAGCACCTGCTGAACATTAGTGGAAGACTTTGGACACCTAAAAGGACAAAAAAATCCCCTCAAAACTGGGTAGGATGAAAGAAAGAAGAAAAAAAGGAAAGAGGAATCAAAACAGGGACCAGCAGCCCTGGCGGGAAGCTGAAAGTGAGGGGGGGTCCCCACGCTCAGATAAACTCCCTCACGGTGGGGAAAGCAGCTGGGACAGAAAAGGACATTCAGGGGATCAAAGGAGAATGCAGTGGATGGTCTGTGGAAGGCAGGACAAAGTAAGAACTGCACACATGGCCTACACAGCAGCTCTGCACATTCCAGCCTGAGTCGTAAGTCACCTGTTGCGTAAGGGGGCTCGGTGTTGGAAAGTGAGGTTTGGAGCATGGACCCAGGGAGGGGACAGCTGTTGGCTGTGAAAAGACAGCCTGAAGGGACAGGAGTAAGGAGCTCCACAGCCAGGAAAGTCTTCAGAAAAAGCCCGGGACACCATAGAAGCAAGGCATCATTGCTGAGTGGCATGCAAGGGGTGGAGCCACAATTACAACCCTTTTCCCCACCTGCTGGCTTCTTCAGCCTCCACAGCCACTGGGAGGGTCACCCATCTGAGCAGCCTTGCCCGCCCCTCAAGCCAAGGTCTCCTCCACCCGCGAAGGCTCTGGGGACCCGAGTGCCGCCCATCCCAAAGCCTCCTTGGGAATCAGCCCTGGTCACCCCTGCCTGAAATGGGAATCCACCAAAGCTGATGGGGGCTGAGTGCTAAAGCATGGGGTTAAGAAAGCAGATCCAGGGACAGGACCAATGTTGGCTGTGCATATATAACAAAGGGGATGGGGGTGAGGGGCTCCACAGGTGGAATGCCCCTAGAGGAAGCATGGTCTACCTTGGAAACAAGGCTCCATTGTTGAGTGGCATGCAAGGGGGCAGGGCAACCACTGCCTCCACATGCCAGCCCCTGCCTCAGCAGGCACTGGGAGGGACTCCCACAAGAGCGAGCACACCCCAGTCTGTTGCAACTGTCTATGCAGCTGCAGGCAATTCACACACACCCCAGTTGTGGCCGCCATGCCCCTCCCTGGCCTAAGTGAGTAAGTGTGCCCCAATCAGCCACTGCTTTCACTCCCTCTCACTGGGGAAAGAAACAGGCACCTGAGGGTGGTGCACACACAGAGGTGGGGCCAAAACCAAAGCTGAGCACCAAGGGTGGTGCAACTAAGGAAGAGGAATGGAAATCTCTCCATGCAGCTGCAAAAGCTAAGGAATAAATCCCAGAGATCAGCTTGGTAAACCCTGCATCTGTGGAGTATGTGAATGGACAAAAAGTGCTATCACAACTGAGTCTGTTCTACCTTTAGCAGCAGTGGGCTTTGGGGGAAAGTACACACAGGAGTTGGGCCAGCCCAGAGTCTGAGCTGCCCCCACAGTACCCACAGTGGGTCCAGAGACCTAAATAGAGGTATTGGAGGGCCTCCTGGGGAGGCAGGGTTTGGCTCTAGCTCACTGTGGGAGTGAGAACACTGACAGCAGACAGCCTAGGAAAATATTATTATTACTATTATTCTTTTTTTGTTTCTTTCATTTTGTTCAGTTGTGGTTGTTATTATTTATTATTTTTTATTATTTATTCTATAAAAAATTTAATATATTTTTTGATTTTCCTATTTTTACTTTACTTTTCTTTTGTTTTGTGTTTATTTTTGTTCTTTATATTTTTTGATCATTTTTATGTATTTGTTTTGTGTTTGCTTTTTTTTTTTTTTTTTTTTTTTGGCAGTACACGGCTTCTCACTGTTGTGGCCTCTCCCACTGTGGAGCACAGGCTCCGGACACACAAGCTCAGCAGCCATGGCTCACGGGCCCAGCTGCTCCACGGCATGTGGGCTCTTCCCGGACTGGGGCATGAACCCATGTTCCCTGCATCAGCAGGCAGACTCTCAACCACTGCGCCACCAGGGAAGCGCCTGTGTTTGCTTTCTGATTTTGTTTTCTTTTTCATTTTTTGTTCTTGTTCATTTAGTCCTTATTGACTATTCTCATTTTTAAATTCTTTTGTATGCTTATTCTCTTGGTTTATTTTATTTTATTTTATTTTTTCAGTGTGTGTGTGTGTGTGTAGTGTTGTTATTGCTGCTGTTTGTTTGCCATTGTTTTTGCTATTTGTCTTGGGTTTTGTTTGTCTGTTGGTTTTCTTTTCTTTTCTTTCCTTTTACTCTGGCCACACCGTGCAGCTTGCAGGCTCTTCGTTCCTTGGCCAGTGGTTGGGTCTGAGCCTCCAGAGTGGAGCACCAAGTCCAGGACACTGGACTGCCAGAGAATTCCTGGCCCCAGGGAATATTATTCAGCATGCACACTTCTGGAGGAGTCCATATTAACATCAAGACCCAACCCCACACAACTGCCTGCAGGCTCCAGCACAAGAAAACTCACACCAAACAACCAGCAAGACAGGAACACAGCCCTAGCCATCAGCAGGCAGGCTGCCTGAAGTCGTACTAAGCTCACAGACACTCCAAAACACACCACCTGACACGGCCCTGCCCTTCAGAGGGAAAAGACTCAGCTCCACCCACCAGAGTGCAGGTACCAGTCCCTCACACCAGGAAGCCTACACAAGCCCCTGGAGCAACCTCACTCACCAGAGGGCAGACAACAGAAGCAAGAGGAACTATGACCCTACAGCCTGCAGGAGACCATAAACACAATAGGTTAGACAAAATGAAACAACAGAGAAATATGTTGCAGACAAAGGAGCAAGGTAAATCCCATAAGGCCAAATAAACAAAGAGGAAATGGGCAATCTACCTGAAAAAGAATTCAGAGTAATGACAGTAAAGACGTTCCAAGATCTCAGAAATAGAATGGAAGCATGGATCGAGAAGACAGAAGAAATGTTTAACAAGGACCTAGAAGAACTGAAGAACAAACAATGAGTGATGAACAACACAATAACTGAAATGAAAAATACACTAGAAGGAATCAACAGCAGAATAACTGAGGCAGAAGAACCACTAAGTAAGCTGGAAGATAGAATGGTGGAAATAACTGTTGAGGAGCAGAATAAAGAAAAAAGAATGAAAGGTAATGAGTACAGTCTAAGAGACCTGTGGGACAACATTAAACAACCAACGTTCGCATTATAGGGGTACCAGAGGGAGAAGAGAAAGAACCTGAGAAAGTACTTGAAGAGATAATAGCTGAAAACTTCCCTTACATGGGAAAGGAAACAGTCACCCAAGTCCAGGAAAGGCAGAGAGTCCCAGGCAAGATAAACCTAAGGAGGAACACACCGAGACACATAGTAATCAAATTGACAAAAATTAAAGATAAAGAAAAATATTGAAAGCAACAAGGGAATAGCAACAAATAATGTACAAAAGAACTCTAATACAGTCATCAGGTGATTTCTCAGCAGAAACACTGCAGGCCAGAAGGGAGTGACATGATATATTCAAATTGACGAAAGGAAAAAATCTAAAACCAAGAATACTTTACCCAGCAACACTCTCATTCAGATTTGAAGGAGAAACCAAAAGCTTTACAGACAAGCAAAAGCTAAGACAATTGATCACCACCAATCCAGCTTTACAACAAATGCTAAAGGAACTTCTCCAGGCAGGAAACACAAGAGAAGGAAAAGACCTACAAGAAAAAACCCATGACAATTAAGAAAATGGTAACAGGAACATACATATTGATAATTACCTTAAATGTAAATGGATTAAATACTCCAACCAAAAGACACAGACTAGCTGAATGGATCCAAAAAAATACCCATATATATGCTGTCTCCAAGAGACCCACTTCAGACCTAGGGACACACACAGACTGAAAGTGAGGGGACAGAAAAAGATACTCCAAGCAAATTGGAATGAAAAGAAAGCTGGAGTAGCAATACTCATATCAGACAAAATAGACTTTAAAATAAAGACTATTACAAGAGACAAGGAAGGACACTACATAATGATCAAGGGATCAACCCAAGAGGAAGATAATTGTAAATATTTATGCAACCAACACAGGAGCACCTCAATACATAAAGCAAATGCTAACAGCCATAAAATGGGAAATCTACAGTAACACAATAATAGTCGGAGACATTAACACCCCACTTACACCGATTAACAGATCATCTGGACAGAAAATAAAAAAGGAAACACAAGTTTTAAATGACACAATAGACCAAATAGACTTAATTGATATTTATAGGACATTCCACCTAAAAGTGGCAGAATACACGGTCTTCTCAAGTGCTCATGGAACATTCTCCAGGATAGATCACATCTTGGGTCAGCAATCAAACCTCTGTAAATTTAAGAAAATTGAAATTGTTTCAAGCATCTTTTCTGACCACAATGTTATGAGATTAGAAATCAATTACAGGAAAAACAAAAACTGTAAAAAGTACAAATATATGGAGGCTAAACAATATGCTACTAAATAACCAAGAGATCACTGAAGAAATCAAAGAGGAAATCAAATCATACCCAGAAAAAAAATGACAAAAACACACGATGGCCCAAAACCTATGGGATGTAGCAAAAGCAGTTCTAAGAGGGAAGTTTATTGCAATACAATCCTACCACAAGAAACAAGAAAAAAGAAATATCTCAAATAAACAACTGAATATTACACCTAATGCAACTAGAGAAAGAACAACAACAACAACAACAAAAAACCCTCGAAGTTAGTAGAAGGAAAGAAATCATAAAGATTACAGTAGAAATAAATGAAATAGAAATGAAGAAAACAATAGCAAAGATCAATAAAACTAAAAGCTTGTTCTTTGAGAAGATAAACAAAATTGATAAACCTTTACCCAGACTCATCAAGAAAAAAAGGGAGAGGACTCAAATCAATGAAATTAGAAACGGAAAAGAAGAATTTACAATGGACACCACAGAAATACAAAGGATCATAAGAGACTACTACAAGCAACTATATGCCAATAAAATGGATAACCTGGAAGAAATGGACAAGTTCTTAGAAAAGTACAACCTTCCAAGACTGAACCAGGAAGTAACAGAAAATATGATGAACAGACTAATCACAAGTACTGAAATTGAAATTATGATTAATTATCTTCCAGCAAACAAAAGTCCAGGACCAGACGGCTTCACAGGCAAATTTTATCAAACATTTAGAGAAGAGCTAATACTTATCCTTCTCAAACTCTTCCAAAATTTAGCAGAGGGAGGAACACTCCCAAACTCATTCTACGAGGCCACTATCACCCTGATACTAAAACCAGACAAAGATGTCACAAAGAAAGAAAATTAGAGGCCAATATCACTGATGAACATAGACACAAAAATCCTCAACAAAATACTAGCAAACAGAATCCAACAACACATTAATGGGATCATACACCTTGAACAAGTGGGGTTTATCCCAGGGATGCAAGGATTCTTCAGTATATGCAAATTGATCAATGTGATATACCATATTAAAAAATTGAAGAATAAAAACCACATGATCATCTCAATAGATGCAGAAAAAGCTTTTGACAAAATTCAACACACATTTATGATAAAAAAAAAACTCTCCAGAAAGTGGGCATAGATGGAACCTACCTCAACGTAATAAAGCCCATATACAGTAGACAGCAAACCCACAGCAAACATCATTCTCAATGGTGAAAAACTGAAAGCATTTCCTCTAAGATCAGGAACAGGACAAGGATGTCCACTCTCACCACTATTATTCAACACAGTTTAGGAAGTCCTAGCCATGGCAATCAGAGAAGAAAAAGAAATAAAATGAATCTAATTTGGAAAATAAGAACAAAAATTGTCACTGTTTGCAGATGACATGATACTATACATAGAAAATTCTAAAGATGCTACTAGAAAACTACTAGAGCTAATCAATGAATTCAGTAAAGTTACAGGATGCAAAATTAATATACAGAAATCTCTTGCATTCCTATACACAAACAATGAAAGATTGGAAAGAGAAATTAAGGAAACATTCCCATTTACCATTGCAACAAAAAGAATAAAATACCTAGGGCTACCTAAGGAGGCAAAAGACCTGTACTCAGAAAATTATGATACTGATGAACGAAATCAAAGATAACACAAACAGATGGAGAGATATACCATGTTCTTGGATTGGAAGAATCAATTTTGTGAAAATGATTATGAAAATGATTATACTACCCAAAGCAATCTACAGATTCAATGCAATCCCTATCAAATTACCAATGGCATTCTTCACAGAACTAGAACAAAACATTTTAAAATTTGTATGGAAACACAAAAGACCCTGAATAGCCAAAGCAATTTTGAGAAAGAAAAACAGAGTTGGAGGAATCAGGCTTCCTGACTTCAGACTATACTACAAAGCGACAGGAATCAAGACAGTATGGTACTGGCACTAAAACAGAAATATAGATCAATGGAACAGGACAGAAAGCCCAGAGATAAACCCACGTACCTATGGTCACCTAATCTATGACAAAGAAGGCAAAAATATACAATGGAGAAAAGACAGCCTCTTCTATAAGTGGTGCTGTGAAAATTGAATAGGTACATGTAAAAGAATGAAATTAGAACACTCCCTAACATCATACATAAAAATAAACTCAAAATGGATTAAAGGCCAGACACTATAAAACTCATAGAGGAAAACATAGGCAGTCTCGAGCCTCCGCAGGTCTTACTTAGAAAGAATTCATGCTTGGTTGCCTCATGCTTGATTGTCTCCTGCCTGTTTGGCTCATGGCTCTTTGTCTTGTGCCTGATTGGCTCGGGCCTGGTTGACTTGTACTGGATTGGCTCGGGCATGGTTTCCTCATGCCTGGCTGATTCATGATTGATTGGCTTGGGCATGTTTGCCTTATACCTGGTTCACTCATGCTGGATTTGCTTGGGTCTGGTTGCAGTTGACTCATGCCTGATTGACTCAGGCCTGGCTGACTTGTGCCTGATTGGGTCGTGCTTGATTGGCTCACGACTATTTGCCTCATGCCAAGTTGACTCAAGCCTGCATGCATGTGCCAGGTTGCCTCATGCTTATTTGGCACAGGCCTAGTTGCCTCATGCCTGGTTGACCCAGTCGGTTAATGTCAGGTTGGCTTATACTTGGTTGGTTCATGTCCAATTGGTTCATACCACGTAAGATCGTGCCTGGCTGGTTCATGTCTGGTAAGCTTGATTGATTCATACCCAGTTGATTCGTGTCTGGTTGGCTGAGGGCTATTTGGTTTAGAACTAGTTGGTGGATGATGGGTTGGCAGACAACTGGTTGGCCAATGACTAAGTGCCTTCATGTAACAGGAGCCCTTAACTACAGTGCTGTGGTGGGAGGCTGTAGGATGTTTCTATTTTTTTCTCAACTTGATTCGTTCTTTGAGATACCCTTCTATCAAGATGAGAATGGGAAAAATAAAGGAGTGCTACCTAAAGAAGATTACTGATGCCTCCGATTTGCTGGAGTTGACCTTACCAGCTATCACAGCTGTAGGCTTGGCTGGGTTTCAGGTTATCATCTGGCCTTTCCCTGCCAACAGGCTGGTAGTGAGGGGAAGAAGAAAATGAACCTGGGAGAGTATTACTGCTTCACCACCTTGCACCATCACTGCATCACAGTGATGAAGTCATAGTGCCCTTATTTACGTGTGTGAGTGCTCCCCACGTGGTGGGGGAGGGGCGAGGCAGGGGCCGCTACACCATTTTATTTCCTCCTCCCAAGAGCTTAAGAGGCTGAAGCAGAAAGCTGGGAGGAATCTCAGAGCATATGCTTGACACCCTAATAGTGTCCACTGTTTTAACCAACAAATGTAAGGATATTTGTCCTAACCCATTCTTTTTCCCCCATGCCCCAGCCCTGAAATAATTCACTTCCTATTTCTGTTCTGACTTCCACTTATTACCTTTTCCCCACACCATAGAAAGTGGAATGCTTAAAAGCGTTCTCCTATTGAGGTGCTCAAGTCCCTAATGAAGAAAATATTTGTTTACAAATAATTAAGAATAACTATGGCTACTATTTATTGAGTTATTTTATGACCTAGGTTCAGTGGGAGGCACTTTGCATTTTGTCATTCAATCCCACAGCAACCCTATTATCCCCAGTTCTAAGGAAACTGATTCATAAGATTTGGCAACCTAACCAAGACATGAACAGTTGGCAAAGAGCCTGAATTCAGACCCACGTCTATCTGATTCCAACTCCAGGGTTTTTACCATCACACTATCCTGCTCCTTACACATGCTATGCTTATTCTCCACCCCCCACATCTGTAAGATCAGGTATATTGTCCATTCACCCCATCCCCCCTCGCAGAATTCCTTCTCCCATCTTTTTATCTGTTGGCTCACTTCCTCAACAATGTATATTATATAACTGGTGCTAATGTTGTAGATGGAGTGTCTTTTATTTTCTAAACATACCAGAAAACATTGGTTGAAGCTGTGAAGTCTCACACTTTGCGAAAAGGTCTTTAGGTATGCATAACTTATTTAATCATCAAAGCAACCCTGTGAGATATATACTCTTGTGCCCCATTTTTATCAATAAAGAAACTGGAACTTAGAAAGATTAATTTTCCAAAATCTAATACATGCCAGAATGGGGAGAGTCCAAAGCCCATCCCATAGATGGAAGGTTCGAATAGAACTAAAGAGTACAATCACCATTTTGCCTATACTAGCTATAAATGAAAACTAGAGAGCCCACCTTCTTAGCATGACAGACAAATTAAGTCACATTGCAGAACTATGCCAAACCCAACACAAATTAGATGTAGATACATTCCTGATCTTGATTGACCTGTAATAACAATGAGAGCTAAAATTTTATGAATGCTTCCTGTGGTGTTAGGCATGGGTCTAAGGAGCAATTTACTTATATTAGCTCACTTAATGCTCACAATAATCCAGTGAGGTAGATTATATTATTATGTTCATTTTTCAAGTAAAGGAACTGAGATTCAGAGAGGTTAGGTAACTTGATTTAAGTCACACAACTGAAACTCCAGACAAAATAAGGAAAACCCAGTTCTCATTTTGGCTTTTCTGAAATGCCAGAAAAGAGGTGAAGGAATTTTGCTGTTTGCTTTACAAAATCAAATCACTTTCATAATTTATTGTGGGGATGAATGACTTTGCTTTTTTGCTTTATAAGAGGAGGAGACGTGTTAGGTTTCTGGCTGATGCCTTAAAGGGGTAAAATTAGAAATTATAGTTTAGTGATCTAGAGTTGTTAACAAGTTTCTTTTGTACTTTGGCTCATGAACTTTCCATCACTTGAAGGTGATTTAGGTGCTAGTTTGTTTTTAATTTTTAATGTTTTTTTTATCATTATACAATGGTGATTTTAAGGGGACACACAAAAATGCATATTCTTGCTCACAGTTACTTATTAACACAACTTGTTCCATCTTAGAAACAGAAGGAGACTGTCTCCATCAGCCATGCAAATTATCTCCACACTATAACTGGTATATTATCAGGGAAAAAATAGTTTTTTGCAATATTTAAACAAAAGCATCAATAATAAGTCTTTGCCACAAGGTAGAAATGTAATCCAGTTTAGAAACAAAGTCTAAATGATAAACATTGTAACCTTGTTTATATTTAATAAAGGTGTACATATTATTTAAATTTCAGGTTTTTGTCATTTCCAGATATTATCAGAAATTTTCTAAAATATAATCTTAGTCTTAACATACAGATCTTTTATTACAGATCTAGTCTAGGTGGTAAATTTTGTAAGCCAATACGTGCCAAATTCTAAGAATTCAAAATATGTGTTCATGGTCTGCTCTACCAAAATGTTTTTAATTTAGTATGATGTATAAGCCATCTCCCATAGGTGTAAAAACATGGATATGTTTATGCACTTAAACTCTAATTGCTACAATACATTAGACCCCCTTTTCTGAAGATGCTATGTAAAATCCAGCATTCGGAATTCTGACCCCAGCTTGGTTTCATCTAAATGAATATTCACAATTGAGAAAGACATTTATATAATTTTCATCTATAGCAAGCAGACAAATTTGTTGGAATCTCCCTGTACCTCAGAGCCCATCTTTTTCCTGTCCCTTTTAAGTTCACAAGCTTTTTATTTTTACCCCTGTAAGATGCAAACAAACAAAAAGAAAGAAAAAGAAAAAGGAAGAGGTGGGGAGTGGGGTGAGGAAGCACTTAAGGCAAGGAGAACAGAACTAACATATGTGGATATTTTCTGAAATGAAAACTTAAGACATTCATCAATTAAAAGATTAATATTTTATAATATTTGCTGTATTTTATTTTATTAAGAATACATGCTCATTGTAAAACATTTGGAAAATATCTGTAACAGACAGACAAAAAATTACCTCTAGATTTTGCACTGGTTAAAATTGAGCACATCCAAGAATATGAATTTTCTTCCTTTCCAGATATTATCAGCAAATTTCCAATTAAGGGAAAATCATGACTTTGCTTATGCTGTCTCTTTGCTTAGCTGAGGGTGTAGATCATGGGTGCATGGCTTTTTTGTTTAGAAAAGTTCCCCAACAGTAACCTTATGTGAAAGGCAAGATGAGTCCAGCCAGAGCCTAGTCTGGGATGAGGACTGAGAATTAGATTTCTTTGCATATAAAAAGAAGAACTTGGATTTTTTTCCAGGGAGCAATCTGGAGAAAGAGGCTGGGTGTTTCAGGAACTAGGAAAAGAGAGATTAAATGGAAATGAAGAATTCTTGGCTTGAGGAGCAGTACCTGGCCAAATGGTGGTAGGCTAAGGTCTAGGGCACAAGATAGCCACTAAATGTTCTCTTTAAGATATCAGTATTCAGTTTTAAATTGTTTCCTATTAGATGCTGTATGGAAAAACACTTACCAGTAATTTAGTGAAAGTCAGTAGACTAGCCTTGGTGGTTTGGGGCCATGAAAATGGAGAGATGAAGGCTACATGCCTGACAGAGGTGCTGAAAGAAGACAGCAGCTGCAGGAGTTGAACCCAGGGACTGGGAAAACTGAAGCTTGGACTAATTCATGAACAGGTATCTAAGAAGAAGGTTACCCTAGAGGAAGAGGGGTGGGTAGCTAGCTAGACCCTGCCGTTACCTAGGGTAGGAACTCAAGACATTTGGTTATTACAGGAATAAATGGCTCCAGAAGACTGGGAGACATTTGGGTTACCTAAGAAATGCATAAAATAGAAATTAAAAACCTCTCAGAGTCCTATCTGTACATAACCATTTTTTACATTTCAATGATTCAAAACTATCTTTTGTCTCTCTCTATATATTTCTCTCTCTCTCTCTCTCTCTCTCTCTATATATATATATAATATTTTAAATAAAATTGACATCATAGTAACTGTCTTTCTTTACTTAACAATGTATTATTAGTCTTCCCCAGCTGCTATAGCATAACATATAACATTTTTTAAAATTTGTTATCATTCAACAAATCTTTATTAAACACCAACCATGTGCCAAATTGTTTGAGCCCTGCATTTATCAAGTGTCAGGTACTATGGCACATGTTTTATATACATAATCCCATTTAATCCTCACAGTGAGGTAGGCACAATGATCCCAGTTTCATAGAAAAGGAAATTGAGGCTTAGAGAAGTTAACCTGCCTGATATCGCACAACTTGGGAATGGTTGAGTCAAGATTCAAACTCAGGACTAGTGTGACCTCCTGAGCCCACTGCTCTAAACCAGATGCATAGTCACTTTACTCTTCATGTATATGCTTTCTTTTATTTAATCAACCTCATATTTGATGTGCATTTTAATTGTTTCCAGTTTTGTGGTATCAAACAACTTTCCAGTGAACATATTTGTGCAATAAATTTTTAAAATAAATTTCACTTTAAATATTCCGGAAAGGGCTTCCCTGGTGGCGCAGTGGTTGAGAGTCTGCCTGCCGATGCAGGGGACACGGCTTCGTGCCCCGGTCCGGGAAGATCCCACATGCCGTGGAGCGGCTAGGCCCGTGAGCCATGGCTGCTGAACCTGCGCGTCCGGAGCCTGTGGTCCGCAACGGGAGAGGCCACAACAGTGAGAGGCCCGCGTACCGCAAAAAAAAAAAAAAAAAAAAAAAAAAAATCCGGAAAAAACCAGAAATTTTTTTGAAAAATAGCAGTAGATGAAGCCCAGACAAAAGCTCTATTTAAGATGCTTAAATACCTGGAATTTGATATATAGGACTCTCAGGCAAATGATCTTCCTCAGTATACAAGTTTCAGCAAATATCCAGGGAGTGTCAAGTTAGAACTTTCTTTTCAAGTTAATTTTTTTTGTAAATTCTAATTCCTCAAATATCTTAACGAGAATCAGAGGAAATTGGTGGAGTAAAGCTATCCTTAAAAAGAGTGTTTTGATACCATTAGTAGCAATTAATGATATCTAAAATTTCTGGGTTTTTCCATTTTATTTTAATAACAAAGAGTAAAATCAGGATAAATTTATTTTTAAATTAAATGAATAAAAAACTAAAAGGATCTTGTAATAACATAATGGAGTATAATCTGCAAAAATACTGCATCACTATGCTGTACACTTGAATCTAATACAATATTGTAACTCAACTACACTTCAAGTTTTAAAAAGACTAAAAGGAAAAATCCAAGTAAACTGGTGCAGCCACTATGGAAAATAGTATGGTATTTCCTTTAAAAACTAAAAATAGAGCTACCATATGATCCTGCAATCCTACTCCTGGGCATATATCAGGAAAAGACAAAAACTCTAATTAGAAAAGATACATGCACCCCAGTGTTCATAGCCGCATTATTTACAATAGCTAAGACATGGAAGCAACCTAAATGCCATCAACAAATGAATGGATAAAGAAGATATGATATATATATACACAATGTAATACTACTCAGCCATAAAAAGAATGAAATAATACCATTTGCAGTAACATGGATGGACCAAGAGATGATCATACTAAGTGAAGTAAGTCAGACAAAGAAAAATATCATTTGATATCATTTATATGTGGAATCTTTACAAATGATACAAATGAACTTATTTACAAAGCAGAAAGAGACTCACAGACATAGAAAACAAATTTATGGTTACCAAAGGGGAAAGCAGGGGAGGGATAATATAGGAACTTGGGATTAACAGATACACACTACCATATATAAAATAGATAAACAAGAAGGACATACTATATAGTACAGGGAGCTATATTCAATATCTTGTAATAACCTATAATGGAAAAGAATCTGAAAAAGTATATATATATATATATATATATATATATATATATATATATATATATGGAACTGAACCACTATACTTCAATGAAAAAAAGACTAAAAATAAAAAAAATTCAAGTAATAGAATAAAATAATTCAAGAAATATTTATGAAATAACTTATCCTTGCTTTAATTCTTATTAAGAAATTTAATGTAATTTAAATCCTGCTTTTTCCCCTTCAAAGACTCCTTTTAAACTGCCTAGTAACCCAATTAAATATTATTATAATCTTACTTTTCTAGTCTCTTCAAATATACCTGCTCCTGAACTAGTTCTCTGGGAAAGCCTCTCCCTCCAGTGTATGGTGGAGGCAGTGGACTGATACTGTAGCTATGTCCCCAAAGAAATTTTATTTTCTCTTCCCCTTAATTGTACCCACTAATCTTACTAACTTTTAACCACTTAGTTATTGTCTTCCTGAAATGTCTCCAGTTTAAAAGGAAATCCCAACTCTAAAACAGGAATAATGACAGTCTTTCTCCACCTCTAGTGTAGAAGTAATATTCTTGGAGAAAATGAAAGGTAAAATTAGAAGCTCTTAAGAAGAACATAATTCTGGGGTGAAAGCAGACCAAAAAGGATAAGAAAGTTGATGAAATTGATAATTCAGTTCTCTTTGGAGTTATTAGGAAATATGCAAAACAGAAGGAAGCAAAGTTAAAGGAAGCACATTTCCAGAAACTGAGTTTATGTCAATGGTGTTTGATGAGAGAGCTCTGCTTCATTTGAACTTTGAAACTGAAAATCATAGCAGTAAACTATCTTCTGTAATATCCTGGGCTGTTACAGAAAAGGTTATTACCATGAATATTGTGCTTAGTTAAGTACTCAAAAGATGCTGGTGATTTTGCAACATATACTCTAAGACACACTCTTTTTTCTTCTACAAGCCTATCTGTTACAAAAAATTTAGAGTTATCCGTCACAGAGAGGGATGAAAATGAATAGGTCCTGCTTAAGTTGGCCCTGGGCCCTGTGCCATCATCACTAGTTTGGTGATGATATGCTCAACTTTGTAATGGCTTTCAGTTGGCTAGAATGTATAGAATTTTGGAAGATAAAGTCAGAATTCATAATACCCTCAAATAGGGAAATAGAGAGTACAAGAACATTGAACTTGGCATCAACAAACACCAAAACAAATCATAACAAACATAAAAAATCCTAGTTCAAGAATCAATTCTGTGTTTCTTAGCAACTTTGAGGCCTTAAGAAATTTAACTTCTATGAGCCGTAGTTTTCTCATATGTAGAATGGAAATAATAATTCCTGCCCAAACTACCTCACAGATTTGTTGTGAGGGTCCACTCAAAAGAAAAAAAATGTATAAGAAGGTACAAATGTAAGGGATTATTTTTATATTTAGAGAGAAAATGATATATGTATAAATGGAAAAAAAGAGATAGTTAATTGACCAAGGATATGACAGAAAATAATTGAATGGCCCTTGTTAGTCTTCTTGACCTCTTCCTCCTCCACACTTCCTCTAAATGTTAACAATCCCTGTGGTACCAACCTTGGTTATCACCTCAAGCTACCCTTTCCATGGGGGTTCTTACCCAGCTACCCACCTGCCATTTACCTACCCACCTCAAACTGTGTTCTTTAGCCATATTGAACTTCTTTCATTTCCTGAGTATAGGCCCGCTCCCTCTCAGATTCAGGCAAGTCTCTGTTCTTATGCACTTACCCACTTCCCAACCCCCAACTTCCAATTGCCTAGTTAATATCGACTCACCATTCAAGTCTCAATTTAGACATACTGTTTGCAGAGGTCTTCCCTGACTCCCTTTAAACAAACTTGCCCCCCACTCACTCCCTATTGCACTCCTTCTTCCTCTATATGTCGCAGAAAGAAAACACTCCCATTGGAACCACCTGGGAGCTTATTAAAATGCAAATTTTTAGTATCCACCCTCCAGATTAGTGGGTCTGGTGTAGGACCAGCCTGCAATTTAGCCAGAATCCCAAGTGATTCTGCTGTGCACTAAAGTTTAAGAAGCACATTCTCTCATACTATTCATCACCCTGAGTTAAAATAGTATATTTGTCTCTTCCCTCTAACCTGTAACGAGAGCAGGGACCACGTCTGTCTTGCTCACGATTGTATTCCCAGTGCCAGACATATAGTAGGCACTCAATACATATTGGAGTAAATAAATAAATGAATGACTATATGAAAGAAAGAAAAGAAGGTGAAAGAACAGGTTTCCTAAAGTAGGAAGAACTATATGAACTTTGCATGGCCCTTTGAACCCTGCATCTCAATTATTACAAAGATGTGCTCTAAGAACAAGCACACTAAATGCAAAACATTTACCAACATCTGGACTCACTGTCGTAATTACTGTCAATTATGAGTTTCATAACAGTTTTTAATGGAAAGTGTAGATGATTTTTCAGAAACAAAAAAGGCATGTTCACAACACATCAAACTGTCAAATCTGGTTACTGCCCGAGAGTAGGATTGGGAGAGAAGGTAAGGGATTTGGGGTTTTACTGTATACACTTCTGTATTGTTTGACTTTTTAAAATTAGGAGTATATATTACCTTTTTATTGGAGTATAGTTGACTTGCAATATTGCATTAGTTTCAGGTGTACAGCAAAGTGATTCAGTTATACATATACATATATACATATTGTTTTTCATATTTTTTCCGTTATAGGTTATTACAAAATATTGAATACAGTTCCCTGTGCTATACAGTAAATCCTTGTTGTTTATCTGTTTTATATATAGTAGTACATATCTGTTAACCCCATACTCCTAATTTATCCCCCATCCCCTTTGGTAACCATAAGTTTGTTTTCTATGTCTGTGAGTCTCTTTCTGCTTTGTAAATAAGTTCATTTGTATTTTTTAGATTCCACATATAAGCAATAGCATATAATATTTGTCTTTCTTTGTCTGATTTACTTCACTTAGTATGATAATCTCTAGGTCCATCTGTGTTGCTGCAAATGGCACTATTTCGTTCCTTTTTATGGCTGAGTAATATTCTATTGTATATATGTACCACATCTTTATCCATTCATCTGTTGATGGAAACTTAGGCTGCTTCCATGTCTTGGCTATTGTAAATAGCACTGCTATGAATATTGGGTTGCATGTATCTTTTCGAATTATGTTTTTCTCTGAATATATGCCCACAAGTGGGATTGCTGGATCATATGGTAGCTCTATTTTTAGTTTTTTAAGGAACCTCCATACTGTTCTCCATAGTGGCTACACTAATTTACATTCTCACCAACAGTGTAGGAGGGTTCCCTTTTCTCCACACACCCTACAGCATTTCTTATTTGTAGACATATTACCTTTTAAATTTAAAAAACACCCAAAATAAAATATGTTTTTAAAAGTTCAGGGCTGTGTTACTGATGCCATAATTTATCAATATGCTACTCTACAAAAATGTATTTGGATAGTTGTTTGTAATCCAACTTTCTCTGTGATATTTAGATATTTGGGAATGAAAGTGAAAGTATTTAGCTTCAAATATTTACCTTATTCCTTCCTTCTGTTTCTTTTAAATATGGCTTGCTAGTACATCCTTTACGTCACTGAGTCAATGGAGAAGTCACACTAGACAGACACTGAAGCAATGTAGTAAAGGCTTGGAGATGGGGGACGTGGGGAGATGTTGTTTAAGGGTAAAAACTTGCAACTAATAGGTAAATAAGTTCTGGAAATCTAATGCACAGCATAGTGATTATAGACAACAAAACTCTATTATAAATTTTAAAGTTGCTAAGAGACTAGATCTTAACTGTTCTCAACAAAAAAATGAAAGGATAATTATGTGACATGATAGAGGTGTTAGCTAACACTCCTGTAGTGATCATGTTGTGATATATAATTTACACAATGTTGTATGTCAATTACATCTCAATTTAAAATAAAAAAAGAAGCAATATGGTAGAGTGAGAGCACTAGCTTTCAAGTCAGAGGATCCTCAGTTTGAATCCTGACACTGCCAGTTAATAATGCTGTGATGTTAGAAAAATTGTTTAGTCTCTCTGACTTTCATCCTCTTATAAATGTGCTAATAGTACCTTCCTCACAAAACTGTTATAAAGAATAAATGTGAGTTATGTGAAAGTGTCTAGCATAGGACCAGGTGTTCAATAAATGCCAACTTTCTTCTCCACTTTGTTCATTAAACAAATATGTACTGAGCACCTATGTGGCAGACATCACTTTATGCACTGGGAATACACTGGTGCACAAAGCCAGCATGGTCCCTGGGGGACACAGACATTAAATTATATCTATCTGCCTAGAGAAAAAGGTGTGATACATACTGTGAAGAAGAATCAAAGGGTGCTATGAGAGAGCAGCACAGGGTAACCCAATAATTTGTTGGGTTTTCTTTTAACGTGGAAAAGTAGGTATCTTCCTTGGGAAGAAACTGATTAAGAGTTGGCCAGGCAAAAATGAAGGCAAAAGCAAAAAGACCCCTGTATTGCATTAATCTGAAGCATGATTTTTCTTCCTTCCATTTGAAGGTAGAAAAACAGGAAAGTTTGTGTGCCTGTGTGTAGGAAGAGAAAAAAGAATGGAGAATTGCCCACTGGCTTATGTAAATGGTAGATAACATTTCTGAACTCTGCACACTTGAGAACTTATCTCAAAGTCAATCTGTAATGAGCCCATAGGAATTTGCTTAACCAAACATCTACAGTAACATAACAGGCAATGTACAGATTTCAGATGAAAAACCATATGTATATCTATCTATATCTATATCTATATCTATATATCTTGTAGGAAAAAAAACCCAAAACCGTGTTTGAATGCTCAAGTACTTTTCAAGTCTTTTTACTAGCAAACTGTAAGTTTTCTTTGCAATGTATCAATGCCGTGAAACTTGCAATACTAAAACTGTCCTTCCACATTCCAGTCAATTCATTCTTGAATTATTCCATTGAAGACCTCACCGAATATGTGATCCATTGCTGAGCAATGCCTTAAATTTGTATGTGTGATTTTTTTCAAAAATTGTGAACTGCCTGCTCAAGGTTCTTAGTGAACTCTGAAGGGAAAGAATTGCTTGACCCATGATGTAGTTTAAGCGATTTAAGTATGCTTCACTCATTGTAATCCTGTGTTGCTCCTGGTCTAAAAAATCTCTTCAGGGCCTAGGACAGGGCTAGGTACCTAATAAGTTGCCCAAGACTTGAGCAAACCTCCAGAGGTTGAAATATCCAATGATGACCTTTATTCCTCTCATTACAAATTTCACCCTGCTGATTATTTTAAGCTGATATATACCATTATAGGAAAGTATTCACCATAGTTAAAATGACTCATGAATCAAGGTTCAAAATTACTGTGAAACTTTGGAAAACGGACTCAGGGAGTATTTTAATTTATCAACTCAACTTCCTCAAAGTCTGACATTTTATAATTCTTTAGTGAGGTATTTTACCAAAAGGAGAAGATAAAATTAAATTAAAAAGCGAATTAATTTTTGTTACTAACTTGCTGATTCAGATTCCTATTTAGTTTATTGTGATTTATTGTGTGATTTAGAGCTAAAGGACTTGAATCCTAGTCCCAGCTCTACATCTTTACTAGTTATATAAATTTGAGAGGTTATTTAATCTCTTTAAGCCCTTCCTCCACCACCACCTGCTTTCTCATCTATAAATTGGGGATAATATTTGCCTTACCTTAAAGATGGTTTTGAGGATCAAAGAGGATAATGCATCTGAAAGTACTTTTTAAACTTTAAAGCAGGGCTTCCCTGGTGGCGCAGTGGTTGAGAGTCCGCCTGCCGATGCAAGGGAAACGGGTTCATGCCCCGGTCCGGGAAGATCCCACATGCTGCGGAGCGGCTGGGCCCGTGAGCCATGGCCCCTGAGCCTGCGCATCTGGAGCCTGTGCTCTGCAACGGGAGAGGCCACAACAGTGAGAGGTCCGCGTACCGCCAAAAAAAAAAAAAAAAAAAAACACTTTAAAACACTATACAACTGTAGGTTTTATTATTATTATTCATAGTATCAGGTCTGAAAACAGAAATGTTAGTTCACATTAGCCCCTAATCTAAACTGTGGGATTAGATTGAAGGCATTAACTTCCCTGAACCTCATTCTCACCATTTGTAAAACAAAGCAGCTTACAGTTTTAACATTTTGTGATCTAATGATCTTAATTTCCTCCATATCCTGTTGGCAAATAACAGAAAAACTGATACTAAAAAACAAACAAACAAAAAAAACTGAATTGTTACTGAATTTTTTCAACCCATGCCATTTTATATCATTGTCTTGCATTGCCATTTAGTAGTTACATAACTCTTTTGCATGAATAAATTATTTTAATTCCTCCTGTTTTCTATAATTATAAATGATGATGAAGCAAATGCTGTATGTATATTACCTTATATGGAAAAGAGTAAATTAATCTCCTTGCATTACACAAAAATAAACTGAAGAAATAGATATTTTAGGGAGCTCTTGAAGTAAATAAAATAAGCTTGTACCGGGAGCAAATATTTCTTCCGTGCTCAGAATTAAAACTCAAAAAGTATATGAACTCTAATGAATGAGTATTCTGTTTCAGTAATAACAACATAAAAGTACTTTGAATATATATGTGTATATGTATATACACACACACACAAACACACAAAGTTTTCTCCCAGTGGAACACTTCAAGACAGAAGTCTTTAAGACATTAAATCAAAAAAGAGAAATGTTTGGCTTATAAGAAAGGGAAGAAATGAGTGAAGGAGAATGTAGAAATTTGGAGATTAGATTGAATAAAGGGGAAAAGCATTCATTCAGTTAAGCATTTATTCATAAAACTTTATTGATCATCTACTTTATGTCAGACAGATATTACATTAGGCTCTGAGGAGGCAAAGATGAATAAGATAAATCTCTGCTCTCAAAGTTTTCAGTATTCTTGGAGAGATAGATAGATGATAGATAGATAGATAAAAAGTCGGTGTAAGTGCTGTGCTAGAGATATGCAGAGGCTGGCAAAGGAGCAGATGAAAAGAACATCTGTTTCAAACTGAAGGGTCAAGTAAGGCTTTTTGGAGGAAGTGACATTCTGAGCTAAGTTACAGTTGAGAAATAGGGCTTATTCATATTAAAGGAGAGGGGGTGTATTCCAGGTAGTAAAAGAAGCCTTTATGAAAGTCTGGAGATAACAAAAAGCAAGAAAGATTCCAGAAATCTGCAACTTGTTCAATGATTAGAGTGTGAGGGAAGGAGGAGTAGCAATACATGAAGTTGAAGAGATCGGGGGAGCCAGATCTTGAAAGAACTTGGTATGACTTTGCTAAGGAGTTTGGCTTTATCCAGAAGTGACTGAAAGCCATCGAAGAAACTTAAGCAAAACAGTGACAAGTTTTGTGTTTTAGAGATAAATCTAATGAAAAGAGGAAAGAGCCAAAACCAGTTGAGAGTTTGTTACTTTAATCTAGATTTAAGGAAAAAAAATGAGGTTCTGAAGTAAAGCTGTGGAGATGGGGGGAAAGGGACACATTCAAGAATTCTTTAGAAGATAGAAGTGAGAAGACTTGGTGACTGACTACATGTGAGGATGAGGGAGATGGTAGGTCATAGGAAGATCCCTAGTTTGGGGCTTTAGTGAGTAGATGGATAAGAGTACAGTTTAATGAAACATGGCAAATAGGAAGGGAAAGGAGCAGGCAAGGAAGCAAAATTATGGGTTCAGCCATAATCAAACTTGAGTTATCTTTGAAATTTCCAAGCAAAGATATTCAGTTAGCAGTTCAACATCTGGGCTGGAGATAGATTTAGACCTACTTTCAAAGACATGGTATTTGAGGACACAATCACAGCGAGGTTACTCAATAAACAGTATAGAAGGTGAGAAGATTAAAACCCCAATGATAGAGTCCTAAGGAGTACCAATGTATATAAACTAAATGGAAGAAGAGAAGCACCTGAAGAAGATTGAAAAGAATTGCCATAAAGGTATGGGGAAAGTCAGAAAGATAGTGACGTCACAGAGGCCAAGGGAGCAGAGAGTTTCCAGAAGGGAGTGGTCACCAGTGTCAGATGCTGTAAATGTTCACAGGAGATAAAGATTGTAAAGTACCCACTGGATTTACCAACAATTAGGTTGTATATAAACTTATTGAGTACAGTTTCGATTTCAGTAAAATGAAGGAAGTGGAATCAAACTGCAATAGGCTGAGGAATGGATAAGAAGTGAAGGAGTAGAAGCAATGAATGAGTGTGACTCTTCCAACTAGGTGTACTATGAAGAAAGAAATAGTGATAACTGAAGGGGCAATGAGCTTGATGGAGGTCTCTCCCTCTCTCTCTTTCTCTATTGACATATTTTCTAGCTCAGATTCTTTCCCCAGCCATGTCCAGTCTAATAATAAGCCCATTAAACGTGTCCTTCATTTCTGTTACAGTGTTTTGCTTTGCAGCATTTCATTTGACACTGTCTTACAGCATCTATTTTTCTGCTTACCTTACCCATCTATTCCTCCATGCTGTCCACTTTTTCCATTAGAAGGTTTAGCATATGAATCATGATAATTTTAAATCTCCAATTTGATAATTCTGAAATCTCTGCCATATCTGAGTCTGGTTCTGATACTTGGTTTGGTTTGCTTTTCAGACTTTCTTTTCCCTGCTTTCTAGCATGTTTTTTAGCATGCTAAATTTTTTTTTTTGAAAAATGGATATAATGTATGAGGTAGAAGGAGCTAATGTAGGTCGACATTTAGTGTGAGGTATTATGTTTAGCTGGAGTTAGGCTGTACTTACTGTTTGCTATAGTTGTGGTGTCAGTGGCTAAAATGTCCTCTACTGTCCTTGTTTTTGCCTCCTATTGTCTTTGGATTTTCCTAGAGACTCCTTAAATAAAGTCTGTGACTTGTAGCTCTCTCAGTTGTAATCCACTGTTATTATACTGCAACCCTGTTGATGTGGCAGTAAGGTATTGGGGAGGGGAAGCATTCTACACTCTTGTGATTAGATCTCACTTTGTTAGTGGACCTGAGTCCTTGGGCTGTGACTTTCAGAAGTATTTCTTAGTTTTTTTTCACCTCTTGTATCTGAAAAAGGAAAACTATAGTGGGCTGGAGTTGCCTAAATGCCCTTCCCTTAAGTCAGATAAGGCTCTGGTAAAGTAGTTTCCCTTGAGGGCAGGGCTTTGTTACAGAGAAAAGAACTCTATGGACATTTCAAAGTGGTTATTTTCCTCTGGTCATATTTCAGTGTGGTTACTTTTCCCCTCCACCTGCCCAAAATATGAGAAATTTTCATCTGATCTTCACCATGAGAATCTGGTGGGACTCCTGGAGTTAAAATTAATGAAAGTGTGCCCACCCCCTAGACCGGGCCCCAGGAGTTTTTTAACTCTCCAGCTGGTCGATGCTCAGCCTCCAGCAATTCTTCAATTAGCATTTAAGTGTTTCTACCAGTTACTGGCTCCAGTGGCTTCTATTCCAGATAAGACAATCTGGACTTTTATTTTCTATGTTCACCTGTCACTCTAGTTTTGGGGGCAATGACTTGGCCTGTGACCTCAATTCTCTGATGGGTCTACGAAAATCACTGATCTTCAGTTTGTTCAGCCTTTTCCTTGCTGTAAGGATGGGAGTGACGACTTACAAGCTCTTCATGTATGGGAGCTGAAACCAGAAGGCCATGATAGCTTTCTACTGTCCCCCTGCTTCTACCCTTTACCCTTAAAGTATTTTATCAGTAGCCAATGTGATGCTTTTAAAAACTTAAGTCATATAATTGTAACTGAGCAGGACCCGATGGAGCCTTCTCAGAACAGTACCCCTCCATGTCCTCCACCTGCCTCTTGTCTGTAGAAAAACTGTAGCCTCCTAAGCTTCCTCGAGTTCCAAAGAGTACATTTAATCAGAGAAGTGAGAAAATGCAGAAAGAAAGGAAAACAGTCAAGCAAGACAAAATAATAATAGTTTAGCCATTAAACAAAGTCAAGGATATTTAGTTCCTCCTCAAGGGCTATAGATCAGTGCTCCTCAACCTTTTAGGCACCAGGGACCTGTTCCATGGAAGACAGTTTTTCCATGGATGGGGATGCGGGATATGGTTCAGGCGGTAATGCGAGCGATGGGGAGAGATGGGGAGCAGCAGATGAAACTTTGCTTGCTCACCTGCTGCTCACCTCCTGCTGTGTGGCCTGGTTCCTAACAGGCCGTGGCCCGGGGGTTGGGGACCCCTACTATAGATAGTATTCTGAGCCATGTCTTTTGAGCTGTTTTGCAGATACTGAAAGCCCCACCAGGTAGAAGAAGTTAACCGTATGCTGCCCCAGACCGGTTGGAACCAGAAGGTTGATGATGTTGACTCCTGATTACCTCACCACCAACCTATCAGAAGACTGTCCATGAGCCCATCACACACCCCACAACCCCACTCCCTCACCCTGTCTTTATAAACCTTTCCCTGAAAACCTTCAGAAAGTTTGGGTCTTTTAAGCACTAGCTGCCCTAGACTCCTTGCTTGGCACCCTGCAATAAATACTGCACTTTCCTTCACCACAACCCGATGTCAGTAGATTGGCTTTACTGCACGCAAGCAAGTGAACCCAAGTTTGGTTTGGTAACATGATGTCATCCTGTTCCCTTTGCCCAGAATGCCCTTCAGGTAGAAAACCACGTGACTCCTCCATTAATTCCTTTAAGTCTCTGCTTAAATATCATCCTTGTCTTCATAAATCTTACCTTTTAATTGAGGGAGACAGAAATAATCAGCTAGCAAAATGTATAGAATGTCAGATGGTTATAACTGTTATGAAAAAACATAAAACAGGGAAGGAGATTTGGAAGAGCTGTTGTTGTGGAGGTGATGCAAAATTAAATTAGGGTGGCCAGGGAAGGTCTCACTTAAAAGTTGACATTTAGCAGAAACTTGAAAGAATGAAAGAATGAAATTTTTGGATATTTGGAGTTGGAGCATTCCAGGCTGAGGGAACAAGTACATACTCCCAGAGAAGGAGAGTGCCTAACATTTTGGAATAACAGTAAGGAGGCCAGTGTAGTAGTTTGAAGCTCAGTAAATAAGGAAGCAATTAGAAGGATATATGGTTAGAGTATGTACAATCTTAGTCTATTGTAAGACTTTGAGGGGTTGGTTTAAGGGGAAAGATCAGAAGGGGCTTTTGGAAATAAGTTTGAGACACCTATTACACAACAAAGTGGAAATGTCAGGTAGGTTGTTGGATATTTGAGTCTGGAGTTCTGAGTGGTTTGGGGTAGAGATAGAAATGCAGGAGTCATTTGCCTGGGGTGAGATGATATCTCCTATGAAGTGAGATAGAAAAGAGAAGAGGTTTAGCTATAGACCTGGGTTAAGAAATTAACAAGCCAACAGAGACAACTCCGAAGGAATGGCCAGAAAACTAAGAAGAAAAGCAAAAGAGAGGGATGTCCTGGAACCCAAGTAAAGAAAGTTTTTCAAGAAATAAAGAGTAAGCAACTGTGTCAAATAGGTATGGTGGGGTGATCAAAATGGGACACTTATGAGAGTGACAGATAACAGTATTAATAATCATATGGGTAGAACCGGCTAAAACCATGACTATCCTGGGCAAACTGGAACACATGGTCACCAAAATAAGTCATGTAAGTTGAGAATTGGCCATTGTATTTAGCATCATGGTAATCACTGGTGAGCATGCTAGGAGAAGTTTTAGTGGAATAGTGAGAAGAAAGTTTGACTGAAGTGGGTTCAAGACAAAGTGGAAGAAAAATTGGAGATAACAAGTCTAGACATCTCCTTTGAGGAATTTTGCTGTTAATGGGAGTAAAGGAACATACCTGGAGGAAGATGTAAGGTCAAGGGATTTTTGTTTGTTTTTGAGATGCTTGGCATGAGAGCACGTTTATTGATGGGAATGATACAATGGAGAACCAAAAATTCTAATGCAGAAGAGAGAGGGAAGCATTGCTGAGCAGAGTCCTTAAGTAGGTAAGAGAAGTTGAGAACCAACGTATGAGTTGTTATCATTATCATTAAAAGTGTTACTGTCACTCATTATTCCTTTCAGTACAAAAAAATCTTAATGTCTTAGAAAGGATAGAGATGAAAAGGGGGACATTAACTACACCCGTAGTAAATAAGTTAGCTGAAATATTCTCTTCCCACAACTTGTCTGCCACTGTGCTTCTGAAGTCTCACCATATGACAGGTCTTTCAGTGGTCCATGGTGAATTTGCTCCGTATTGACTGGAAGTTTCAGGAGAGTAGACTTTGGTTTAATAGGACTAATACTTCTGACAGAGCTGGCTGCTTCCAGAGCGTCTGAGTTACCTGTCACCAGAATGTTTAAGCAGAGCACTTTAGGGGCAATAGTAATCTATAAATTCTGAACCAAGAGAAGCTGAGATTCATCTCAAAGGCCAGTGTAATTTTGTGAAGGGAATTCTGATAGAGGTTACATAGAGTTAGATTCTACTACCTTCTGTGGTTCATAACCCTTTGTATCTTATTTCTTACTAAACACTCAAATAAGGACTTGGTTCTCATGATAATAGAAATAAATTAAAAATTCTCATTTTTCAAAGATTGGTATATATAGTCTCATAATATTGTACTAATACCATGAAGTACCTATTTTACTGCTCTAAGTATTCTAAAACAAGGAGATTATTTTTCAAATGAGATATAGTTACTGGAAACAAATAAATTATAGTAGGTCAAGGTGGCCAGGTAGATAAAAAATTATTTGCATTAACAGGTGGCATGAATCACCCTGGAATTCTCATTCTCATGAAACTTCCATTTTATTGGTTTCCAGGAAGAAGGAGTGGAGAATAAAGTACAAAATGCACATATTCCAAGCAGGAAATAGTACATAAAATATATTTGCCAATAAGTAAGGGAAGTAGTAGAATTTGAGATACACAGTGGGTAGAAGGTTAACAACTTATCAAAATGACCTAAATGGAAAATATATGGTAGGGAATATTAGCAGAATGTGAAGTGACATCCTGGCAAATGTAGACTTGAGGGAGAGAGAAAGAAAGACAGAGGGAGAGGGAGAGAGAGAGAGTGAGAGAGAATGAATCTTAACGAAAGTCTGGTGTCCCAGCTGGATTACATCTGTGTCTGTTGCCCTGCCTAATACTTCCTTCCCTGTCTCCTCCTTATTTTCTCTTCCTGGCAACTCTCCTTACCTCTGTTTCACTCTTTCTGTCTTTTTCCACTTGCTTTTTTTTCCTTACTTTTTCTTCATCTCTTCTCCTTGCCAATGATACTCAATGATATCCTCAGATTATTGTTTAGCAGTCCTGGTGGCTATAAGGTCAGAGATCTCTGATTTGCACAGGGTTGAAAACTGCATTCATAGCAGTATATTTCATGCATAAGATGTGGGGGATTTTTTGGCAAATAATAAAACATGATGAAACCTAGTACAAAGATGAACAAATAACTTTTACAAGTAACAAATTCCTGTGACTAAACACAAGCAGTATACAACTCACAAACAAGTCATGTGTGTTCTATATATAGGAACTATAGATGTGAGGAACCAACAAGTGTACAATGAAAAAGTTATCTAGTAATTTACACAGGGTGGAGGAGAAAGTTCAAAATCCATGCTCACTTATCTCCTATATTAACCACTCACAGTCTCTGTTTGCTGATCTTTTCTCATAATTGCAGTAACCAAGTGCTGCTGTGAGGACTGTTTGTATTTCTGTCTTACTCTCACGATGGTGGATTGCATGTTTATATTGACTCGAATTTTCTTCATTTCCTGCTGTGTTCTGACTGTACATTGTGCACAACGTAAGAAATTTTTTAATTGCTTTATTTCCATAGGTTGAAGATGTAAAGAATTCATTAGATATTAATCAGAGGAGGAATCAAGGCTGCAGTAGGTAGCCTAAGGGACTAAACAGAACTCTAAGCAAAGGTTCTATTGTTAAAAATTCACAAACCTGAAAGTATCTGGTTCTTTTAAAAGATATTTATTCTTAGAAGGGATAAATAATTGTTTTATCTTGAAGCTGACATGTTTGTCTCTGGTATCTAAGATAAATATGAAAAATTCTATGGACTACCAACTAAAATGTTTACTTGCATCAATATTAGTGATTGTTTTAGGCTATTTATATTTAACACCTTGTTTCTTAGAATATATAAGGTTATACTTTATTTTTCAGAAAAATTTCGCTCTGTTAACATGTCCAATACAAACAGGTACTTACTTGACATAATATAAACCATGTGAATCCCTATAAAAGGAAAGAGATATCCAAAGAAATAAATTATATAATCATATTGGTCTATAAAATGGCCTAACATCTTTGCTGAGACCAGAAGTACAATTCTTTTTCAAAATATTGCCTGTTGAAATTTCTCCAAGCAGTACCATTTGACTCACTAATTCTGGTGAGGGAGTTTTGCAATGTTAGTTGGTACTTAGATGGTCAGTTGTGCATTTTGGTCAATTGAAATGGTTTCCAGATTCGAAGAAACTGTTTTAAAGTACTGTATTTTTCTGATGTCACCCTTTCATTTATTTAAAAAAATATGTTTATGTAGCAAAATCAATGTGTCATATTTTACATTAGGAAAAAATATGCTCTCCAAAGGGCAAACAGTTTTCTTTTGGATTCTATAGACCTGATCTTATTGGAGCTGTTTTCCCTTCTTTCCTGTCACCTCTAACCTTGGGACTTGGGCAATCTGAAGTCTCATGCTTATAGAATCTCTTCTTTGTGTTTAGGCTGGTGGAGGGTCAAAATAGTTTTCCCTTTCTTGAAATTACAGTTTCTGTGCATGTTTATAGGTCCTGTGACTCCAGATAAATGTTCCTACTCACTGATTTTCAGACTCTAGAAAACCTTTTCTGAGTCCAGATTTCTGGAAGGGGTACTGCAGCCATATCATTGACAGAATGACTCTCCAGGGTAACCTTAGAAATATCAGAAAATCATCAAGGATTGGGGCTGAGGTGTCTGCCACCCCCAGTGACCTACTAGTAGGGTAATTAATCTACCTGTCTCAACCAGAACACTTTGAAAGTGAAGAGAGAAGTATTAATATTTATTCCAGGACAAAAGGCATAAACTGAAACTGTCCTTGCAAACCAGGATGTATGTTGATCCTATCTTTGGATATATTGTTATGTCTTCCCTTAGCCAGAGATGATTCTCAAATTTAGTACAAAAGAACTTTATTTCAAATGTTAGATAGCCTTTAAGCTATAATGGCGTGTAGTGACTGTTTTTAAAGCCATGTTGTAAAAATCCATCAGGTACAAAATAACAGAATGAAATCACTTGTGTTGTTCATCTTGATTTTTGGAGACTGGTACTTGAAAGTATGGTATTTGAACATTTTCGAAGTACAACAAAGTTATTTTCATTTTTATGTTTTAAGATTCTTTAACATGTAGTTTTTCTAACATGTAGAACTTTTCACATGTGTATTAGCTAAGTTTGAAACATTTGTTCTATATTGTTGAGGGATTTTTGAATGTTGTTATTTACAGCCAATTGTACATCTGTGACTGACTTTGATGATTGTCCAGGGAATATAATACATTTCTGTCCAGAGAATATTGTTTGTGCATGCAAAGATGGAGAGCCTTTTTGCAAGTAAGTGGTTATGTGTGTTGTAAAAGCAAAGTACAATATACTGTAAGTAATAATGCACTTTGTTTTTGTTTGTTATATTCAACAATGCAACACTTCTTTTAAAATATTTTAATCAGAAATAACCCCTACACATATAACACAGTTATTGTAGATTCCCTAAAACAGTTTAATCTACTGTTCTAAAAACAATATAATAAAATTTAAAAGATTAACTGAGACAATTTTATTAACTTTAAGAGATTAGCATCATTCAAAAGAGCTTTCCTCAGACAGACTTTTAATAGATTAGTTATATATACTCATGAATAAACTATTTTGCTGTTCTAAAGAAGAAGAACTTAAGGTGTGCCTCATGTTATGCAATAGCAATAATCCTGACATGTTATGTGTAAATAAAGTTTTTTTGTAAATCAAGAAATATCTTAAATGTACTGTGGTTCCCTCCTTTGTTTCCAGGTTTGCTTTTTATAAAAGTGTGTATTCTTTGATATGAATTTAGGCAGATTTTCTACTTTGCTCTAATCAAAAATATGAGAGTATTTGAGCAAAAAATAGAAGGAGACCTAGGAAAAAACATAACACAAGAATAAGAAAGCATTCATAAGTGAGAGAAAGAGAGGATAGGTGGGGACGGGGCAATAGTGAAAGGTTTTCCTGGGTCCCTGCCTCTTAAACTGATAGTAAGAAAACCAGGGGTAGGCAAAGGGACCTGAGGTTTGAGAGAATTTTGTGTTTGGAGAAATGTGACTAGTTTGCACACCATGCTCTAGATATACTGAATAACAGTATTTGCAGTTCTTCAAGTGCACTATTTTCTCTCTCACCTTTGGACGTTGACATATACTACAACTTCTCCCTATTACTGTTCATTCACCCTCCCTCCTCTCATCACAGCTCTTCTTCCCCTGGTGAATTCCTACTTAACCTTCAAGAGTAAGCTCCATCATATTTCTAACATAGCACTTAAACTACTCTACTGCAATTTCTGGGTGTCTTTCCTCTCAATTTTATTTTATTTTTTTAAAACATCTTTATTGGAGTATAATTGCTTTACATTGTTGTGTTAGTTTCTGCTGTATAACAAAGTGAATCAGCTATATGTACACATATATCCCCATATCCCTTCCCTCTTGCGCCTCCCTCCCACCCTCCCTATCCCACCCCTCTAGGTCATCACAAAGCACCCAGCTGACCTCCCTGTGCTATGTGGTTGCTTCCCACTAGCTATCTATTTTACATTTGGTCATGTATATATGTCCATGCCACTCTCTCGCTTTGTCCCAGCTTACCCTTCCCCCTTCCCATGTCCTCAAGTCCATTCTCTACGTCTGTGTCTTTATTCCTGTCCTGCCCCTAGGTTCATCAGAACCTTTTTTTTTTTAAGATTCCATATATATGTGTTAGCATATGGTATTTGTTTTTCTCTTTCTGACTTACTTCACTCTGTATGACAGACTCTAGGTCCATCCACCTCCCTACAAATAACTCAATTTCATTCCTTTTTATGGCTGAGTAATATTCCATTATATATATATATATGTGCCACATCTTCTTTATCCATTCATCTGTCGATGGACACTTAGGTTGCTTCCATGTCCTGGCTATTTTAAATAGTGCTGCAACAAACATTGGGGTACATGACTCTTTTTGAGTTATGGTTTTCTCAGGGTCTATGCCCAGTAGTGGGATTGCTGGGTCATATGGTAGTTCTATTTTTAGTTTTTTAAGGAACCTCCATACGGTTCTCCTTAGTGGCTGTAACAATTTACATTCCCACCAACAGTGTAAGAGGGTTCCCTTTTCTCCACACCCTCTCCAGCATTTATTGTTTGTAGATTTTTTTTTTTTCAGTACACGGGCCTCTCACTGTTGTGGCCTCTCCCTTTACGGAGCACACTCTGCGGATGTGCAGGCTCAGCGGCCATGGCTCATGGGCCCAGCTGCTCCACGGCATGTGGGGTCCTCCCGGACCGGGGAAAAAACCCGTGTCCCCTGCATCGGCAGGCGGGCTCCCAACCACTGCACCACCAGTGAAGCCCTGTTTGTAGATTTTTTGATGATGGTCATTCTGACCGGTGTGAGGTGAAACCTCATTGTGCTTTTGATTTGCACTTCTCTAATGATAAGTGATGTTGAGCATCCTTTCATGTGTTTGTTGGCAATCTGTATATCTTCTTTGGAGAAATGTCTATTTAGGTCTTCTGCCCATTTTTGAATTGGGTTTTTTGTTTTTTGATATTTAGCTGCATGAGCTACTTGTATATTTTGGAGATTAATCCTTTGTCAGTTGCTTCACTTGCAAATATTTTCTCCCATTCTGGGGGTTGTCTTTTGGTCTTGTTTATGGTTTCCTTTGCTGTGCAAAAGCTTTTAAGTTTCATTAGGTCCCATTTGTTTATTTTTGTTTTTATTTCCATTTCTGTAGGAGGTGGGTCAAAAAGGATCTTGCTGTGTTCCTTTTGTCATAGAGTGTTCTGCCTATGAATGTAGGGTGTATGTTTCCTTTTTGAAAGCACCACAAGGACAAAAATTTAGTTTTATTTATCTCCAGCACCTAGCACAATGCTTGTCGTATAGAAGACGTTCTGCAAGGGTTTGTTGAATGAATCAGTAATTCAATAGTGCAAAATATTGGAAAAATATTGAAAAAGATAAAAAGTGATTTTAAAAATCCATTGGATTTAGCATTTAGGAGTTGTTGGTTATAATCTTTGAGAATATTCCAAGACTGAGATGAGAATACAAACCAGATTGCAAAATTACATCCAAGGAGTAGGAAGTAAATATAATACGGCAATGAAGAAACATATATAAGTCATCTGACAATTTTAATGTTATTTGTAAACTCTTAGTTGGAGGAATTCTGGAGGCATGTAATCAAAATTTTGGCTAAAAGCTAATTACCTTTTACCTGTCTTCCTAATCCTTATTATAATTATGTACCTCATTTCTTTTACAAGTCTTTACAATTGTTAATTGCCACATCACATTGACATTATGCCTATTTTAAAGTTTTTCTCCACCAAGTTGATTCAAACAAATTACTTCAACCTATTTTACTGGTAGATCTCAATGTGGAGCATAACTGCTCTGGACTTGGTGTGCCTGTGTATATATGTATCTGTCAGGTTCTTTGAATGTCTACCTAATGACAAGGGATCATTTTTATTACTAAATATATTAGCACCACACAGTTTGAGTCAGTTATTTTGACATTGTTAATAAGAGTTAGGCACTAACAAATTATAATTGAACATATCAAATTAAATGGTATGATCATTATTTTTAAGTTCTTAAAACATTTTAATGGCATTGCTGAAATTGTCAGGATATATATACCATCACCACCACCCACACCCCTCCAGGCAGATCTCTGTCACACACACACGTACATGCACAGATGTTCCAAATATTTCATTCAAATAATGAATGAACAAAAGCCAAATTTAAAATATGTTTAAAGATAAACAATTTAAGAAAATTGGCCAAATTAAGAACACATGCATGATACACGCTTTTTAATTTTTCAGTCATGTTTTGTTTAAAAGAACTACATTTTACATTGATACAAATAGAATAAAGCTTATTTAAGATCATTTTATATTTTTAAAAAATTCAATTATGGGCTTCCCGGTGGCACAGTGGTTGAGAGTCCGCCTGCCAATTCAGGGGACACGGGTTCGTGCCCTGGTCCGGGAAGATCCCACATGCCGCGGAGTGGCTGGGCCCGTGAGCCATGGCCGCTGAGCCTGCGCATCCGGAGCCTGTGCTCCGCAACAGGAGAGGCCACAACAGTGAGAGGCCCGCCTACCGCAAAAAAAAAAAAAAAAAAAAATTCAATTAACTCTGACCCCCTATGTCCATCACTCATCAAAATGAGAATCAGTACCTCAGTATATTTAAACAGGATGCAAATCTTTTTTTGGTATTGCTGTTTTATTGAGATATAATTGCTCTACAAAAATTGCACACATTTAATGTTTATATCTGGATGAGTTTGACCGTATGCATACACCAGTGATATCATCATCACAACCAAGGCACTAAACATATCCATCAACTCCAAAAATTTTCTTGTGTTCTTTTGTGGTATCTTTACTTTCTTCCTTGCTTGCTTCCCCCCCACCCCACCTTTTTTTTTCTTTGTTTAATAAGAACACAACACGAGATCTATCCTCTTAAAATATTTTAACTCTTTCTTAAAAACATCTTGTAACTTCTCACTCTGTGTATCCATTCTTTTCTTGAGTTCTTGGATCATCTTTACAATCATTACTCTGAACTCTTTCTTGTGTACATTGCCTATCTCCATGTCACTTAGTTGTTCTTCTGGGGTTTTATCTTGTTCCTTCATCTGGAACATATTCCTTTGCTGTCTCATTTTTTATAAATTCTATTTGTGTTTTTATGTATGTAGTAAGTTAGTTACGTTTCTCGATCTTGGAGAATTGGCCCTCTGTAGGGGATGTCCTATGTGTCCAAGCAGTACACTCTCCTCTTGTCACCCAAGGGTCAGGGACCAGCTGGTCCCAGGATAAGTTCTGACCCATGTTTGCAGACTCAGTTCCACAGGCTCTGATATGACAGTTTTCTTGCTTCTGGTGTCTGCCCCCTGGTGGGTGGATCTGGGTCTTGACCCTCTGGTGGGCAGGGCTGTGTCAAGGGAAGTGTCTAGAGGTAGTTGTGGGGTGAGGAAGTCTTTGGGCTGCCTCTCTGCTGACAAGCGGGTCTTTGTTCCCACCCTGTTGGTTGTTTGGCCTGAGGTGTCCCAGCTGGAGCCTACAAGCTGTTAGGTGGGGCCAGGTCTTGGTGCTAATGACTCGAGCAAGGGTCTTGCTGTCAACCCCCAGCAAGAGTTCATATAGATGAACAGTCCTCGATATGTCCACCACTTCTTATGACCCCAGAGAGAGCCACCGCTGCCCCTAACCTCCCCAGGAGACCCTCCAAGACCAGCAGGTAGGTCAGGCCAAGGCTCCTATGAAGTCAGTGCTTTTGCCTGGGTCTCAGTGTGTGATAGACCTTGTGTGCACCCTCTAAGAGCGGAGTCTTTGTTTCCCCCAGTCCTGTGGAGCTCCTGCAATGAAGCCCCACTAACCTTCAAAGCTAAATGCTCTGGGGGCTGTTCCTCCTGATGCTGGACCCCTAAGCTGGGGAGCCTGATGTGGTGCTCAGAGCTCTCACTCCTGTGGAAGAACTTCTGCAATATCATTATTCTCCAGTTTGTGAGTTGCCAACCCAGGTTGTATGGGATTTGATTATATCCCAAGTGCACCCTTCCTACTATCTTGTTGTGGTCTTCTTTATGTCTTTGGATGTATTAACAGAATATCTTTTTTGGTAGGTTCCAATCTTTTTAATCGATGATTGTTCAGCAGTTAGTTGTGATTTTGGTGTGTTTGTGAGAGGAGGTGAGCTCAAGGTCCTTCTTCTCCACCACCTTGTCTCCAATCCCCTATCCTCTTAACATATTTTAAAGTGCACAATTCCGTATTATAAACTATATGTACTATGTTGTACAACAGACTCTAGAACTTACTCATCATGCACAACTGAAACTTCATACCCATTGAGAAATAATTCCCTATTTCCACCCCCAGCCCCTGAAAACCACTATTCTATTCTCTGCTTCTATGCGTTTGACTATTTTTACTTGGAACAGTTAATGTATCTCTCAACCAATATTCACATTTCTCACATACTTACTGGTTTCTGAGGAAAAAGAATCTAAACTATATTTTAAGTGTATTTTTATATAACGGCTTTATTTTCCATTTATGATAGAAAAAAATTACGTACCTCCCAGGATTGCTATGAGAATTAAGTAAGATAAAATACTTAAAATTCCTCGTAAAGTAACTGGTTCAGAAATGTGCTCCCGCAAAGTCAGTTCATTTCTTCTCCCTAGCCACTATGATGTTAAGCTCAATGGTCAATTCTCATTCTTCATCTTACTTTACCTAACAGCAGCAATTAACACAGTTGATAAATCTCTCTTCCTTGAATTTTCACTTAGCTTCCAGGATATCCCTCTCTCCTGTTTTTATTTTTTTCTTCTGCTTCACTGCCCACTTCTGAATTACTTTTGCTAATCTCTTCTCTTGTCCCCACCTACTTAATGTTGGAGTGTCCGAGGATTTAGTCCTTCATCTTCTTTATCTGTACCTCCTCCCTTGGTGATCTCATCCAGTCTCATGTCTTTAAATACCATCCAACTGGGAAAATTCATACCTCCAGACTTAGAGGTACAACTGCCTACTCAACATTTCTACTTGGATATCTAATACTCCTTTCAAAATCAGCAAGTACAAAACTGAACTCCCCAACTCCCATCACTCCCACCCCAAAATGTTCTTTCTACACAGTCTTTCCCATCTCAGTTGATGACAACTCCATCCTTTCATTTGCTTATGCCAAAAAACTTAAAGTCATCCTTCAGTCCTCTTTTTCTTGCACACTCTCCTCCTTGTCTATCAGGAAATCCTGCTGGTTCTACCTTTAAAAAGATAAGCAGAAATCAACCATCTTTTATCCTCACCCCCACTGTTATCATTCTGGTCTAAATTACTCTGGTCATCTCTTACCTAGATTACTGAACAGCTTTGTGACCTTTCTCCCTGCTTCTACCTTTGTCCCCTATAGTCTGTTTTTCAATACTGTAGAAAACAGAGCGATCCTTGTAAAACAACCTAGATCATGTCACTCCTCAAAATCCTGTAACTATTCCTCATTTCACTCAGTATAAAAGTTAAAGTCCTTACAATGAGCTATAAGGACTTTTGTGATCTGGTCTCCTTCTTTCTTTGGCCTTATCTTCTACCCTACTCCCTTACTCTGCTTCAACCACACTGATTTTCCTGTGATCCTCAGACATGTAGGCACATTCCATCCTGCTTTAGAACCTTTGTACTTGCTGTTCCTGCTTCTTGGAATGCTCTTCTCCCCAAATAAACCTGTGTCTAACGCCCTCACCTCCTTCAGTCTTTCTTCAAATATTATCTTCTCAATAAGGCCTGCCCTTTACTAACCTATTATATCACTGCAACCTGTCCTACTATCCTGCCCCCCCAAATTGCTAATCCCCCTTACCCTGCTCTACTTTTTCTTTATTCCTTAGCACTTATCACCTTTAAACATTCTAGATAATTTACTAATGATGCTTATTTTTGTTGTCTGTCTTCCTTTCCTACATTTTAAGATGCTTGAGAACATGGATCTTTGTTTTATTTACTGGTCTATCTCAAATGCCTGGCACAGTACTTGGTACATGGTACGAACCCAATAAATGTTGTTGAATAAATGAATGAACTGTTACTGTTTTATATATAATTCCTTTTGTGACTCAGTCCTAAATTAAACAAGAAATACACTCTTGAAAAAGTCTTTTTTTCTAGGAAGAAATCCGTGAGAGTTTATAAGACATATTTTTCAAACATATTTTAACTTGCTTAAATGAATTACATTATATTACATATTAGAAGCCATGTCCCATTGAGTAGATTACTACCTATTTGAAGCTGGTAGCTGCACTTTATTATAGAAGCCTAGAGTATCAGAGCTATAAAAGATTACAGTAATCATCTAATCAATCCCTTCATGTCATCCATGACAGTACCCAATGTATTGGAACAATACAAACCAGGTTTAGTTTACTTAGGATCTGATATTCACTGTTAAACTGGGTAATCCTTTATCAATTCTACAGGAGATAATGAAGTAATCTCTAAAGACACTACATGAACTAACCTCACCATTAGTCACTCTAATTGAGGATGGTGAGAAGTCACATTTTTCCTTTCCACAAACCCATAGACATTTCTATGTGGGTGTGTGCTATGCCAGTTCAATCTAGGCACCAGAGAACCACACTCAGGTTATCTGGCAAAGTGTCAGGCTTTATAAAAACACAAGAAGTTTATGTATGAGTCATTTATTTCTTTAAAATAGAGGAGGAAGATCTGGAGTCATGGGAAAGATGGAAACAGGCAGATTTTGCTGGCAGACAGTCTATTCTCACCTTCTCATGTTTCTTCTTGTATTTGCTGTCGAGTGGCATAGTCAGGCTGTTAACCTGCATTCATCACTGTAGGAGTTGGTCAAGGGAACACCCAGCTGCAGTTACAGAACTAGTAGATTAGACCACTTCAAACTCTTTTCATAGCAGTCATAGAACTGAAGTAGCCAGAGTGAATAGAGGCATGAGCAATGGACAAAATGTGGATAGTTTTAAAAGCAGTGTTGAGACAGCCATTCTGGGTGAGACTTTTTTTTCACTTCTAAGTACCACATCTTCATTAGCCAATGGTTGGGAAATCCTGACCACCTTCTGCATGCTAATTCAATGTGTTCAAACCTGTACATTTTAGCATGTTTGCTCAAGTGGAAAAATAGTACAATAGAAATCTCTTGAGGGCCTTAAAGGGAAAACTTATGGTTTAGTAACAATGAAAGATTGGATTCTTTCAGGGGAAACAATTTGTTTTTATTTCTCTAATTTGTGAGCTTTTTCTATTTTTATTATCTCTATCAAGATGTCCAAATTTCAGAGGCCGGTGGGGAAATTATTGGTACATGGGGACCAAATGTGACCAGCTCTGGAATACTCTGGACCTGATTTTAGTAGCAGCATTGCCTGGAATAGGACTGGCTATACTAGTTGGTGTAACAATCCAGACTATCCACTACTGTAAAAAGAAGTCAAGGAATACAAATGATCACCGGTAAGAAATTTCTAAATACATCTGAGAATGATGGGAAATCGCTTGTGAGATCACTAAATGATTCAAGAAATAACGGATATCATTTATCATGCATACAGCTGATATATTCTCTTCCATATTCATCAACATTTAATTAAATTAGAACAAAAGTCAGGATAACTAAATAAATTTTGTTCAGGATTTGGATACAACAAAAACTGTAAAGCCCCTTCCTCAGATAAAAACCAAGTGAGCCAAGTGTAATTCACTAAAGAATTGTCCTACTTCATTGCCTTCCTTCCACCAACGTGCTATTTGTATGCACCACACATACTGTCCTAAGAGTTGAGGCGGGGGAAGGGGGACAGCTGTACCAGTATCTCCTATTTACCCCAACCCCCAGCATCCAATAGGCTTGACTGTATTCTGACTCTGTCTTGGGCAAATCTCGTCACTTCACTGGGCTTCAATTTTCTCAGCTGTAGAGATTGCTATAATCTGACCTACACATCTTACAGAGATGGTGAGATTGATACTGAAAACAACAATCATTTACAGACAGCTTATTATATGTATCAGGCTGAATTATAAATGTTTCATACCTATCAGCCCATGTAATCCTCACAAGAACCCTATAAAGTACAGATGAGATTACTAAGGCACAGAGAGATCAAATAACTTGGCTGAGGTTACAGGGCTAAGTCTATACCCAGGCAATCTGACTCCCAGGGTTAAACTCTTAATCCCCATGCTACACTAATGGACTCTAATGAGATAAAACAGTGCTCTGAAAGCTGTAAAGCCCTGTTGCATTCCTTTTGTTTTTTTGCTTAAAAGCAAATAGTATCCTTTATATTTTGCACTGCCTCTAAATGATAGAAATATGAAAGGTAAATACCAGTAGGGTAAAATCTCACCAATTTTATATCAGTTAATTCAAATTAGCATCTACTTTAAAGTATCATTCTCCAGTGACAAGATAGTGTTACCCTCTATGCAGTATGAAGATAGTTTGAAATATTACTTTAAAATTGGAAGTGGCTTGTACTGTCAGCCTCACACTTCTAAGAATAGAATTAGGTTGGAAACCTCCTGAGATTTTAAAGAATCATTTTAATTAGAAATCATACCCATAAACAAGTCACCTTTTAAGTATTCTCCATAGTTTTCCTACTCCAAAGCTTTCTAGAACACTGGATTTGTATTCCAATCCTCTCTCTTCTACTAATTGTCTATGACTTTGAGAGGATCACTTAGCCCCTGTTTCCTCCTTTATAAATGAAGAGTTGGGTATACATATCCTTTTTCTCTATAGTTGTGAGAATCAAATGAAATAATTAATGGAAAACTGCATTGAGAAGCAAAAGCAAAACAAAAAGCTTGATTATAGATTAGAATAGTAATAGTGTTTATAAGCATTTAGACTTATTTATAGGTTTTTTGGGTAAAGAATTAATCTGCCTTATTTTTCTTCAGTTAAAATATAATTTAGTTTGAGCTCCTTTTTTTCCCTTCTGCCATTCCCTCAATTGTGAATTGACAGAGTGTTTCTATATATACTCTGGAAGATTCCTTAGTGTAGTGGAAAATGTATGGACATAGAGCAAGACAGACTGGGATTCAAATCCCTGTCCTATAAATCACTGACTGTGTGGCCTTGGGGAATTTCCTTAAAATTTCTCAGCCTCAGGTTTCTCATCTGTAAAATGGAGTTAATAATACTTATCTTGCAAGCCTTACTCAAGTAAGATAATGTAATTTTTGTGAAATAAACTGATGTGTGAAATTTACTTTCAATTGCATTAAAAATATAATGGATTAATGGGTGGATAGAAGGATGGATAGATGGATAGATATATGCAAAAGCAAGTATAGTAAAGTGTTAATGATTAAATCGAGGTGGTAGATACATGAGCATTCACTATAAAATTCAATTTTGGTGTGTGTTTGAAAATTTTCCTAATAAAATGTTGGGAAAAATCAGATAATGTAAAGTAAAACACTTTGAGCATGGAAAATACTCAACAAATGGTAGCCAATATTATTGCATTCTCTCGGGTACATATAATAATGGAGTCTTAAGATGGGAACATTCATTCTGTGTTGTCAAAAATGAGTTTATTTTAAAAAGTGATTTATAACCAATTAAGCTACTTCTCTATCCTAACTATATATATATATATATTTTTTAATTTACTGTGCCAGAGAACAGAGGAGTTTATCAGGACTCCAACCTCGGCATAATTCTGCACATGCTTTTGATACTGCTATGAGACCTTCTCAACCTGATCAAGGCCAGGTAAACACTGAAATTCATTTGTAAGGTAAACTAAGCTTACAGAAGACACCAAAGAGAGAAATGCCTTAGAGAAACAAAAAGAACTTTGGGAGATTAAAGAAGTAGTCAGAGACAACAAAATGAAGTGTGATCAGAAGATCAAATTGTACAAATATGGGATTGTTGATGACAAGTTATTTATCAGTAGAGTACAGGCCAGGCCTGGGGCAAATTACACTGGGAGTGCTCTCTCCTTCTTTTCTCCAGCATTTCTTTCCAGGTAAAATCAAGTTAAAACATATATCAAAGGCAGCCTTGGGGAAAGTTAAAACACATATCAAAGGGGAAAAGGAAGCCACTAAAAGAGGACTAGAAAGATATGCGTAACAGGACACGGATTAGAGCTATGTGGCTTTTTTTTTTTGAATTAGCTGAAAATCTCTTCTTATCTAACAATATGTTCTCAGTAGCACAGATCCTCTGAAACAGAAGACTTGTGTGGAGCTCTTCAATTCAGTGTACCTTAGGAATAGCTCTGAAGTAAGAGGTCTGGATGTCATACCCAACCACAAGTATCAGAAGCAGCAGCAATGCTTTTATTGTTTTAAATCAAACAAATCGCTAGTAAGACACTGCAGCATCATCTTTTTGTTATGGTATTTTAGTCCTAGAATATGCCCAATTATGATCTCTATATTTTAAGGAAGACCTACTTTGAGACTAAAGAACACAAGCCTCAGTATAATTCTACATATATTCCTGATATGGTACCTTCTCAATAGTATCAAGGCCAGTTAAAATTAAAACTCATGAAAAGGTTAAGATAAAAAGTTGATAAACGGTGGATGAGTGAATGATAGTGGTCATATATTTTCTATTAGAAGTCAGAACAGTTAAATATTGGAACTTAGAGAATGAGGATAGGATTTATGTGTTTCTGAATATATCTGTGTCTATCTGTCTATCTAAACCATTTTTCAAAAACGAAGTTTAAGGTACTCTGGATGAATATACTATGGTGAATAATGTTGATGTTATGAAAGGCTAACTCTAGGGCTGTCAGATTGTTTTAGTTGTCAGTTGTTCTCCTGAAGTGACCAATTATTTTGTAGATGAATCCTATGAGTTAGAAAAGCAAGCAGGGAGATGGTGTTTTTCCTCTTCTAAGTATTCACTTATTCTTAGCCTCTGTAGTTACTTTGGCTACCCACCTATTTTTCAAATCTGCTTCTCTCCTTTCATCATCCCTTTTTTACTTAATGCTATACAAGCTCTAATAGCGGATAAAATTCAGGAGGAGGACCAATACAGTGCACATCGTTTAGGCTATATTCAATAAATGTTACTCTCCCTTTTCCTGGTCTCAGACTTCCTATGGCTAAATGTCTGCTCCGTTCCTGTTACATCTATCTGAATACTTCCACTGTAGACACTTTCTCTTCATTGCTGTGAACATTTCCTAAATTTCCCTTTACTGAGGACGGCACAAGTGAACCACCATGCCTGGTCTCAATCTACCATATTCTTCTCTTCTTGAGGGTTTCCCAGAGTCTAGGGCATTAGGAAGTAGAAGTGGACTGCAGGTTAACAATTTAATAGAGGACTAGGAAACTTTTCAACTGAGTTAAACTTTTTAGAAGGGTGTCCAGATGCACTGTGCTCTGAGTGTACATTTAAAATATTGACTTTGGCGTGTGATGACTTTTCAGAAGCTAAGGCCCAGATCAGGTTTCCACAGACGTGAATAATGCTTTTTCATGCAAATTCATCACTATTTTCTTTATTCAGCTAACTCACACGCAGAGAACCAGGAATTAATAAGCAGAGCCTGAGTTCATTCTTGAATTGTCAACGTTAATCTTTTCTAATTGACTTAACAATTAGATTTGAGTGGGTGGAGGTAAGACTACGTATTTGCTACCTCTTCTTCACCTCCACCCACTTTTACTTTTAGCACAGAATAGCTTGTGGCTTTCAAAGCTGTTACAATCCTAGCATGAGCATATAATTAGAAGTCCCAATATATTCTGTGAATCTCTGGCAGGAAGGTGTGCTGCATAGTTTAGTCCTGTGAGAATTCACCATTGCTATTGTTGTTTATTTTTAGTTATTGTTCTGATCATAAATATGTTTTTTTAAGTTTATCTGCCTTTAAGTTTATCATGCCAGGTAATGATTCAGCCACATTCAGCCACAGGATATAACATGCTTTAGCTACTTTCACCTGGTGAAAATATATGACAGCTATGTCCAGAGGGGAAAAAAAAACACCCCTACATTTGATAGAGACCCAGGTAACTGGCATAGTCTGAAGAGCAAAGAAATAAATACTGGTATGACTTAAAGAGCATATAATAAACCATATAGTGGAGGCAACAAATATTGAGATGTGCTCACTGAAAAGGAAGAATACTTTGACTAAAAATAAGATCTTCTAAATTTGGCATTATAATCACAAACTTACCAAATTGCTGGATTTACTGTGTTTTCAAATAGAATGAATTGAAAGCAGGAGGAGATAATGTGCTAAGCTTTAAATGATCAATTTACCAAATCCAGGAGATTATTCTTCCTAGATAATAAATGAAAATAATATCCAATAATTAAAGTATTCTTTACTGATACCTGAGAATATTATATTATTTAAGTAATTTCTCACTAGAAGTTGTTAATATCATCTTCAAACAGTTAAACGTTATCAAGCACTCCACTACAGATGGCACTGTGCAAATTGTGATAATCTCCAGACCGTTGCTACATTTTCAGTCTGCATTATCTTTGGATATGTACATTATTCTACCTTATCAGTAAACAATTAGTCACAGTTTTATGAATATTTGCATAGTTAAAACCTTATGTTGTGTCACTTATCCAATTCATTAAATTAATTTGTCCATGACAACCAGTTATGTAAAGTGAACTGGAAATCAGCAAGGTAGAAATAATATCTTTTACTGAGATTAGTTTTTTCCAACAGTCCAATATTCTGCTTAGGAAAATAATATTAATTGGTTAGAAACACTAAAGGAATCTTAGTAATTGGAGGGGAATATTATTTTGCAGCTTTTTTAACCTTTATTTTATTTTTTTTACTTTTTATTTTTATACAATTTTTAAAGGTTACTTTCCATTTACAGTTGTTGCAAAATATTGGCTATATTCCTTGTGTTGTACAATATATCCTTGAGCCTATCTGAAACCCAATAGTTTGTACCTCCCACTCCCCTGCCCCTATAGTGCCCTTCCCTCTCCCTCTCCCCCGACTGGTAATCACTAGTTGTATTCTCTATATCTGTGAGTCTGCTTCTTTTATGTTATATTCACTAGTTTGTTGTACTTTTTAGATTCCACATATAAGTGATATCATACAGTATTTATCTTTCCCTGACTTATTTCACTAAGCATAATAACCTCCAAGTGCATCCATGCTGCTGCAAATGGCAAAACTTCATTCTTTTTTATGTCTGAGTAGTATTCCATTGTATATCTATACCACATCTTCTTCATCCATTCATCTGTTGATGGACACTTCGGTTGTTTCCTTGTTTTGGTTATTGTAAATAATGTTGCTATGAACATTGAGGTGTATGCACCTTTTTGAATCAGTGTTTCGAAGAAAAATATGTTCGGACTAAACTCCTAAGCTTCCTTAATCTTTGTTCCTATTTTTGTCATTTTATTTAAGATTATCATGCACCCAAATTTTCTGGAATTTTTAAGATATGTTTTCAAAAACAATAAAATATCCACGCCACAGGGGAAAGTCACTGGATGAAATTCTCCATATTTACCAACAGATGGCAGTGATCAACCATTAAGTGTATCTTCCTAGGCCGTTCTGGTTTGCTGAGGAAGAGCCTCCTCTGTAAAAATTCAAAAGCAGAAAACCTGTAGTTAAGCACTCAGGGCTAAATCATTGAGAGGACTTACCATCAGTATCAAATTATGGCGATTCTGATAAAATCTTAACTGATTTGTGTCACACTAACAGCATTGTAAAGCAAGCATCAATCAAGTGGAAAATAGGAAAATAGAAAACTGTAATGGTGAAGGATCACAACTATCCTTTTTCTAAAGTATACATATATGATGGAAATACGTATGCCAAAATATTAACAATACTTTTCTTTAGGTGGGAAACTATAGGTTAATTTTCCTTAATATATAAAAATTCTTCATAATCGTGAAGTAAAAGATCAACAATTCAATAAAAGAATGGACAAATTAGATGAACTGACAGTTCATTGAAAAGGAAATTCGAATAGCTCTTAAACATATAAAAATATGTTAACCTTCCTTCATTATTATGAAACGTGACTGTAATTATACTGAAATACCATTTTTTGCCTATCATTTTAGTAAAGATCCAAAAGTTTGTTAATATGTTCTATTAGAAAGGCTCTGAGGAAAATGGCTGGTGGAAAGGCAGTTTGGCAATTACAAATGCATATATCATTTGACCTAGCAATATCACTTGGGGGAGTGAATATCCTGCAGATATATTCCCATAAGTGCAGACTGATATGTTTATAATATTTTTATTGCTGCATGGATTACAATAGGAAAGGATTGGAAACCACACAAATGCCTATCAAGAGAAGCTAGTTAAATAATCTATAGTACATCCATACAATGGAACGCTATGGGACTTTACAAAAGACGAAGTGGATTATCTCTGTACTGATATGAAAAGATCTCCAAGACAGTTATAGTGAAAAACAAAAAATGGTGCAAAAAAGTGTGTATGGTGTGCTTCGTTCTGTATAAGAAAGAGGAGGAAGTAAGAATATATATTCATGTTGCTTATATTTATATTAAAAAACTTTGGATTAATACACAAGCAACTATAAAAATGATTACTGCTTAGGGGGTTGCGTGTGGAGACTGAATGGTTGGAGGTCAGGGGTGAGAAAAAGAAATTCATTGTTTAAATTATTACTCATTCAAAAATTTTCAGAGTATTTTGCTTTTAATAATGGAAAAAATAAAACTTTAGTTAGTTAATTAGTTACAGCTGTTAGTAATATTGTGCCATTATTATTTTCCTGATTTTGATAATGTACTATAGCTATATAAGATGTAAACTTTAGAGGAAGCAGAGTCAAGGTAATATAGGAACACACTGTGCAATTTTTGCAACTTGTCTGTAAGTCTAAAGTCATTTCAAAATAAAACGTTTTTAAAAATAAACATTGGTTGAAAACCTCTTTGGTCCAAAGTCCTGCTGGAATGTGTAGGAAGACAGATGAACATCATTATGCCTGGTGTCCAGGGATATGATAAAGATCCATGAAACAATGGACAAGTCTAGGTCAGGTTCCTTTGCTATACCCTCTTTTTATTTTTTTAATAAATTTATTTATTTTATTTATTTATTTTTTGCTGTGTTGGGTCTTCGTTGCTGCATGCGGGCTTTCTCTAGTTGCGGTGAACGGGGGCTACTCTTCGTTGTGGTGTGCAGGCTTCTCATGGCAGTGGCTTCTCTTGTTGAGGAGCACGGGATCTAGGCGCACGGGCTTCAGTAGTTGTGGCACCTGGGCTCAGTAGTTGTGGCTTGCGGGCTATAGAGCGCAGGCTCAGTAGTTGTGGCACACAGGCTTAGTTGCTCTGCAGCATGGGGTATCTTCCCAGTCCAGGGTTCGAACCCACGTCCCCTGCATTGGCAGGCAGATTCTTAACCACTGCACCACCAGGGAAATCATGCTATACCCTCTTGCAGGAAGATGTTTCTTCCTTAGTAACATATCTTATTTTGCAACTATATTCTGGTTTGGGTGATTTTTTTTTAATATCTTCTTCCCCACTAGGAGCAGGAAAATGTATGTACATATTGTACATGATAGGTGTCTTAAAGCATGTGTAGGGAATGTAAGTGGAAGAAAGATTATTTTTCTTTTGCCTAGTTCCGAAATTCAGAACCAAAACCAATGGTGGAGATTATGGTAGGCAAAATTCAATTCGATGTAATATATCTATTTTCTAACAGTTGGAGCAATCAAATAATTAAACAGATTGGTCCCGTGAGGGGAGCACTCAAAACTGAAAATATTCCAAAAAAGGGTAGGATGAGACAGGAGTGACATCTTCAGGTGGAAGAATAGACTAGATAACAGATAAGATTCTATGATAGTCACTGCTAAGGTTCTGTATCCTTTCTGGCATATCACCCTTTAAATTTGCTTCAGCTTCCTTCATATTTGAAGAATCAAAGGAGCTTTTGTTTATTGCTATCCTTCAACTCTGTGTTTTCAGTATGTTAAATGCCAAGGTTATTGTTTGAAGCTCATTTTCTAATAAGTAATATTTAGCTCATTGAAGCTTATCTGCTGAGTTCTACCCACTCACTCAGTCTTGCGAGATCTCCACGCAGATTTTCCTTGTCAGCTTGGCAGTTCATTTTCAGGAAGGTCAGCATCAGATGTTAGTATGGAAGAAATTTTAGAGACCATCTATTCAATGACAGACACTTTAACGGCCTTTGGTGTGGAAACTTGTAAAAGTTTTTTGAAAGTTTAAATAAGTTATAACCATTTCAACTCCCTTACTCAAAATGCTCAAAAAACCCTAGTTGGTTTTGTCAGTCATAATTTTCCTTTATAGAAATCATGATTGCTTTTACATAATAAGTTATGTTTTCTTAAGCATCTGATGATATTGCTGTTAATCTTCCACCTCACCCACGATGTAAGAATAAGAATTATTGGTCTATAGTTCTCAGGATTCTTATGGATTGGAGTCAGCATATTGGCCATTTATAACAAAATGTAACACTTCGTGGTCATATATTCCACAATTTCAATTTTGACTTTCTTCAAACTGTTCAAGAGATGCTCTCCAGCCCTTATGATTCTCCTACACCTAGTATTTTGACTAAGACTTGACAAGTGATTCTGAATAAATCTTTCTGCAATGAAAAAACTGCTCTATAAATCTGTGCTGTCCAATGTGTCAGCCACTAGCCACATATGGCTATAGTGGACTTGAAATTCGGCTAGTATGACTAAGGAGTGGGTTTATTTTATTTTAATTAATTTAAATTTAAATAACCAAATCTGACTAGTGGCTACCATATTGGATAGAACAGGTATGACCACCCTACACATTTAAAGTAACTTTTCTCTGACACCTTTGATTCTTTTTAATCTACATTTTTTAATGTATTTATTTGGCTGCATTGGATCTTAAGTTGCGGTGAGTGGACTCTTTGTTGCAGCATGCCAGCTTCTCTCTAGTTGTGGCATGTGGACTCCAGAGCACACGGGCTCAGTAGTTGCAGCACATAGGTGTAGTTGCCCTGTGGCATGTGGGATCTTAGTTCCCCGACCAGGGATCAAACTCCCGTCCCCTGCATTGGAAGGCAGATTCTTAACGACTGGACCAGCAGGGAAGTTCCCTTTGATTTACTAAACACTTTCAGGAAAGCTTTATTCTTAATTTCCCTCAGTAAAAACCAATGAAAATAATTCATGTAGTGTCTTCACTAATCTTATTGTTAATTCTAAAACTAGCTTTTTTGTCTGTTCTCTCATTTCCCTCTTTGGGTTATGGTGTAAAAATATCTGAGCTTGGAATCATATGATCAGAGCCTGAGAAATAGTTCTGTGATCTTTTTACATATAGAATTTATACAGTCTGAATCTGTTGAATCGTGGTAATCAAGCAGTTCAAATGATTTTTTTTCCCCAATCAACCGTCCGTTCAGTATCATTAAGACTTTACTGTGATTGAGGTACTCTGGGATATAAGTAAGGTAATGGAGTAGAGAAGAACTAACATTTATTGAACACGTCCCATACACAAGGCATTTTTAAATCACAGAATGTCTGTAACATAGGATATCTATTTTAATCTTCATGACTGCCCCTGCATAGTCTTATTAATCCTATTTTTAATAACGAGGAAATCAACAATAAGATAGGTTAAGTGACTGTACATTTTTTCTGGGTTTTTTGGTACATTTAAAATGCATACCTCTCAAAATAAAACAAGGCTTCATTTTTTAAAAGTTCTAGACCTTTTAAATTTCTGGAAATTTCTAACCCTTACTCTATAATTGTAAAGAGAAAACAGACTACCACAGAATTCTAGTAGTTTCTAATTTGTTCATTTAAAAAATACTATGACTCTGCGAATGGTCTCTGGTATGTTTTAAGCATATTCTACCATTTAATATCTCTTTGGAAATAATTTTTTACCTTTCTTGAATGTAAAAAATGTAGTATGTAAAAAGATATTTGGGGCAGAGTTTCAAGATGGCGGAGGAGTAAGACATGGAGATCACCTTCCTCCCCACAAATACATCAAAAATACATCCACATGTGGAACAACTCCTACAGAACACCTACTGAACGCTGGCAGAAGACCTCAGACTTCCAAAAGGCAAGAAATTCCCCACGTACCTGTGTAGGGCAAAAGAAAAAACAGAGACAAAAGAATAGGGACAGGACCTGCACCTCTGGGAGGGAGCTGTGAAGGAGGAAAAGCTTCCACACACTGGAAGCCCCTTCACTGGTGATGACGGTGGGTGGGTGGGGGGGAAGCTTTGGGGCCACGGTGAAGAGCGCAGCAACAGGGGTGTAGAGGGCAAAGCAGAGAGATTCCTGCACAGAGGATTGGTGCCGACCAGCTCTCACCAGCCTGAGAGGCTTGTCTGCTCACCCACCGGGGCAGGTGGTGGCTGAGAGCTGAGGCTTGGGCTTTGGAGGTCAGATCCCAAGCAGAGGACTGGGGGTGGCTGCGTGAGCACAGCCTGAAGGGGGCTAGTATGCCACAGCTAGCCAGGAGGGAGTCTGGGAAAAAGTCTGGACCAGCCTAAGAGGCAAGAGACCATTGTTTTGGGGTGCACGATGAGAGGAGATTCAGGGCACTGCCTAAATGAGCTCCAGAGATGGGCACGAGCTGCGGCTATCAGCACAGACACCAGAGATGGGCATGAAATGCTAAGGCTGCTGCTGCAGGCACCAAGAAACCTGTGTGCAAGCACAGGTCACTATCCGTACCTCCCCTCCAGGGAGCTTTTGCAGCCCCGCATTCCCAGGGTCCCATGATCCAGGGACAACTTCCCCAGGAGAACACACGGTACGCCTCAGGCTGTTGCAACGTCATGCTGGCCTTTGCTGCTGCAGGCTTGCCTCACAACTGTACCCTTCCCTCCCCTTGGCCTGAGTGACAGAGCTCCCTAATCAGCTGCTCCTTTAACCCTGTCCTGTCTGGGCAGGGAACAGACGCCCTCAGGAGACCTACACGCAGAGGCAGGGCCAAATACAAAGCTGAACCCCAGGAACTGTGTGAAGAAAGAAGAGAAAGGGAAATTTCTCCCAGCAGCCTCAGGAGCAGGGGATTAAATCTCCACAATCAACTTGATGTGCCCTGCATCTCTGGAATACCCAAATAGACAATGAATCTTACCAAAATTGAGGCAGTGGATTTTGGGAGCAATTGTTGACTTGGGGTTTGCTTTCTGCATCTAATGTGTTTCTGGTTTTAAGTTTATCTTAGTTTAGTCTTTAGAGCTTATTATCATTGGTTGATTTGTTTACTGATTTGGTTGCTCTCTTCCTTTTTATATATATATTTTTTCCCTTTTTCTCCTTTTATGAGTGTGTATGTCTATGCATCTTTGTGTGATCTTCTCTGTATAACTTTGCTTTTACCATTTGTCCTAGGGTTCTGTGTCTCTGGGTTTTTTTGTACTATATTTTTTAGCACTTTTTATCATTGGTGGATTTCATTTTTGGTTTGGTTGCTCTCTTTCATTCTTTTTTATTTCTATTACTGTTTTATTTTTAATAATATTTTTATTTTTAAATTAATAACTTTTATTTTTCTTTCCTTCTTTCTTTCCTTCTTTTCTTTCTTTCTTTCTTTTTTTCTTTCCCTTTCTTTCCTTCCTTCTTTCTTTCTTTCTTTCTTCCTTTCTTTCTTCCTCCCTTTCTTTCTTTCTTTCTTTCTTTCTTTCTTTCCTTCTTTCTTTCTTTCTTTCTTTCTTTCTTTCTTTCTTTCCTTCTTTCTTTCTTTCTTTCTTTCTTTCTTTCTTTCTTTCTTTCTTTCTTTCTTTCTTTCTCTCCCTTTTCTTCTGAGCCCTGTGGCTGACAGAGTCTTGGTGCTCCAGCCGGGTCTCAGGTCTGAGCCTCTAAGGTGGGAGAGCTGAGTTCAGGACACTGGTCCAACAGAGGCCTCCCAGTCCCACATAATATCCAATGGCAAAAGCTCTTTCAGAGATCCCCATCTTGACTCTAGGACCCAGCTCCACTCAATGACAAGCAAGCTACAGTGCAGGACACACTATGCCAAACAACTGGCAAGACAGGAACACAACCCCACCCATTAGTAGAGAAGCTGCCTAAAATCATAATAATTTCACAGACACCCCGAAACACACCACCGGATGCAGTCCTGTCCACCAGAAAGACAAGATCCAGCCTCATCCTCCAGAACACAGGCACCAGTCCCCTCCACCAGGAAGCCTACACAACACACTGAACCAACATTAGCCACTGGGGACAGACACCAAAAACAATGGGAAACACGAACCTGCAGCCTGCAGAAAGGAGACCTAAAACACAGTAAGATAAGCAAAATGAGAAGACAGAGAAACACAAAGCAGATGAAGGAGCAAGGTAAAAACCACCAGACCAAACAAATGAAGAGGAAATAGAGTCTACCTGAAAAAGAATTCAGACGAATGATAGTAAAGATGATCCAAAATCTTGGAAATAGAATGAGAAAATACAAGAAACTTTTAACAAGGACCTAGAAGAACGAAAGAGCAAACAAACAATGATGAACAACACAATAAAGGAAATTAAAATTATCTAGAAGGAATCAATAGCAGAATAACTGAGGCAGAAGAACGGGTAAGTGAACTGGAAGATAAAATAGTGGCAAGAGCTACCACAGCACACAATAAAGAAAAAATAATGAAAAGAATTGAGGACAGTCTCAGAGACCTCTGGGACAACATTAAACACACCAACATGCAAATTATAGGGTTCCCAAAAGAAGAAGAGAAAAAGAAGAGACTGAGAAACTATTCAAAGAGAATATAGTTGAAAAGTTCCCTAATATGGGAAAGGAAATAGTCAATCAAGTCCAGGAAGCACAGAGAGTCCCATACAGGATAAATCCAAGAAAAAACATGCTAAGACACATATTAATCAAACTATCAAAAATTAAATACAAAGAAAAAATACTAAAAGCAGCCAGGGAAAAGCAACAAATATCACACAAGAGAATCCCCATAACGATAACAGCTGATCCTTCAGCAGAAACTCTGCAGGCCAGAAGGGAGTGGCAGGACAAATTTAAAGTGATGAAAGAGAAAAACCTACAACCAAGATTTCTCTACCCAGCAAGGATCTCATTCAGATTCGACAGGGAAATTAAAAACTTTACAGACAAGCAAAAGCTAAGAGAATTCAGCACCACAAAACCAGCATCACAACAAATGCTAAAGGAAACTCTCTAGGCAGGAAACACAAGAGAAGGAAAAGACCTAAAATAACAAACCCAAAACAATTTAGAAAATGGTAATAGGAACACACATATCGATAACTACCTTAAATGTAAATGGATTAAATGCTGCAACCAAAAGACATAGAATAGCTGAATGGATACATAAACAAGACCTGTATACATGCGGTCTACAAGGGACACACTTCAGACCTAGGGACACATACAGACTGAGAGTGAGTGGATGGAAAACGTTATTCCATGCAAATGGAAAAGAAAAGAAAGCTGGAGTAGCAATTGTCATATCAGATAAAATAGACTTTAAAATAAAGATTATTATAAGAGACAATGAAGGACACTACATAATGATCAAGGGATCAATCCAAGAAGAAGATATAACAATTTTAAATATTTATGCACCTAACAAAGGAGGACCTCAATACTTAAGGAAATATTAACAGCCATAAAAGAGGAAATCAACAGTAACACAGTCATAGTAGGGTACTTTAACACCCCACTTTTACCAATAGAAAGATAATGCAAAATGAAAATAAATAAGGGAGCACAAGCTTTAAATGATACATTAAACAAGATGGACTTCATTGATTTATAGGGCATTCCATCCAAAAACAACAGAATACACTTTCTTCTCAAGTGCTCATGGAACATTCTCCAGGATAGATCATATCATGGGTCACAAATCAAGCCTTGGTAAATTTAAGAAAATTGAAATCGTATCAAGTATCTTTTCCGACCAAAATGCTATGAGACTAGATATCAATTACAGGAAAAAATCTGTAAAAAACACAAAGACATGGAGGCTAAACAATACACTACTAAATAACCAAGAGATCACTGAAGAAATCAAAGAGGAAATCAAGAAATACCTAGAAACAAATGACAATGAAAACACAACGACATAAAAGCTATGGGATGCAGCAAGAGCAGTTCTAAGAGGGAATTTAATAGCAATACAGTCCTACCTCAAGAAACAAGAAACAACTCAAATAAACAACCTAACCTTACAACTAAAGTAATTAGAGAAAGAAGAACAAAAGACCCAAATGTTAGCAGAAGGTAAGAAATCATAAAAATTAGACCAGAAATAAATGAAAAATAAATGAAGGAAACAATAACAAAGATCAATAAAACTAAAAGCTGGTTCTTGGAGAAGATAAACAAAACTGAAAAACCATTAGCCAAACTCATCAAGAAAAGAATGGAAAAGACACAAGTCAACAGAATTAGAAATGAAAAAGGAGAAGTAACAACTGACACTGCAGAAATACAAAGGATTGTGAGAGATTACTACAAGCAAATATATGCCAATAAAATGGACAACCTGGAAGAAATGGACAAATTCTTAAAAAATCACAACCTTCTGAGAATGAACCAGGAAGAAATAGAAAATATAAACACACCAATCACAAGCACAGAAATTGAGACTGTGATTAAAAATCTTCCAACAAACAAAAGCCCAGGACCAGATGGCTTCACAGGCAAATTCTATCAAACATTTAGAGAAGAGCTAACACCTGTCTTTCTCAAACTCTTCCAAAATATAACAGAGGGAGGAACACTCCCAAACTCATTCTATGAGGCCACCATCACCTTGATACCGAAACAAGGCAAAGATGTCACAAACAAAGAAAACTACTGGCCAATATCACTGATGAACATAGATGCAAAAATCCTCAACAAAATACTAGCAAACAGAATCCAACAGCACATTTAAAGGATCATACACCATGATCAGGTGGGGTTTATCCCAGGAATGCAAGGATTCTTCAATATACACAAATCAATCAATGTGATACACCATATTAACAAATTGAAGGATAAAAACCATATGATCATCTCAATAGATGCAGAAAAAGCTTTCAACAAAATTCATCACATATTTATGATAAAAACCCTGCAAAAAGTAGGCATAGAGGGAACTTACCTCAGCATAATAAAGGCCACATATGACAACCCACAGGCAACATCATTCTCAACGGTGAAAAACTGAAATCATTTCCACTAAGATCAGGAACAATACAAGTTTTCCCACTCTCACCACTATTTTTCAACATAGTTTTGAAAGTTTTAGCCACAGCAATCAGAGAAGAAAAGGAAATGAAAGGAATCCAAATCAGAAAAGAAGAAGTAAATCTGCTACTGTTTGCATATGACATGATACAGTATATAGAGTATATCAGAGACACTTACAGAAAACTACTAGAGCTAATCAATGAATTTCATAAAGTAGCAGCATACAAAATTAATGCATAGAAATCTCTTGCATTCCTATACACTAATGATGAAAAATCTGAAAGAGAAATTAAGGAAATACTCCCATTTACCATTGCAACAACAACAACAAAAAAATACCTAGGAATAAACCTACCTTAGGATATGAAAGACCTGTATGCTGAAAACTATAAGACACTGATGAAAGAAATTAAAGATGATACAAACAGATGGAGAGATATACCATGTTCTTGGATTGGATGAATCAGCACTGTGAAAATGACTATACTACCTAAAGCAATCTACAGATTCAATGCAATCCCTATCAAATTACCAATGGTATTTTTCACAGAACTAGAACAAAAAAATTCTCCAATTTTTATGGTAATACAAAAGACCCTGAATAGCCAAAGCAATCTTGAGAGAGAACAAGAGCACTGGCGGCATCATGCTTCCTGACTTCAGACTATACTACAAAGCTACTGTCATCAAGACATTATGGTACTGGCACAAGAACAGAAATATAGATCAATGGAACAGGATAGAAAATACAGAGATAAACTCACACAAATATGGTCAGCTTATCTTTGATAATGGAGACAAGAATATAAAATGGAGGAAAGACAGCCTCTTCAATAAGTGGTGCTGGGAAAACTGGATAGCTACATGGAAAAGAATGAAATTAAAACACTCCCTAACACCATACACAGAAATAGACTCAAACTGGATTAACGACCTAAATGTAAGGTCAGACAGTACTAAACTCTTAGAGGAAAACATAGGCAGAACACTCTATGACATACATCGTAGCAAGACCCTTTTTGACCCACCTGCTAGAGAAATGGAAATAAAAACAAAAATAAACAAATGGGACCTAATGAAACTTAAAAGCTTGTGCACAGCAAAGGAAACCATAAACAAGACGAAAGACAACCCTCAGAATGGGAGAAAGTATTTGCAAGTGCAGCAACTGACAAAGGATTAATCTCCAAAATATACAGGCAGCTCATACAGCTCAATATCAAAAAACAAACAACCCAATCCAAAAATGGGCAGAAGATCTAAATAGACATTTCTCCAAAGAAGATATACAGATTGCCAACAAACACATGAAAGGATTCTCAACATCACTAATCATTAGAGAAATGCAAATCAAAGCTACAATGAGGTATCACCTCACACCGGTCAGAATGGCCATCATCAAAAAAATCTGTGAACAATAAATGCCGGAGGGGGTGTAGAGGAAAGTTAACCTCTTGCACTCTTGGTGGGAATGTAAGTTGATACAGCCACTATGGAGAACAGTATGGAGGTTCCTTAAAAAACTAAAAATAGAACTACCATATTACCCAGCAATCCCACTGTTAGGCATATACCCTGAGAAAACCATAATTCAAAAAGAGTCATGTACCACAATGTTAATTTACATAAACATGGCTCTATTTACAATAGCCAGGACATGGAAGCAACCTAAGTGTCCATCGACAAAAGAATGGATAAAGAAGGTGTGGCACACATAAAAAGAAATGAAATTGAGTTATTTGCAGTGAGGTGGATGGACATAGAGTCTGTCATACAGATTTAAGTAAGTCAGAAAGAGAAACCAAATACTGTATGCTAACACATATATATGGAAACTAAAAAAAAACAAAAACAAAACAAAGGTTCTGAAGAACCTAGGGGCAGGGCAGAAATAAAGACACAGACGTAGAGAATGGATCTGGGGACACGGGGTGGGGGAAGGGTAAGCTGGGACGAAGTGAGGCAGTGACATAGACATACATACATTACCAAATGTAAAATAGATTGCTAGTGGGAAGCAGCCACATAGCACAGGGAGATCAGATCGGTGCTTTGTGTCCACCTAGAGGGGTGGGATATGGAAGGTGGGAGGGATATGCAAGAGGGAGGAGATATGGTGATATATGTTTATGTATACCTGATTCACTTTGTTATACAGCAGCAACTAACACAATAATGTAAAACAATTATATTCCAATAATGATGTTAAAAAGTAAGTTTTTTACAAATAAATTATTACAAATTATTACAAATAATTACAAATTATTTTTACAAATAATAAGTTTTACAATAATGTAAAACAATTATATTCCAATAATGATGTTAAAAAATAAGTAAGATATTTGGCCATAACACACACGTGAAAATGCAAAATAAATATGCTTTAATGCAGTGGGTATATGGTGCTCTCTTTTTCATACTTTCCATAAAATAATTAAATTTAAAATTTCCAGGCTGGTGTGGGTTTGAAGATAGTTTTACATGTCTATGAGTTGGGTGACATGTGGGGAAGTGGAAAGATTTAAGGAGACGTTTGGGAAGAGGTGTGTGTGTGTGTGTGTGTGTGTCTTTTATTGTAAGAAGTAAAAATAGTTAAAATTATAAAACGGAATATCTAAATGAAAATAATTGTTAATATAAATTAGCCACAGCCTTTTCATGCAGAGATAGGTTTCTCAAACGTGTTTGTACATGCAAAATAGTATATTTCAAAATGGAGATATTATAAAATATTGGGAGGAAATATCTTCATTACTTTTCCACTTGGATTGCAAATTTCTTAATAAATAGGATGTGACAAAATTCTTGATATTCCTGTATGCTTATATGAGTGCTATGTACCACATGAATGCTCAATTAATTTTATTTAATGATGATGAAGAACAGATATTTAGTAAACAGTGCCACCTTTTACTTCTCACTTCTAACTCTCATACGTATTAAAGCAAAGCATTATTTATATCAATGTTTGCTAAATTGTTCACAATATTTTTGGATTTTTTATTTCAGTGTATAGAACAAATTGTTGATCATGCAGTTAATTAGCTCACCCAAGCAGCAATATAATTTAACCATTAGGCTTATCAAAATGACCATACCAAATTCTTTCAAGCTCCAGTGATTTTAGTCATATCGGCCAAACACAGAAACTGTGAAGCTTCATTTCTGTTAGCTTTGCTAAAATGTTCTTTCTTTGAAAGTTTCTATCTCTCGTTCTATGGGCATGATATCTCAGAAAACTTGCTGCTAAGGGGGTCTTTTTTGGAAGCAAACAAAATTTTGATGTGACATTTTGTTGTATCAAAAGGTCTTCATCCAGGTTCCAGCATTTCAACTTGCTGAATTCTGAATAAGTGTGGAACAGTTTTTGTTTTCCCCACAGTCCAAGGCTTAAATGTAATCACAGATTTCCTGATAGCTGCATAGCACCCAAAAAGGGAGCAACTTTGTGTAACTGTTGCTTCAAAATCTCAGATAAAAGTTCTCTATGAAATTAATGCTAATAACCACTTGAATCATACATGGAGCTTTCAGACATCAGGCACAGCAAGATATCTGTAACATGAGACTATGAATGCTACTTGGCAAGATTTAATATTCAATTGTCATGTAGCGCTCTAATATGGATGTTGCACAGTTGGAGCCAGACAGCCGCTAACTATACAGCATGGTCAGAATAGTTAATAGCGGCATTCAATAAGTGAATGCTCACAGAAAGTAACCTCTTATCTCTTTTTTAATCATTTCCTTGCTGATTTATTCCCATACCAATCTATTACTAAACTGAAAAGTATGATTGTCAAACTCTTTTTTAGAAATGAAAAGACTTAAAAATATGAGCATTTATGTATTCATGCTTAAAAATGTTCTTTTACTGAATTACAAGTAAATATAATGTCCAGTTGTAACCTTTACAGTTATTGCAGAATGGTCTTAATACAATTATTTTGAAACATATTTATTCTGAAATTATGGTTATAAAACAACTACACTTGGCCAATAGTGTGCCTCTATTTGTCATCATGAGCTAAGGACAAAATAGTCTAGCCTGTAATATAGATACATAAAATTAGAAATAGCAGAAATAAAATTTAGAAATAACAAAAATAAAGGACTTTTTCTCTCACCAGGAAAATTCTATTCTAATAACCAATGTCCATATCCAATAGTGTCTGTCCTGTTTGAATAAGATAGAGTCATCTGATATAAAAATAAATTAATAATAGTAATAATACTAAAAACTCATGATTATCTACAGATGGTTAATCCACACCTGTTGGTGTCTAACCCAGCTGGATAAAGGTGATGGTCTTATTTTTCAAGGAGCTCAATCCAGTTTGTATTATTCTCCTAATAGGCATGATAATTGGGTTAAGGCTAATCACTAGGAAATGTGCTATAAGAGAACTATGAACATTAATGACAGGATATCTTAGGTAATACCCACTAAAAGATATACTAGATGTTAAAACAAATAACTCTGCTATTTAATAAAATTAATAATGAAATGGAACTTATTCAGTTAGCAGTTGTACTTTATTGTCTTATCACTAGACCCTGTCATTCGTTCAAAAGAGACACAAGTTCAAAATTCTACTATAAAATAATGAAGCCAGTTCTCATAAGCTAAAGAAAAAATCTGAAGTTAATGATTTTAGTGCTTTTCTATGTATGGGAAGATGCAAGAATCTAGGGTCACTGAAATTCTTCCTTAGATGTGCATCTTAACTATTGAGGGGCCCCGTATATCCAAAACACAGAATGCTTCCTGTTTTTCCATCCTGAATTCCCCTCAGGCCACACTGCAGTGCGCTGCAACTTAATCCTTGTAGAACTGGAAGGGCAGGCAACATTCTTTGTTTACCCTGTGTATTTATTTATTTATTTTTTATTTGCAATGTATATTTCTTTTATTGGGAGGTAAATAGTCACCTCATCTAATCTTTTTTTTAACATCTTTATTGGAGTATAATTGCTTTACAATGTTTTGTGTTATTTTCTGCTGTATAACAAAGTGAATCAGCTATTTGTACACATATATCCCCATATCCCCTCCCTTTTGCTCTCCCTTCCACCCGCCCTATCCCACCCCTCTAGGAGGTCACAAAGCACTGAGCTGATCACCCCGTGCGATGTAGCTGCTTCCCACAAGCTATCTATTTTACATTTGGTAGTGTATATATGTCAATGCTAGTTCTTGCAGAGGTATGGCATCATGCTTATTTTTTCATTAATTTTATTTATTTTTGACTGCGTTGGGTCTTCGTTGCTGTGCGTGGGCTTTTTCTAGTTGCGGGGACTACTATTTGTTGTGGTGCACAGGCTTCTCATTGCGGTGGCTTCTCTTGTTGCAGAGCACAGACTCTAAGCGATCAGGCTTCAGTAGTTGTGGTGTGCAAGCTCAGTAGTTGTGGTGCACGGGCTTAGTTGCTCCATGGCATGTAGGATCTTCCCGGACCAGGGACTGAACCTGTGTCCCCTGCATTGGCAGGTGGATTCTTAACCACTATGCCACCAGGGAAGTCCCTGGCATTATAATACATTTAGCAAATTTCCATTATTGAAAAAAAGTTACATGAAGTCAGTGTTGTCCCTATAAAAAGGTAAGACATATGGTTGCTCTATTAGGTGTAGTGCTAATGGAGGAAACTGTGAGTAACATGAGTCATACTGTCTCAGGATTTAAATTACAACCGTTGTAAAATGTATACCTTTGGCAAATGCATTCACTCTTTCTGGTCTACAATACCTCAGGATACTGTTTTGTGGTACTAAATAGAACCCAAAGAGGTGACTGCATTTTAATGTAGCTTCCAACACACTCACATAAATATGTGTTTGTGTGTATGTTTTTGTGTGCATGTATGTGTATGTGTTTCTTAGATCAAAAGTAAGAAAAATTTTACTCGAAACTTTAAAATACTTAATTTCATTAGACTTTGGTGCTTCTGGCTAGAGAGAATTTAAACACAGCCTAGGATGTTGCTAATTAACATGAATTTTTAAAGGAGATTAAGGCTCTATTATGCTAGTTTCAAGGCCCATTTTAAAGACTGTATCATGTGTTAATATAGACTTGATCTTTTTTAAGTTGTACTCTCAATAAGTTGTTTTAACTCTGTTTATACATACTTTATATATACTTATGGATGTGTTGTTTTTATTTTGTTTTGTTTTGTTTGTCATGGGTGTGAAACTTTTCTCTGAGTTTCACAGGCCAGTCTAGCAAGTTAAAAACTCACTTCACAACTGATCCAAAAGAACTCTAGCAGGGTCTAGAGTCACTGTTTTTGGTGGACAAGACTATTATTTGAGGCAGAAGCAGGAAAAGAAAGAGTTCCTTTCTGATGGAGTAATCTTAGAGTGGGGTTTAAAGAGTACTTACCTCTTTCACTTTCTTCCATTTCTTTGACTCACTTTTTCCCTGGATAGGTGACCACTATTCACCAGATCTTAAATTCCCAATGCTTAATTATCTTTAGTCCTGACCAAGAGGTGAGACAAGAGGAAATGTAGATATACTAAATCTCTAAACAGAAAATTAATCAAATTTCCTTTCAGAATAATTTTTCTTCTACCAACTTTTGATTAAAGTTGCTAATGGAAACCAAATTGATAAGTTTGAGTATCAAATTTTATTTTATCATTCTTATTCACCTTAGGAGGGCACAAAGGTACCAACAGGCAGGCAGTAAGAAGGATAGAGAAGTAAAATATCCTAGATAATCAGTACACTAGTTCTGATTGAGAGCCCACTATGCCTTATTATTGTGCAGATTATTCCTCATCTGTGCTTGATGTTCTTTCAAGATAGGTATATTATGAGGCCATTAAAGTAGAAGGTCACAGCAAAGGGATTGCAGACTCCAAACAAGAAGGAACCAATGTTTCACTTTGGTTCTTAACATAAAAATGCACTCAGTTGTGTTCATTAGATATCATTATTCATTTATCCATTGAACAAAAAATTTACCAAATGCCTACTATGTTCTTGGAACTGTTCTATACTCTGAGGATACAGTGGTATTTGAGATTAAGTCTTGTCCTCATTGACCTTACATTAGAGAAGGGAGAGGAGGCAGACAATAAACAAATAAGCAAGTAAATAAATAAGATAATTTCAGATTGTGATAAATTCTATAAGTACAATAAACAGTGATATAATAGTGACTTGGAGTGGGGAAACGTTAGATGAGAAAGTTAGAGATGACTTTTTGAAAATGTGATATTTAAATTGAGCCTGAAAGTTGTAAAAAACACTTCCATACAAAAAGTCAGGGAAAGAACTTTCTAAGCAGAAAGAATACAAAAACCCTAAGGGAAAAAACAGGCTTGATGTGCTCAAAAAAAGAAATTCAACATGACTGAATTGCTGGTGAGGTCAGCAGATTATACTGGGTTTTGTAGGATATGGTAAGGTATGTAGGATTTGATTTTGTTATTAGTTCAGTGGAAAGTCACACTGGAGGACTTTCTCCATGGGAATGATTCTGAATGCTGAAAACTTACTGACAGAGTGTATATGAAGCATGAGGAAAAGAGAGGAACAAAGGATGACTTCAAGGATTTTGATTTGAGCAACCGGATGTATGAGGAATACTGGAGGAAAAGCAGAGTGTTTTTAGATGGAAGAGGGGTCAAATTTTTTGGTATTTTCATGGTTAGTTGGGTATGTCTATTAGACTTCCAAGTGGAGGCCTTGAGTTGGCAGTTGGATATATGAATTTAGATCTCAGGGACAAGTACAAACTGGAGATATAAATTTGATAGTCATCAGGATATGAGTGCTAATTAAAGTCATGTTACTGGACTTATAGACAGAGTATAAATATAGAGGAAAAGAGAAGTTGGTAACAAGCCCTCAGGTGTTCCAACATTTAGAGATCATGTAGCAAAGGAGAAGCTGGGCCAGAAAAAGGATCTGGGATAGATCATATAGAGCAATAGGAGAAAAACTAGGAGAGTGTAGTCTCAAGGAAGCAAAGAGAGAAAAGAAAGTATTTCAAGAATTAGGGAATGATCCACTATATTAAATGATACTGAGAGATAAAGTCAGGTGAAGACTGAGAAATAATATTAGATTTGGTAAAATGAGATGGCTGGCAACCTTCACAAGAGCTGTTTCAGCAGAGTGGTGGGGACAGAAGCAAGACTGACACGGACTAAAAAGTGAAAGAGAGGTGAGGAAATGGTTACAATGAGGGTGACAACATTTTTTTGTGATGTTTTAACGTAAGAAGCAGAAAAATGAGGCAGCAGCTGCGAAATTATGTGGAGTTAAGAGAGTTTTGTGTAATGCAAATCTATATATTAATAGGAATGATCCAGTTGAGAGGGAAAAATGTGACACTATGGGATAGAATGCTAATAATTGCATGAAGAAAAGCCATGGGAGGGCAAAAAGAGGGATCCTGAGAACATTTGGAAGAGTTGGTCTTTGATACAAGAAGAGACATTTTATCCATAATAGAGTGTGTGGATACAGATTCAGGTCGGTTGGTAAATTTGCTGGTTGGAAAATGAAATAGTTCTCTTCTGACTGTTCCTATTTTCTTAGTGAAATAAGATGTGAGGTCATTAACTGGGAATAAAGAACATAGAGGAGAAGTTGAAGATTTGTGGAGAGATGGAATGGTGAAATAGTTGTCTCAGAGAATAGGAAAATAAATTAGGAAATTGTAGGATTGCTAGACAGTGCTGTTTGGCCTTTTGGAGATTTTTAATCATACATTTTAAAATATGAAATTCATCTGAGAAACTAAAATCCAGCCCTCCATTGGCGCAGTCTACTCCTGGTTCCAGGTATTGATGCCCTAGAAAGAGCCTTGATCTGTAACAATTAGAAAAACTTCACTGGCATTGGAGAAGAGAATGAATAGGACAAGTAATTTGCCTCTGACTCTCAATACATGGGGCACCTAGTCAGGCTGTCCCAGATAGATTAGAATGACCTGTGTGTCTTCCTACATACAAATTTTGCTCTTTGGAATGTCATCACAGAGTTCCAGAGACTTCTCTTGATTTCTTTAATTTTCCCAACCCTCACATGATGTTTTGCTCTTTGATCATAGATTTAAATCAGAATCTGCTGACTTTTCTACACTTATCATATGCTAATTTTTCCCTCCACATGGCTTTTTCATTCTCCTTTGAAATTGTCAAGGTGGACCATGGCTTAATGCTTTACTGAACACATCTGTCTCACACACTCACAGGGTCAACCTACTTGTGGGTGCTGAACAATGGAATTAATGATGGTGCCTATGTAATACCAAATAGGGTATTTCAAGGTTTTCTGAAGTAAGATATAGAAGAGAAATTTCTTTTGATGGAGAAAGTGGAAGCCGTATTGACTGTATTTCTGAAAAACAGGTGGAGGCTCAGCTTTTGGGTACAACAGCAGTGATTTCAATGTAGGGTGATCAGGATAGCCCCACTTTCTGTTGGTTGTTCCAATGTAAACATGAACAGTTACCCCTGTCACTTTCATAAGTGTTCTGGTTTGGGCAATAAATTATATAGTCATTCTACTTCAAGAGGCTTATACAGTCATTGATTGTGGAGAAAAATGTCTTCATAGCTAGCTGCTACTCTTTCTGAACCCCTATGGGCTCATAAGAGTAGGATGTCACTATCAAACTATTAGAGGAAAACATAGACAGAACACTCTATGACGTAAATCACAGCACGATCCTTTTTGACCCACCTCCTAGAGAAATGGAAATAAAAACAAAAATAAACAAATGGGACCTAAAGAAACTTCAAAGCTTTTGCACAGTAAAGGAAACCATAAACAAGACCAAAAGACAACCCTCAGAATGGGAGAAAATATTTGCAAATGAAGCAACTGACAAAGGATTAATCTCCAAAGTTTACAAGCAGCTCATGCAGCTCAATAACAAGAAAACAAACAACCTAATCCAAAAATGGGCAGAAGACCTAAATAGACATTTCTCCAAAGAAGATATACAGATTGCCAACAAACACATGAAAGAATGCTCAACATCATTAATCATTAGAGAAATGCAAATCAAAACTACAATGAGATATCATCTCACACCAGTCAGAATGGCCATCATCAAAAAATCTACAAACAATAAATGCTGGAGAGGGTGTGGAGAAAAGGGAACCATCTTGCACTGTTGGTGGGAATGTAGATTGATACAGCCACTATGGAGAACAGTATGGAGGTTCCTTAAAACACTAAAAATAGAACTCCCATATGACCCAGCAATCCCACTACTGGGCATATACCCTGAGAAAACCATAATTCAAAAAGAGTCATGTACAAAAATGTTAATTACAGCTCTATTTACAATAGCCAGGACTTGGAAGCAACCTAAGTGTCCATCAACAGATGAATGGATAAAGAAGATGTGGCACATATATACAATGGAATATTACTCAGCCATAAAAAGAAACGAAATTGAGTTATTTGTAGTGAGATGGATGGACCTAGAGTCTGTCATACAGAGTGAAGTAAATCAGAAAGAGAAAAACAAATACTGTATGCTAACACATATATGGAATCTAAGAAAAAAAAAGTTCATGAAGAACTGAGGGGCAAGACAGGAATAAAGACACAGACCTACTAGAGAATGGACTTGAGGATATGGGGAGGGGGAAGGGTAAGCTGTGACAAAGTGAGAAAGTGGCATGGACATATATACACTACCAAACATAAAATAGATAGCTAGTGGGAAGCAGCCGCATAGCACAGGGAGATCAACTCTGTGCTTTGTGACCACCTAGAGGGGTGGGATAGGGAGGGTGGGAGGGAGGGAGGTGCAAGAGGGAAGAGATATGGGGACATATGTATATGTATAACTGATTCACTTTGTTATGAAACAGAAAATAACACACCATTGTAAAGCAATTACACTTCAATAAAGATGTTAAAAAAAAAGAGTGGGGTGTCACACTATGATCACATGACCATCACCACCACCCCTAGGACCTGATCTCAAGAAATAAATAAATAAATAAGTCACCATGTCAATCTGACCCTGCCTTCTATTCTATAAGTTTATACTCCTTAGGTTCTGCCTGAAACACTTTTCTACATCTATCTAGCTGTATCAAGGCCCAGGTCTGGCTTAATGAGTTTAAATTAGGCCCAAAATGGACAAGTGGGAAGTATGCAGCATCCCTCTATATAGTAGCCGAGACTCACCTACTACTTCCTATGGGATCCTTCTCCCCAAATATATCCATACTGCTTCAGCTAGAAAATCTGGTCTCTGGTCCGCAAATCCAAATTTTAGATAGCTCTCTTTTCATTGCATCAGATATGCTATTCTCTCTTGCCTGCTGGAGAAAAAGGCCTGGACCAATGAAATTAAGTCCATGGAAGGAAAGGTAGCCCCTTTAAGAACTGATGTACAGAATGCTCAGGAACCCGTGATTCTGTCTACTATGACATCAGGGAGCCAAGAAAAGAGGGACTGGCTATAGACACAAGTGAAGCTTTCTTGCCAAGCTTCACTGAAATCACACTTTCAAGAGTCATGGTTTTCTTTTTTAGTTTTGTGGGTTTTTAAAATTTTATTTTAAAGAAGATTGCCAAAACAAAGCAGAAAAGGAAAGCCCAAAGACAAATATTTAAACAATAGAGGAAAAATATTGGGTCTGTCTCATTCTTCCTGTTTGTATCAGTTTTTTTTTCCCCAGATGATACTTAACCTTTATCTCATCTCCAACATTATTATCAATCCAAGGTTCCTCACCACCCCCTCCTCCAGGGGTGGTTGTGGATGGACATGAGCTTAAACTTAAGGATGAGTCATGGTATATATTTCACATCCAATTTAATCTTATTTTAATCAGAAAGTTCAATGGATTATTTTATAATCTGCATCAAATTCCCCCATGTCAAAATATCTCTATCAAAGTACCTATATAAAAATATCCTTGATTTCAATATGGCTCCATCAAAATGGCTATGTCACAATGTTATGTACCCACACATAACCAGTATGGCTGTAAGAATAGGCTCTGTGTAGATCTGGTCTGGATCCACTTATATGCCTCATGTCTGTGTTAAAATGCCAATTTCTTATTTCAAAGTCCGTATTGCTACAATTTACTCTTTGCTTATGTACTTAAAGTATGGTCTTTAAGAACCAACTCTTTATCAATTGATTTGTATTTGTTTCCCTCCAAAACTCTGCTGTATGCTGTAACTGTTTAATGTTGCAGCTCTCTATATTCAGCTTCAGTATTCTCTAAGTTACTTTTTGTCAACTCTGTTTTGTCTGGGGATTAGCGTTTTTCACACTATGACAATAGGAAGGGGGATTTATATTTAATTCTTTTGACTGGAAGCTTCACGTATTGCTTAGAGTACCAGCTGAAATGAATCTTCCATTTGTATTTCCCCTTCAGTAAGCCATTCTACATCATAGAGAGAAAGATAGATAAATATAAACAGATAATAGAAATAGACAAAGACCTGCTAAATTACCACTATAATATGTAAACATTTGCCTTTTAATAATACCTTTGCTTATTTGTCATTTTTTAGGAGCAGGCCTGGAGGTATCTTGACATTTAGATATTTAGCATGTGGTATCAATATGAGCCATTGTATTTCAAATTTCCTTAAAATCATGGCTAAACCTTTCCTCTCTCCCTTAAACAAAAAACAAAATCTACCTGCAGAATCCCTGGAGTTCATCCCTTCAGAGCATCCTTCCTAGAAGTCCTGTATCTCCACCACAACAGTTCTCTGGAAGAAATTACAAGTAAGCAATCCCTTAAAAGGAAATTTAAAGCTTGTAAATACTGAAAAAGAAAGAAAGCAGGATATTATTTGGAAAGAATTTTAGCAGAAAGTTTTATGTATTTATTTTTCAGTAGGAGGTGGGGTTGCAGAGAAGGAGAGGCATAGTCAGAGATAACAGTGTTTCTAACTATGAATATATACATAATTGTGTTTATGCCAGAAGATAACACATTTCCTGAGGAAAAAAGCACTGACCTAGATTAATCTGTAAGATTTTTAAAATTATATTTCCTTCACTTATCTAAGTATCATAGTAATTTCTCAGACATTCTTAGACCATAGGAAATATTCCCTAACAAAAACCCTAGTTTTAGTGAGGAATAGAATAAAAGCAGAATCATTTTCTTTGTTTTATGAAGATGCCATTATTTTAGTATATCTGCTATATCGATCTAATGTGCCTTCTGGATGGTTTCATTTATTTGCTTCCTAGAGAATATAGTGATAAGAATCTATGTGTGTTTGATATTTTTAAAATATCCTGAGATATTTCATGTTTGTTTTTTCATTTAAAATAGCATTATGACTCATGAGCCCAAAGAGGACAATCTTTACATCCATCCATCTTTTATTTGGAATGGCTCTCTGGGAACAGCTAGACCTGAAGCAAATTATGGGGACAAGTATTCTTCAGCCATGCATATGAAGCCACTTTTCGTATGTATCATGCATTTCCATTTCTATATATAGTTATCATCACTGTAGTTCTAGTAAAGGTAATATAATGAATACTAAGACTTTGCTATAGCAAAATGATATGACAGAATCATTTGAGATAAAGATATGGAAAGTTTAGCTTATAAGACTCACTATCACTACTATTTCACTTTGTTAAATGGGATTAGGAAATATGAGTCAAAGGTATAGTATATATAATACTTCATATGTATAAATATACTATGTATGTAACTTAAATTTGCAATCTTTAGAAAGGAGATTTGAGATCAAAGGAAGACTGGTTAAATTCTGTGAGACTGGTCTTATGATAATCATTAAATTATCATAATTTAACAAGGCAACTGCTATTTTGTGTTTTAGTGTACTTAATACATTAAATAGTACATTGCTCAAGCTAATGCTGAATACTGGCTAATTGCTGATCTCTAATTACAAGACATATTAACAATTATCATGAAGTACAAACTGTGTTTCTCTGTATAAGTGTTTAAAACCAGAAATCAGAAAAAAAAGTGAAATAGATCATCACCCGAAAGTTATCTTTATGAATGTTCTTGACAAATGCAATGAATTATAGAAAAATGAAAATAATTCACCAAAAATGAATACCTTATGTTTGTTGACATATTGAATTTTTGTGTTTTTTGGGGGGAAGGGTCATTTTTAGTTGAGTGACCACTGACAAAATAACCTTCCCCAAAAAACCCACAGTGGAGAGAGTGATATCACCAAGATGGCAACATATGTCGTTCCTGACTTCACTCCCCCTCAGAAGAAGAACTAATATCTATTCAAGTACGTGGCACTCCTGAAAGAATTCTAGAAATAAGGGTGAGACTAAAGCACCCCCTGCACCACAGAGAGCAAAAGATACTGCTTCGGAAGGATAAGAGAAGCTGCTACACAATGACTGCATTGTCCCTCCCATTGCCAGTGTAGCAACACACAGAGAAGTCTTCCCTGAGTCTCTGGTTCCTCCAGTGGGAAAGGAGAGGCGAGGGGGACAACAAACCTCCTAAGTTTCTTGGAGCCCCTACTCATGTGGGAGCCCCTATTCTGGTCTCGCTACATGGAGACTGCAGGGAAATCTGCAGGGCTCAACCACTGGGAATCTGACTGTTATGGAGAAGAGAGAAGGGGCTTGCAACAAAGATCTTGGCAGACCAAGTTCATACCTGCAGTGCCCAAGTAGTAATCCTAATTAATGGCTTTGCCCATATGCAGAACCAAGTCAGTGGTGCACTTTGGCTAGGGAACCCATTAGGATGCAGATCTGACTGATTTGGGTACTCAAATGAGGAGTTTTTCTGGCCGTAGAGCCTGGACCAAGGAGTCTGAGGCAAGGAGCTGAGTCATAGATCCATCCACTAGGAAGAGTGTCTCCCAGCCCCATCTGATGAGTAGCTAGTGAGAGCACCGGGAAGTTGTGTAGCCTAGCAACACTCCAGCTGAGAGACATGCAGAGCTGATTGCCCCCAGAGTAAAGCCAATACTGGGCATGGAGGGTTCTCTTGCTAAGCCCAGGCAGGGGGATTAACTCATAGCCAAGGCTGAGGGTAGCTCCCAACCCCTCGAGACTAGAAAGCCTGCTTGGAGAAAAATGGGAGTTGCCTGGAGTGACCCTTCACTGTCCCACTCAAGCAAGTGACCTGAAACATAGCCCCACCCATTGTGGCTCCAGAGCTCCATCTGACCACAAGAGCTGGCAAGAACCCCTAGAAGCTGTGTAACCAGCAATGCTTGAGCCAAGATGCGGGCCTGCCCAGGCAAGGGAACTGAGACATATTCCCACTCACTGTGGACAGTATCTCTCACCCCATCTGATCAGAAAGGCTGGCAAAAAAACTGGAAGCTGTGCAGCCTAGCAGCACTCAAGGCAAGAGGCAGGCAGGCAGAGCTGATAGTTTGCAGAGCAAAGCCAATGAACCTGTTCGGCCAGAGAACTTGGAGTGCAGGTTGGCTTTAGTTAAGACAACAAAGAGCTTTACTGGCTTTATGTTGCTTCTCTCACTGCACCCAGGCAGGAAAATTAATTCATAGCCCTGCTCATTGCTGAATACAGCCTCTAGCCTGCCTAACCAGGGAACCTAATCAGAGCACACAGGAAGCTGCATAGCCCATCCAACAGCCCAGACTAGAGTGGCACTTGAACAGAGAGCACAAGCCATGTCTTTCCCCATTTGCAGAAAAAAAACTGGTGGTCTCACCTGATCAGGGAATTCAGTGCACACAGTTGCCTGATCTGGGTTCCCAAACAATAAGCCCGTACAGGTCCTTGCTACCCTACCAGGGAGTGAAGCTAATTCATAGTCCCATCTACTACTGAATATAGTACCCAGTCCCAACCATCTAGTAAGCCTGACCAGAGAATCCAGGAAAGTACAGCACCATCTAACAGCCTTACTTGGGTAGGGAACCAAGCCAGCAGTCCTATCCAACTGTTCTCAGCCAGTGGCACACCATCCCATCCCCAACCTCAGAGCTTGAACAGTTGCCTCCCTCCACCCCCAGCATAACAGTAGGCCCCACTTGCCTAAGTATATTACCAACAAATATGCCTAGAGATCCAAACTGAGCTGACTGGTGAAGATCCGTCTCTGCCAAGGCAAACCTGTAAAGTCTGTATGAGGACCCCAATTACTCAAATGTGCAGATACCAATGTAAGGAATCAAGGATAATGAAAAACCAAGAAAATATGACACCAACAAAGGAAACTAATAAAGCTCCAAGAACTGACGCTAACAAAATGGAGATCTATGAACTGTCAGACAAATAATTCAGAATAATTCTCTTAAGGAAATCTAGCAAAATACAAGAACACACACAAAAAAAACTATATGAAATTAGGAAAACTGCTTTCATGGATGGAGGTCAGGCCCGCAGCCAGAGGGAGGTGTTGTTCAGTGGAGAGGCTGCTCTGCAGGAGGACACCTAGATATCAGAGAAGGCCAGAGCTGAAAAGTACCCTGCAGGTCATATAGTCTAACCCTCTCATTTTACAGTGAGAAGCCTAAGGTTATGGGAGGGACAGGGCTTGCCAGGATTTAGACACCTGATTATTGGCAGAGCAGGAAAATTCCAGGTTTCTTAAGTCTTGTTTGACCTTTTTCTACCATTAACTTTTTTCAGCTCAAGGCTCTCTTTGGGGAAGACAAGCAGCTTTGCCCATATTATATAGCATATATCCAAAGCATATGCACTGATATGTTTAAGTGTTGTGATTGTAAAAAGACCTTAATAAACCAGGCTTAAGTGGACTGCTCAGCAGTTCTGAAAGAAATGGTTCTTGATTACTAAACAATACAATTGTGTAGCATCAGACCTCTTCATAGCTTCCTTAGGAACTGGGGATGAGCCCTGGAAGTAGACTCTTTAAAACTTAGGAAAGCACCTGTTGTTTCCCCAGGTTGTAAGACTATGTTTGCACTGGTTAATTGCCAGAGTGCCTGTTTGTGGCTCATTGGTTAAAAAGAATTTCAGATGAAGGGTATCAGTCTGGGCGCTCTCCTGCCTGACTAATCCTGTCCTGATCAGTCACTGGGTCATGTGACAGCACTGCAGTGTAAGGAAGAAGGAAAAGACTTGATTCTATGGTTTGAGGAGATGTGCTTTTACAAAAATTTTTTTTATTGAAATATAGTTGATTTAGAATATTGTGTTAGTTTCAGGTGTACAGCAAAGTGATTCAGTATATATGCTCTTTTTAAGACTCTTTTCCCTTATAGGTTATTACAAGATATTGAGTATAGTTCCCTGTGCTATACACTAGGTCCCTGTTGGTGATCTATTTTATAAACAGTAGTGTGTATATTTTAATCCCAAACTCCTAATTTATCCCTCCTCTCCCAGATGTGCTTTTTATAATGGGAATTATTTGCATTAGAGAATGCCTTTGGGGAGTTTATGTGAGCTGAAGTAGATGTGTCAAGTAACTGACACATGTTGCATTCTTATGACAATAAATTTATACCTAACAATTATAAATACTCTTTTATGAATTTCATTTATATGTTTTGCCCCTAGGAGGGGCAGCTTCTAGGAAAAGATTATAAGGGGCAGCTGTCATTTTTCCATATAATTATTCACTCAATCTCAATTCAGAGAGTATCAACTGAAACAATAACATAGTTTAAAGAGTACTCCATGACTAAGGTTGTAAACCCTTAAGGGAGATGACTATGATTTCTCAACATTCTGTGTGTGCTTAGCCAGTGACCGAAGAACTTCTCCAGTGGCTACACTCCATTGGAGAAAGGTTGTTTTTCAGTAATGATACAGAGTGTCCCAGACCACAAAAAAATGAACAGTTCAGTTTTAGAATTTGAGCAGCAGCATAGAGTTAAAGAACAAGTGATGAGCCAGACAGTTGATTTTAGAAAGTCTTTGAAAAACAATGTTTGCATGCTTTTAAAATGAGAACAATGAAGAAATTGTTTTAGGGCATACAAGACAGTATCAGGAGTCAATGGTCCACTAGTGATCTTAGTTCATGTTAAGTTTCCCAGATACGCTGAGATTGTGCACTTGACATTACCTGATGGCATGAAGCGGAGTGGGCAAGTTCTAGAAGTCAGTGGTTCCAAAGCAGTCGTTCAGGTATTTGAAGGGACTTCAGGTATAGATGTCAAGAAAATGTCCTGTGAGTTTACTGAGGATATTCTCCAAACACCAGTGTCTAAGGAGGTGCTTGGTGGGGTATTCAATGGATTAGAAAAAACAATCAACAGAGGTCCTGTTGTACTGGCTGAAGAGTTCATTGACATCATGGGCCAGGCAATCAATCCTCAGTGTCGAAGCTATTCAGAGGAGATGATTCAGACTGGTATTTTGCCCATAGATGGCATGAAAATTCCTGTCTTCTCTGAAGATGGCTTATCACACAATTAGATTGCAGCTCTAATCTATTGCCAGCCTGGTATGGTAAAAAAAAATCCAAAGATGTAGTGGACTACAATGAGGAAAATTTTGTGATTGTGTTTGCTGCTATGGGTGTAAACATGGAAACTGCCCGGTTCTTCAAATCTGACTTTGAAGAAAACGGCTCAAGGGGCAATGCCTGCCTCTTTTTTAACTTGGCTAAAGACCCAGCTATTGAGCAAATTATCACTCCTCACTTGGCTCTAACCACAGCTGAGTAGTGAAGATCAGTGTGAAAAACATGTATTGGTTACCCTAACAGACATGAGTTCTTATGCTGAAGCACTTTGAGAGGTTTCAGCAGCCCAGGAAGGAGGTTCCTGGTCAACGAGGCTTCCAAAATTATATGTATACAGATTTACCCACAATACATTAATGTGCTGGTCGAGTGGAAGGTAGAATTGACTCTATTACTCAAATTCCTATTCTCACCATGCGTAACAATGATATCACTCACTGAATCCCTGACTTGACTGGATATATTACAGAGTGGCAGATCTACACACGGACAGATTTCCCCACCTATTAATGTGCTGCCCTCATTATCACAGTTAATGAAGTCTACTATTGAAGAAGGTATAACCAGAAAGGATCATGCCAATGTATCTAACCAGTTGTATGCATGCTATGCTATTGGTAAGGATGCACAAGCCATGAAAGCTGTAGTTGGAGACAAAGCCCTTACCTCAGATGATCTTCTTTACTTGGAATTTCTGCAGAAGTTTGAGAAGAACTTTATTGCTCAGAGTCCTTGTGAAAATCGCCCTGTCTATGAGACTTTGAACATTGGCTGGCAGCTGCTTCAAACCTTCTCCAAAGAAATGCTGAAGAGAATCCCTCAGAGCACCCTGAGCAAATTATACCCTCAAGACTCTGCAAAGCATTAACTGCTACTTCATCACTGGCTTGATGCTTTTGTGAAATACTGGTTCTATTTTCTTTATTCCTTTTGCACTCCCCCATCCCTACCTTTGTGTTGGAGTTTACTGTGTTACCCTGTAATTAAAAACAAGGAATAGATAACAAAAAACTGAAATTACAAAAACAGTACATGAACAAAATGACAAGTTCAGCAAAGAAATAGAAACCATCAGAACAACCCAACCAGAAATCCTAGAGTTGGAAAATATGAAAACTGAACTGAAGAATCCAATAGAGTTTCAAAAGCAGACTCGACCATGCAGAAGAAACAATCAGCAACCTGGAAGACTGGACATTTAAAATTATCCAGTCAGAGAAGCAAAGGAAAGAAGAATGCAAAAGAGTGAAGAAAGACTATGGGACTTATGGGACACAATGAAAAGAAACAATATTTGCATGATTGGAATTCCAGAAGGAGAAAAGAAAGTGAAAGAAACAGAAAGTATATTTATAGCAATAATGGCTGAAAACTTCCTGAACCTGGGGAGAGAAATTGACATCCAGATCCATGAGGCCCAAAGGACCCCAAATTGGTTGAACCCAAATAGGGCTACACTGAGACATTATTTAAATTGTCAAAAGTCAAAGGCAATGAAGAATTTTAAAAGCAGCAAGACTAAAGAGAGAAGTTACATAAAAGGGAACCCCCATGAGATTATCAGCAGATTTCTCAAAAGAAACTTTTCAGGCCAGGAGAGAATGGGATGACATTCAAAATATTGAAAAAAAAAAACCTGTCAACCAATAATTGTATACCCAGTGAAGCTGTCCTTCAGAACTGAAGGAGGGATAATGACTTTCCTGAAAAAATAAAAAGGCTAAAGGAGTTTATTACCATGTGACCTACCTTACAAGAAATGCTAAAGGGAGTTCTCTGAGTGGAAGTAAAAGCACATTAATTAACATCATAAAAACATTAAAAAGGTAGCAAAAACTCACTGTTAATGGTAAATATATACTCAAAGTTAGATTCTATAATATGGTAATGGTGGTGCATAATTCACTTACAACTCTAGTTTAAATGTTTAAGAAAATGAATGTCATAAAGATAACCATAACTACAATAATCTGTTATTAGTTACACAACATAATATATGTAAATTATAACAGCAGTAACATAAAATGTAAGAGGGAAGAGAAGGAAAAGTGTAAAGTTTAGGAATTTCATTGAAGTTAAGCTGTTATATATATTTTATGTAAGCCTCATGATAACCATAAGGGAAAAAATCTGCTGCAATTACACAAAAGAATAGGATAAAGATGTCAAAGCTTACTGATACCAAAAGCATCAAAACACAAAAAAAGAGAGCAGGATAAGAAACAAGAAACAATGGCTCTACAAAACAACCAGAAAAAAATTAACAAATTGGTAATAGTAAGTCCTTATTTATCAATAATTACCTTAAACTGAAATAGATTAAATTCTCCAATCAAAAGACATGAAATAACTGAATGGATTTAAAAAAAAAAAAAAACAAGATCCAATGATTGGTTGCCTACGAGAGACTTACTTTAGCCTTAGATGAATAGACTGAGAGTGAAGGGATAGAAAAAGACATTTCAAACAAATGGTGACCAAAAACAAAAGCAGAAGTAGCTATTCTTATATGAGAAAAAAATGGACTTTAAACTAAAATTGGTAAAAAGAGACAAAGAAGGTCATAATATAATGATAAAGTAGTCAATCCATCAAGAAGATATAACAATTGCAAATATTTATGCACCCAACATTGGAGCAACTAAATATATAAAACAAACAATAACACATTAAAAGGAGAAATAAGCAGTAATACAATAACATTTGGGGACTTTAATACCCTATTCTCAACAATTGATAGATCAGCCAGAGAATTAATAAAGAAACAGTGGATTTGGATTTGAACAACGCTATAGTCCAATTGACCTTACAGAACATTCTATCAAACAACATCGGAATATACATTCTTATCAATTGCACATGGAACATTATTTAGAATAGACCATACATTAGGCCACAAAACAAGTCTTAGTGACTTGAAGAAGACTGAAATCATACCAATTACCTTTTCTGACCACAATGGCATGAAACTAGAAATCAATAACAAGAGAAAATTGGTAAATTCACAAACACATAGAAATTAAACAACACTCTCCTGAACAACCACTGGATCAAAAAATACATTAAAAGAGAAATTAAAAATTTCTTGAGACAAATGAAAATGGAAGCACAACATATGAGAACTTATGGGATGCAGCAAAAGCAGTTCTAAGAGGGAATTTCATAGCAATAAATGACTACATTATGAAGCAAGAAAGATCCCAAATAAACAACCTAACTCTATGCCTTAAGTAATAGAAAAAGAACTAACTGAGCTATTTACAATAGTATCAAAAACAGTAAACTACTTAGGAATAAATTTAACCAATGACGTGAAAGATCCAAGAATACTCAATGGAGAAAAGAGAGTCTTTTCAATAAATGGTGCTGGGAAAATTGGATATTCACATGTAATAGAATGAAACTTGACCCCTCTCTTATACCACTTACAAAAATTAACTCAAAATGTGTTAAAAACTTAAATGTAAGACCTGAAACCATGAAAATTCTAAGAGAAAGCATAGGAACAAATCTTCTTGACACAAGTCTCAGTAATTATATTTTGGAAACTCACACCTAAAGCACAAACAACAAAATAAAAAATAAACAAGTGGGATAACATCAAACTAAAAAGCTTCTGTACAGCAAAAGAAACCATCAACAGAGTAAAAAGACAACCTATAGAATGGGGAAAATATTTGCAAACCATATATCTGATAAGAGGTTAATATCCAAAATATATAAAGAACTAATCCAACTTAACAGGAAAATAATAATTAAATTTAAAATAGTCAAAGGACCTGAATAGACATTTTTCCAAGGAAGATATATTAATGGCCAATGTTTACATGAAAATAATGCTCAACATCACTATTCATTAGGGAAAAGCAAATTAAAACCACAATAAGATATCGCCTCACACCTGTTAGAATGGCTATCATTAAAAAGACAAGTGATAACAAATGCTGATGTGGATGTGGAGAAAAGAGAACCCTGGTGCACTGTTGGTGGGATTGTAAATTGGTATAAGATTTTTCAAAAACTTAAAAACAGAGCTACCATATGATCCAGCAATTTCATTTCTGGGAATATATCCAAAAGAAATGAAAACATTAATTCAAAAAGAGATCTGCACCCTCATGCCCATAGCAGCATTATTTACAATGGCCAAGACATGGAAACAACCTAAACATCCATCAATGGATGAATGGATGAAGAAGTTGTGGTATGTGTATATATATATACCACACACAATAGAATATTATTCAGCAAGATAAAAACGAGGAAATCCTACCATTTGCAACAACATGGATGGTCCTTGAAGTGGAATGTAAAACAAACAAATGAAAAACCACCAAACTCATAGAAAAAGAAATCAGATTTGTGGTTACCAGAAGTGGGGGTGAAGGGAGGGGAATTGGAGGAAGGTGGTCAAAAGGTATAAATTTCCAGTTATAAGATAAATAACTACTAGGGATGTAATGTACCACATGATAACTATAGTTGACACTGATGTATGATACATAGGAAAGTTGTTAAGAGAGTAGATCCTAAGTATTCTCATCACAAGGAAAAAAAATTTTTTCCCTCTTATTGTAGCTATATGAGATGATGGATGTTAACTAAACCTGTTGTAATTATTTCACGATATATGTAAATCAAACCATCGTGCTGTACCCCTTAATCTTATACAGTGATGCATGTTAATTGTTTCTCATTAAAATTGGGAGAAAAAAACACTGTGAATTGATGAGTGACCTCAGAGAGGTAAAGAAAGGAAATACAAATGTGGAGTTTTAGTGACGTACAAGAGAAAGGCAAAATGCTGGATGTGTGATGGAATAAAAACTGATTTTTCACACATTAGATAAATGGTACCATGTATGTGGACCAGTGATTCTGGAAGATAGAACTGGGAAGAAACTGGGAATTTTTAAGTGACATATTAAATCAGAAAGAGAAGGAAATAGAGAATGGTACTGAACTCATTGTGGGTCAATACACGTGGAAATCCAAGAGAAAATACAATCTAAACAATGAAAGAGGAAAGACTAATATTGAGAATATAGCAGGTAAACTGTCTGGGTTTGAATGCAGGTGACATCATATTAGTTTTGATCTATGTATTAGTTCTCTGTTGCTGCATAACAAATTACCATAGACTCTGCAGTTTAAAGCATTATACATTTATTGTGTCACAATTTACGTGGGTCAGGAGTCTGGATATGGCTTTTCTGGGTGCTCTGCTCAGGGTTGCACCAAGCTGCAATCAAGGTGTCAGGCAGGCTGTATTCTCATCTGGAGTTTGGGTCCTCTTCTACGTTCACATGGTTGTTGGTAGAATCCAGTTCCTTAGGAATCACTTAGGTGATTCCGCCCACCCTGCCCCATATCTTTCCTTGCTGGCTGACAACTAGGGGGTCACTGTCGGTCTGTAGAGGCTACCTACAGTTGCCACTTGGCCTTCTGACAGACTCTCTCACAACATTACAGCTTTCTTCAAGGCCAGCAGAAGAAGCTTCAGCTCCATTCTCCTAAGATGGAGTCATATAAGAAAATCTATTCAAGGGAATAACTATTCCATTGACATTTCCTATTATTTTCTCCATATTCTATTGGCTAAAAGCGAATCACAGGTTCTGCTCACACTCAAGGGTAGGGGGTTACACAGGGGACATGACTCATTGGAGGGTCATTCTTTAGGGTGTGTCCAGATAAATAGCAGGTTACCACTTAAAGTGGACTAAAATGGTACTAAAACAGCATTTTACTGGAAGACTAGGTGAACAGGAAAAAAATAGTGACCCTTAAAGATTATAGAATTATAGAAATCTTGGGACAGATAGATTAATCTTTTAAAACTGAGTGAAGTTAACAGAGTAACATGACATTTTTCATTCACTCAACTAATTTGTTGCCCATTACATGCCAAGCACTGTTGTGGTAGTTAAAGAATGATGAAAGAAAAGTTCCTGCTCCATGGAGCTGTAATATAGTGGGGGAAATATATTAAGCAAATAAACACATATAGGATTACTAACTGTGATAAGTGCTATGAGGAAATAGCTCAGAGGGTAGTGAGAGAAAATAACGAAGTTGGTGCAGTCACTTTCAATGCAGTGCGCATATCAATTTTACCCTTAATTACAGTCACTAAAAGAAAAGCAGTAATATACAAGAGTTGGACAAGAGACTTAAAAGGGAAGAAGTGGGCTGTAGCTCCCTTTTGTGGCTACCTCAGTCAAAAAGTAGTAGCAATTTCTAAGTAGGGGCAGGGTTGGAAGTGGAGGAGGCAAGGTAAGAGAAAAAGTTGAAGTGAAGTTGATATTGATAAGGGTAGAAGGTAGTGCACCAAACAAGAAAACAATATGCCAAGAGCTCCTTACTTAATACCTAGGGAAATTTTCATCTGAGTTTCTTTTAACAACTTCAACTTATCTTTTTCTCAAGAAATCTTTCATTGTACTATCATTTAAAGGACACAAGAGACCAAGCTCAGCATTTTATTAAACCATATTATTAAGATTGCTCTCATTACATATACCTGTAAGCCCCTGATAAGCAAACCTAAAAGCTTATTTTAAGACTTTACCTTACTTGACGTCTCTGTTGGCATTTGACACTCACTGCTTCCTGACTCTTCATTTGACTGCCAGGGTACCACTGCCCTGGTTGTCTGCATACTTCTCTGATTATTATTCCTCAAACTCCTTCTGAAACACTTCCAACTCTGTCCACAACTTAAATGGTGCTGTTTTTTCAGGGTTCCATCTTGTTTGTGAATTTCAAATCTAATTTCAACTCATAGAAGTTTCTCTAGATCTAGACCAGTGATTCTAGTAATCTACAGGATATCTGTACATTTGTATGTCTAGCAGGCCCCTTAAAGACCTATGTCATTATCTCTTCACTCCACCCTGCTCCTCTCCTGTATTCTGTATTAAAGTGAATGGTGCCATCTACCCAATCATCTAAAACTGAAGTCTGTGAGCACTAGGAGGCTCTTTTCTCTCCTTTACTGCTCTCTCTAAATCTAATCATGCACAAAGTCATGTGTTATTAATGTTTTCCCTTAAATCTAGGGTGACCATCTCACCACAATTTGCTTGGGACAGTCTTGGTTTTAAAAGTGAAAGTCCCACATTCCAGGAACCCCCTCAGTTCTGGGAAAACTCAATCCCTCTGCCACGGACTAAATTCAGGTCTTCAGCATGTCCCTTCTAAATTATTACCAACTAATTCCTCTGCCACCTGTGTCTCTATTTCAGGCTTAACTGTCACACAGCTGCCAAAGTTATTATCTTAAAACCAAATATGATCTTATTGTTATCTAGCTTAAAAGACCATACTTGATCCTTATTACAAATAGGTCAAAGTCAAAATTCCTCAAGTAAGCATAATGTGAAGGATTTTAGCTCCCCTGATCTCTCCAGCTCTACAGCTTCATCTCTGGCTGATCTTAGGTTTGCACTCTATGTTCCAGCCATAACACATGTATGGTTTCTCAAGTATATGGTTCCAAAGCATTTATGGTTCCATGCCTGGAAAACTCCTAGTCATCCTAATATGTACTTTGAATATCACATTCATGAAGCCTTTCCCAAACCTTTAAGCAGAGGTAGTGCTCTATCCTCTGCCCTCCCAGCAGCACTATTATTGCCTTCATTCTTATACTAAGATATTATGTTATAATTATTTATCTACCTGACTATTGGTATGTGTCTTCCACTTGATTTTTAATTCATCCAGATCAAGAACCCTCACTTATTCATTATTGTATCCTTAGTGCCAAGTACAATGCCTGCCACAGAGTGGTGGTCAACATATGTGTATATGTGCACATATGTGTGTTTATCTTTGAACCATTCTCTTACAACTGAGGAAAGTGATCAGTGCAATATTTTCCAATAAAAATAGAGAATTCTCAAAATAAAGGCCTTCATTTCTTTCTCAGATCTGTTTTAAAATGGTATTTTTAAATGCTCATGAACATGTTTCTGAGGGTCTTTGCAATAGAAAAGTGCATCTGTGAGTAGAGATTAATTGTCAAAAAGTAACATGTTATGCTGAGAAAATGAGGTTTTAGCATGAACCCCTATCATAAAACAATATTATAGTGGTAACAGAAGTCTGGGCTACTATAACATAAACAATGTTGTTATAATAACATATGATGTGGAAACACTAGTAATGTAGTTTGTGAATAAGATCATACAACAAAAGAAAAGTGAGATACTTCATAAAAGCAACAAATGTAATTGTGCAGTTATATAGTACTAACATTCATCACTGCAAGATTAGAGTGTGGACTTTGGTACTGTAATTTCAGAAAAAAGAGGTATCTGTTTTTCTTCCATAAATTTGCTCCTGTAATGTTAGGTTCTTACTTTAGTACAGAGATTCTGGATTGGACAATATCTAAACTTGTCTAGGGAAACTGTACTATGAGTACAGTATTTAAAGGTTATTTAAAAGCAGCCAACAATTCAGTTGCTAAAAAAAAATTCTGTATGTGTGTGTTTTTAAATAACTAAAATGTATAATGGTGATTAAACAAATTTCTAAAATGATTCAGACATTATATGCACAATTTTCTAATACACAACATATCTAAACAAGAATAGAAATTTTATTAAATATCATTTAATTATGTTTGATATTTTTAACTTCCTTGCAGAGTTTGGCCACACCAGGAGTTCCAAAGTCAAGCTACACTCAAAGAGAGAGACAACAAATTGGATACCCAATTTCTGAAGAGCCAGAAATCCCTTATAAGATAGGACGTGTGCAGACAAAACCCAACTATTAAACGTTTCCGGCAGAAAAAAATCTGTATATATATATAATTTATATATATTATATATACAATATAATTTGATCATTTTCAAAGCATACTTGGAATATTTTTAGAGAACTATGAGTATGAGTTACCTATGCTATAAATTATACTTTACCTTTCTTTCTGTATTAATGCCATCAATTGTTATCTCTTTATATGTTTAACTTTTCCTTCCCCCAACCCTTCCTTCTATGACCACAGAGCGAAACTTTCACTTCCAATATCCAACTTCTTTAACCAGCAGGAATGGCAAATACTTGTTATCTCCAAAATTCAGCATAACACTTGCTTACTGATTTATGACATGTATCTTTATGAAGTACTCAGTGAAATGCATAGAAGGTTGGTTGCAAATTGCTTATAGAGCATATTGAATACTTTTTAGTTACTGGATAAATCTATGGAATTGCACCAAAGCATTGGCATATAAATAATGAATTTTATTTGAAATGTGTGATTTGATTATAAATTAATTCCTTAAAATAAACTAAGAATTGCTAAATGATTTCTGTAACTGAGTGGTGTTGTGGAATGATCCCAAGATCTGGGTTGCTCCTTCCCCTTTTCCTTTCTTCCCTTATTCCTACTTCTCTTCCTTCATCCCTCCTTTCTTTAAAAGGCACTTATTTCACACCAACTATGTGCCAAGCACTGGTTAGTTGCAAAGGTATGAAGATGAATCTGAGATAGTCCCTGGAGCTCAGACTGGTAGAAGAGACAGAAACAAAAAACACTTATTATCCAATGTTATCAATACAATGATAAAAATGTATACAAGGAAGTAGGAGTTCAAAGAACAATTAACCAAGCCTAGGGAGAAGCATGATGATAATGGTGAAGGAAGAAGGCCATAAAAGAAGGTGATGCCTAAGCTGTCATAAAAGGTGAGTGGGAGTTAGCTTTATGAAGTGAGGTTGGGAGAGAGTTTTTGAGACAGAGGGAAAGCAAAAAGTGGAGAAATGAAAAACAACATGGAGTATGCAGGGAACTTCAAGTACTGCTGGCATGTAAAAGTGAGCAAGGGCATAAGATAAAAGATGAGGCTGAGGTGGTAGCCAAAAACTAGGTCATGGAGGATCTCATATGTCTTGTTAATGAGTTTAGACTAAATTTTATTGGTTATGGGGATCCTTTGAAGGGTTTTAAATAATCATAATCAGATTTTATGTTTAGATTGATCACTTTGATGGCTAAGTGGAGGATGGATTTAAAGGAGATGAGGGACTTCCCTGGTGGTCCTGTGGTTAAGACTCGGTGTTCCCAATGCAGGGGGCCCAGGTTTGATCACTGGTTAGGGAACTAGATCCTGCATGATGCAACTAAAGATCCTGCATGCCGCAATGAAGATCTTGAATGCTACAACTAAGACCCGGCACTGCCAAATAAATAAATAAATGTTTTTTTAAAAAATAAAGGAGACAAGATGAGAGGCAGAGCGACCAGTTAGAAGGTAGAGATGAGGAATCCTATCACTGTAGCAGTGAGAGAAATAGATTGAGAAGAAAGGCAGATTGAAGCAAATTCTAAGTAAACTGACAGGACATGGAGACTCATGAGATGTCACAGATGGGAGGAAGAAGTTATTATGATTGAAAGGATGTTGGGACTATTCAATGAGGTAGGTTGTTAACAGATCAACAAGTTAATGAGCAGACTGGGAGAGGGGTAAGAGAACAAAAGAGCTGGGAGGATAGAGGCAGATTAATGTCACTGTAAACTTGGATATCTCAAAAGCATTGAAAACTCAATATTTCTAAAAGTGAGCTCATCTATCTAGTTGCTCATATTAGTTTCCTATGGCCACTGTAACAAATCATCAAGAACTTAGTTGGTTTATAACACTAATTTACTGTCTTACAGTTCTGTAGGTCAAAGTCTGAACATGACTCTCACTGGGCTAAAATTAAGGTATGGACATGGCTGTATTGCTCCTGCTCTAGGGGAGAATCTGTTCCCTTGCCTTTTCCAGCTTCTAAACTGCTCACATCTCTTTGCTTATGGTCCCCATCAAAGCGAGCAATGGTGGGTTGAGTCCTTCTCACATTGCATCACTCCAAATACCTCTTCTGCCTTCCTCTTCCACTTTTAAGAATTACATTGGATCCACCCAGATAAATCCAGGGTAATCTCCCTATCTTGACATTAGATGATTAGCAACATTTGGTACATCTGCAACTTAAATTCCCCTTTACCATTTAAGGTAAAATCCGCAAGTTCTATGGATTATGACATGGGCATCTTTGGGGGAAGGGCATTATTCTTACTATTGTATCATTCAAGACTTTGATCACAATAAGGGTTTTGTTGGCAAGAGGAAAGGAGAAAATGGGTGTTGGAATGGCATCCAGAAGTGTCTGCCACATTCCTCCAATATAATTCTAACCCATGCAGCACCATTTTTCCCTCACAGAAAGGCAGATGGAGATGGGTTGATGGGGGATTGGCTTAGCTGTTTCTCCAGCTAAATTGTTATCCAACAACTGGAGAGAAGGGATTCATATGATTGTTCCAAAGTTGGGAAAGTTTTGCAAATTCCATGATCTCTAGTGTTGAATGTAGAAGCTGTTCAGAGCCTGTGGATGTAGTGGGAGGAAGAGAATGTAGAGGTCTTCTAGTCTAAGTTAGAGTGAGGCTAGTTCTTCTTTAGAGTGCCTAAAATCAATTTCTCCACTAAAACTAACATTATGGTAAGAGAGCAATTGTACCCCCCCCCGAATTTAAGATACATCACAAAGAAACTACAAAAGAAGAAAATTATAGTCCAATATCATGGATGAATATAGATGCAAAAATCTTCAACAAAATATTAGTAAACCAAATTCAACAATACATTAAAAGGATCACAAACCATAATTAAGTGGGATTTATCCCAGGGATGCAAGGATAGTTCAATATCTGCAAATAAATCAGTGTGATACACCACATTAACAAATTGAATAATAAAAATCATATGATCTTCATGAAGAACCTAAGGGCAAGACGGGAATAAAGATGCAGACCTACTAGAGAATGAACTTGAGGGTATGGGGAGGGGGAAGGGTAAGCTGGGACAAAGTGAGAGAGTGGCATGGATATATATACACTACCAAATGTAAAATAGATAGCTAGTGGGAAGCAGCCGCATAGTACAGGGAGATCAGCTCGGTGCTTTGTGACCACCTAGAGGGGTGGGATAGGGAGGGTGGGAGGGAGGGAGATGCAAGAGGGAAGAGATATGGGGGCATATGTATATGTATAACTGATTCACTTTGTTATAAAGCAGAAACTAACACATCATTGTAAAGCAATTATACTCCAATAAAGATGTTAAAAAAATCATATGATCATCTCAATAGATGCAGGAGAAGCATCTCACAAAATTCAACATCCATCTATGGTAAAAAAAAAAAAAAACTCTCAACAAAGTGGTTATAGGGGGCACATACTTCAATATAATAAAGGCCATATATGACAATCCCATAGTTAACATACTCAAGGGTAAAAAGCTGAAAGCATTTCCTCTAACATCAGGAAGAGGGCAAGGATGCCCACTCTTGCCACTTTTATCCAACATTGCATTGGTAGTCCTAGCCACAGCAACCAGACAAGAAAAAAGAAATAAAAAGAATCCAAACTGGAAAGGAAGAAGGAAAACTGTCACTCTGCAGATGACATGATACCATATATAGAAAATCCTAAAAATACCACGAAAAAACTATTAGAACTAATAAATGAATTCAGTAAAGTTACAGGATACAAAATTAATGTAAAGAAATTTGTTGCATTTCTATACACTAACAATGAACTATCAGAAAGAGAAATTGATATTAGAGAAATGCAAATCAAAACTACAATGAAATACCACCTCACATCTGTCAGAATGCCTATCATCAAAAAGACAACAAATAACAAGTGTTGGCGAGGCTGTGGAAAAAGGGAATCCTCATGCGCTGTTGGTGGGATTGAAAATTAGTGCAGCCATTATGCAAAACAGTATGGAGTTTCCTCAAAAAAATAAAAATAGAACTGCTACGTGATCCAGCAATTTCACTTCTGGGTATTTATAACAATAAAACAAAAACAATAATTTGAAAAGACATATGAACTCAAATATTCATTACAGCATTATTTACAATAGCCAAGATATGGAATCAACCTAAGTATCCAATGATAGAGGAATGGATAAAGAAATGTGATATTGTATGTATGTGTGTGTGTATATATATACATATATATATGCACAATTGAATATTACTCAGCCAAATATAAAATGAAATCTTGCCATTTGCAAAAATGTGGATGCATCTGGATGGTATTATGCTAAGTGAGATAAGTCAGACAAAGACAAATACCCCATGATCCACTGAATACGTGGAATTTAAAAAACAAAACAAAGTGAAAATAGACTAATAGATACAGAGAACAAATGGGTGGTTGCCAGAAGGGTGGGGGATGGGGAGTAGGCAAAATAGATGAAGGGGATTAAGAGGTACAAACCTCCAGTCATATAATAAATAGGTCACATTATGCTGTAATATGCAGCATAAGTAATATTGTCAAAAATATTGTAAAAACTTTATATGGGGACAAATACAAAGACTTACCATGGTGACCATTTCATGATGTATGCAAACATGAAGTCATTATGTAATACACCTGAAATCAACATATTTTACTTCATTTATATTTCAATAAAAAATACAAATCTAATGTTACTTCTCTGCTTAAAGCCTTCAATATTGCTCCCTCTTCTCCCACGCAGTGAAGTGAAGAACAGCATTCCTGCAGAAGAAGGACCTTTAGATGATAATAAACCAAGTAAAAAAAAAAATTGAGAGAGGAGACCTTCAAGATGGCGGAATAGTAAGACGTGGAAATCACCTTCTTCCCCACAAATACATCAGAAATACATCTACACGTGGAACAACTCCTACAAAACACCTATTGGGGCTTCCCTGGTGGCGCAGTGGTTGAGAGTCTGCCTACCGATGCAGGGGACACGGGTTCGTGCCCTGGTCCGAGAAGATCCCACATGCCGCGGAGCAGCTGGGCCCGTGAGCCAAGGCCACTGAGCCTGCGCGTCCAGAGCCTGTGCTCCGCAACGGAAGAGGCCACAACAGTGAGAGGCCCACGTACCGAAAAAAAAAAAAAAAAATGTCCTGCAAAATTTCTAGATTATATTTCTAGAAAGAAAACAATTTTCTTTCGTTTAGCAATAACATTCTATTGAAATATATTACAAGATGCTTTATATTTTCATGTTCCTAAAACAAAGCTGCATCCAATTTTGTAGTAGGCCATTATGAATGGATTTGAAAAGACTGGAACTTTCAACATTAGTAATGAAATCAGAGCATGTTTCGTCTTTTCAAAAATTTCTTGAAACTCTGAAGTCCTGATAAGCTTGCCAGGATTTCCTTTCTGTGTTAGGTAAGATAAAGGTCCAGTTATGGTCCCCAAATGAGAGTCAAAATGTGTGTTAGAAGCCTGCAATTCACAGAATCGTTTTCCTTTTAAGAAAGCCGACATCTGGCAATAGCGTATTTACTTTCCAAACACAGGACTGGAGAATATGTTCAGCTTTCTGACGGGAACCCCAAATTTTAACAGTTTAGTATCTGATTAGGTACATCCACTTGAAATCAGCTATAACACATGTATGTTATCTGTTTTTGAATGACATCATTAAAATGAAGCATTATACTATATATTAAATTACTTTCTTGCCTAAGGCTCCTTGAAACAAAACTAATTCTCACTGGTGAATTCATTACTGATATTGAGGAGCTCCCTTGGTAGATGTAGTATTTGTAGGATAGTATTTCAATGCCCAGAGCCTTAGCTGAACAGATAATCAGATCTGTCACTATATTAACCTTAGGATATTTTCTCTGTCAACATTCAAAACTAGGTATTTAGACTGAGAGTAAAATAATATATTCTTAAGTATAGGAATGAAGAAGGCACTGTACACTTTTATGTCTCTGGGAATAGAGGATAAATGCAGGCATGAATCATAGTTGGGAGTATACTGCCTAATGTTTTCAGATTACAAAATGAAAATGAATCATTCCTTTTCTTTAATTTTTAATGGAGTATAGCTGCTTTACAATGTTCTGTTAGTTTCTACTGTACAGCAAAGTGAATCAGCTATATGTATACATATATCCCCTCTTTTTTGGATTTCCTTCCCATTTAGGTCACCGCAGATCACTGAGTAGAGTTCCCTGTGCTATACAGTAGGTTCACATTAGTTACCTATTTTACATATGGTAATGTGTATATGTCAATAACAATCTCCTAATTAATCCCATGCTCCCTTCCCCCTTGGTATCCATACGTTTATTCTCTATATCTGTGTCTCTATTTCTTCTTTGCAAATAAGTTCATCTATAACATTTTTTTAGAATTCACATATATGCATTAATATATGATATTTGTTTTTCGCTTTCTGACTTACTTCATTCTGTATGACAGTCTCTAGGTCCATCCACAACTCTACAAATGACCCAATTTCGTTTCCTTTTATGGCTGAGTAATATTCCATGTATATATGTACCACATCTTCTTTATCCATTCCTCTGTTGATGGACATTTAGGTTGCTTCCAAGTCCTGGCTATTGTAAATAGTGCTGCAGTGAATATGGGGGTGCATGTGTCTTTTTGAATTATGGTTTTCTCTGGGTATATGCCCAGGAGTGGGTTGTTGGGTCATATGGTAGTTCTATTTTTAGTTTTTTAAGGAAACTCTATACCGTTCTCCATAGTGGTAGTCTCAATTTACATTACCACCAACAGTGCAAGAGGGTTCCCTTTTCTCCACACCCTCTCCAGCCTTTATTGTTGGTAGATTTTTTGATGATGGCCATTCTGACTGGTGTGAGCTGATTCCTCATTGCAGTTTTGATTTGCATTTCTCTAATAATTAGTGATGTTGAGCAGCTTTTCATGTACCTCTTGACCATCTGTATGTCTTCTTTACAGAAATGTCTATTTAGCTCTTCTGTCCATTTTTAGATTGGGTTGTTTATCCTTTTGATATTGAGCTGCATGAGCTGTTTGCACATTTTGGAGATTAATCTTTGTCAGTTGTTTCTTTTGTAAATATTTCTCCCATACTGAGGGCTGCCTTTTCATGTTGTTTATGGTTTCCTTTGCTGTGCAAAAGCTTTTAAGTTTCATTAGGTCCCATTTGTTTATTTTTGTTTGTATTTTCATTACTCTAGGAGGTTGGTCAAAAAAGATCTTGCTGCGATTTATGTCAAGAAGTATTCTGCCTATGTTTTCCGCTAAGAGTTTATAGTATCTGGCCTTACATTTAGGTCTTTAATCCACTTTGAGTTCATTTTTGTATATGGTGTTATGGAGTGGTCTAATTTCATTTTTTTACATGTAGCAGTCCACTTTTCCGAGCACCACTTATTGAAGAGGCTGTATTTTCTCCATTGTATATTCTTGCCTCCTTTATCAAAAATAAGGTGACAAAAAAAAAATAAGGTGACTATATGTGCACGGGTTTATCTCTGGGCTTACTATCCTGTTCCATTGATCTATATTTTTGTTTTTGTGCCAGTACTATACTGTCTTGATGACTGTAGCTTTGTAGTATAGTCTGAAGTCAGAGAGCATGATTCCTCCAGTTCCATTGTTCGTTCTCAATTGCTTTGGCTATTCAGGGTCTTCTGTGTTTCCATACAAATTGTGAAAATTTTGTTCTAGTTCTGTGGAAAATGCCATTGATAGTTTGCTAGGGATTGCATTGAATCTGTAGATTACTTTGGGTCGTATAGTCATTTTCACAAACTTGATTCTTCCAATCCAAGAACATGGTGTATCTCTCCATCTGTTTGTGTCATCTTTGATTTCTTTCATCAGTATCTTATAGTTTTCTGCATACAGGTCTTTTGTCTCCTTCAGTAGGTTTATCCCTAGGTATCTTATTCTTTTTGTTGCAATGGTAAATAGGAGAGTTTCCTTAATTTCTCTTTCACATTTTTCATCATTAGTGTATAAGAATGCAAGGGATTTATGTGCATTAATTTTGTATACTGCTACTTTACCACATTCATTGATTAGCTCTAGTAGTTTTCTGGTAGCATCTTTAGGATTCTCTATGTATAGTATCATGTCATCTGCCAACAGTGACAGCTTTACTTCTTCTTTTCTGATTTAGATTCCTTTTATTTCTTTTTCTTCTCTGAGTGCAGTGGTTAGGACTCCCAAATCTATGTTGAATAATAGTGGCAAGGTTGGGCAACCTTGTCTTCCTCTGGATCTTAGAGGAAATGCTTTCAGTTTTTCACCACTGAGAATGAAGTTTGCTGTGGGTGTATCATGTATGGTCTTTATTATATTGAGGTAGGTTCCTTCTAAGCCCTCTTTCTGGAGAGTTATTTTTTATCATAAATTGGTGTTGAATTTTGTCAAAAGCTTTTTCTGCATCTATTGAGAATTTCATATGTTTTTTATCCTTCAATTTTTAATATGGTGTATCACATTGATTGTTTGGTGTATATTGAAGAATCCTTGCATCCCTGGGATAAATCCCACCTGATCATGGTGTATGACCCTTTTGATGTGTTGTTGGATTCAGTTTGCTAGTATTTTGTTGAGAATTTTTGCATCTATGTTCATCAGTGTTATTGGACTGTAATTTTCTTTTTTGTGATACCTTTGTCTGAGCTTTATGATTTCTTTCCCTCCACTAACTTTGGGGGTTTTTTTGTTCTCCTTTCTCTGGTTACTTTAGGTGTAAGGTTAGGTTGTTTATCTGATATTTTTATTGTTTCTTGAAGTATGTTTTTATTGCTATAATCTTCCCACTTAGACCTGCTTTTGCTGCATCCCATAGGTTTTGGGTCATCATGTTTTCATTGTGATTTGTTTCTAGGTATTTTTTGAATTCCCCTTTGATTTCTTCAGTGATCTCTTGGTTATTTAGTAGCATATTGTTTAACCTCCAAGTTTTGTGTCTTTTTACATTTTTTTTTCCTGTAATTGATTTCTAATTTCATAGCGCTGTGGACAGGTAAGATGCTTGATACGATTTCAATTTTCTTAAATTTACCAAGGCTTGATTTGTGACCCAAGATGTGATCTATCCTGAAGAATGTTCCATGTGCACTTGAGAAGAAAGTGTATTCTGCTACTTTTGGATGGAATGTCCTGTAAACATCAATTAAGTCTATGTTGTCTAATGTGTCATTTAAGCCTTGTTTCCTTACTAATTTCTTGTCTGGATGACCTGTCCATTGGTGTAAGTGGGGTGTTAAAGTCTCCCTCTATTATTGTGTTACTGTTGATTTCCTCTTTTATGGCTGTTAGTATTTGCCTTATGTATTGAGGTGCTTCTATGTTGGATGCATAAATATTTACAATTGTTATATCTTCTTCTAGGATTGTTCCCTTGAACATTATGTAGTGTCCTTCTTTGTCTCTTGTAATGGTCTTTATTATAAAGTCTATTTTCTCTGATATGAGAATTGCTACTCCTGTTTTTTTTTTTTTCCATTTGCATGGAATATCTTTTTCCATCCCCACACTTTCAGTCTGTATGTGTCCTTAGGTCTGAAGTGGGTCTCTTTTAGGCAGCATATATATGGTACTTGTTTTTGTATCCATTCAGCCAGTCTGTATCTTTTGTCTGGAGCACTTAATCCATTTACATTTAGGCTAATTATTGATATTTATGTTCCTATTGCCATTTTCTTAATTGTTGTGGGTTTGTTCTTGTAGGTCTTTTTCTTCTCCTGTGTTTCCTGTCTACAGAAGTTCCTTTAGCATTTGTTGTAAAGTTGGATTGGTGGTGCTGAATTCTCTTATATTTTGCTTGTCTGGAAAGCTCTTGATTTTGCTCTCGAATCTGAATGAGATCCTTGCTGGGTAGAGTAATCTTGGTTGTAGGTTTTTCCCTTTCATCACTTTTAACATATCCTGCCCCTTCCTTCACACAACCTGCAGAGGTTGTGCTGAAAACTCAGCTGATAACCTTATGGGGATTCTCTTGTATGTCACTTGTTGCTTTTCCCTTGCTGCTTTTAATATTTTTTCTTTGTGTTTAATTTTTTCAGTTTGATTAATATATGTCTTGGCATGTTTCTTCTTGGGTTTATCTGGTATGGGACTCTCTGCCCTTCCTGGACTTGATTGACTATTATTTTCCCATGTTAGGGAAGTAGTCTACTCTCATCTCTTGAAATATTTTCTCAGGCCCTTTTCTTCTTCTGGGACCCCTATAATTTGAATGTTGGTGCATTTAATATTGTCTTAGAGATCTCTGAGACTGTCCTCATTTCTTTTCATTCATTTTTCTTTATTCTGCTCCATGGCAGTTATTTCCACCATTCTATTTTCCAGGTGGCTTATCCATTCTTCTGCCTTAGTTATTCTGCTTTTGATTCCTTCTAGTGTGTTTTTAATTTCAGTTATTGTGTTGTTCATCACTCTTCATTTGTTTTTTAGTTCTTCTAGGTCCTTGTTAAACATTTCTTGTATTTTCTCAATCTGTGCCTCCATTCTATTTCAGAGATTTGGCATCACCTTTACTATAATTATTCTGAATTCTTTTTCAGGTAGATTGCCTATTTCCTTTTCATTTATTTGGTTTTGTGGGTTTTTACCTTGCTCCTTCATCTGCAACATATTTCTCCGTCTTCTAATTTTCTCTAACTTGCTGTGTTCAAGCTCTCCTTTCCACAGGCTGTAGGGTCATAACTCCTCTCGCTTCTGGTGTCTGCCCCCAGTGGGTGAGGTTGGTCCACTGGCTTGTGTAGGCTTCCTGGTGGGAGGGACTGTTGCCTGAACTCTGGTGGGTGGAGCTGGATCTTGTCCATCTGATGGGTAGGGTCATGTCTGGTGGTGTGTTTTGGGGTGTCTGTGAGCTTGGTACAACTTTAGGCAGCCTGTCTGTTGGGTGGTTTTGTGTTCCTGTCTTGCTTGTTGTTTGTCATGAGGTGTCCAGTACTGGAACTGCAGGCAGTTGGGTGGAGCCAGGTCTTGGATTGGAGATGGAGACCTCTGGGAGAACTCTGTCTGATTAATGTTCCCTGGGGCCAGAAATTATCTGATGGTCCAGCGTCCTGGACTTTGCAACCCCACCCCAGAAGCTCAGGCTCAACCCCAGGCTGGGGAACCAAGACCCTGCAAGCCACACATCATGGCAATAAACGGAAAAATATTGGGATGGAGAAAACAAATGAAAACAAACAGAGAAACAAAATTAAAGACAAATAGCAAAGACAGAAGCAAACAAACAGCAATAAAAAAAAAGACAAACAAAACCACAGACAAATGGTAAAAGCAAAGCCAAACAAAAAAGCAAAGAAACACACACAAACACCAAAAAAAGAAACAAAAACAAAGTAAACAAAAAACAAGAGAACAACCAGACAAACAAAAGAACCCAAAATGAAATCAAACAATTAAAAACAAAACTAAAAAAAACACAAAGGAAACCACAAAACTAAAGTGGAATGCAAACTGAAGAATAAAGCAAAGAAAACAAAACAAACACATAAAAATGATTTAATAAAAGATAAAAACAAAACAGAACAAAGAAAAGAAAAAGGAAAAAAGCAGAATGAAAAAGCAAAGTAAAAATAGAAATATAAAACAATAACAATATATTAAAAAAGAATTTAATTTAAAAGAGAAAACAAAAAGAAAAAAGCGAACAAACCAAAAAAAAAAAACCCAGAAAACTAAATAAAAATAAAAAATAAAAATAATTTAAGAAAACAAAACAATGCCAACAGCTGAATGAATCAAAACATAATAAAAATAATAGTAATAATAGTATTTCCCTGGAGTCTCAGCTGTTACTGTCCTTGCCGCTGTTGTGAGCCACAGCCCACCTCTGCCTCCCCCGGAGGCCCTCCAGTGCCTCTAGGTGGGTCTCTGGATCTACTGTGGGCCCTGTGGGGACAGCTCAGACTCTGATCAGGCCCAACTCTTATGTGTGTTTTCCCCCAAAATCCACAGCTGTCGGAGCTAGACTGGCTTCTTTTGTGGGAACACTCTTCCATTCAGATATTCCATAGATGCAGTGTCTATCAAGCAGATTGCAGGCATTTAATGTGGCTTGTGCAGCTGAGGGGAAGATTTTCATTACTCTTCCTTAGTCACCCCGCCACTGGGGCTCAGCTGTAGTTTTAACCCCACCTCTGCATGTGGGCCACCCACAGGAGTCTGCTCCCAAGCTTGCCCTAGAGCACTCAGGTCTGCCCCATTGAGGACAGGTCATGGAGGTGGCGCGGCTTCCTGGGTCGCAGGAGCCCCAGGGGTGACAGGTGCATGGGTAAGCCAGCGGCCATGGGCATGAGTGATCCAGCCCTAGTGGGAGTCTTCTGGTGCCTGGTGGCAGGTGTGCAAGGGCCAGCCTTGGTGGGGCCCTTTCCTGGTGCCTTGGGGGGCAGGGGTCAGCACGTGTTGAGAGAGAGGCCACAATGATGGCTCCACACCCTGTGCGTCACTCAACAGTGGCACCTTGCTTCCATGGCAGACCGGGTTTCCTCCACAAGCATTCCTTGTTGCAGATTTCCTCCCCCCTATCCCTTCAGTCTGTCTCCTCGCAGCCAACAGAAGTTCTCCCCCCAGGTTTGCTCTCCAATTCCCACACTACAGCTCTCAGCCAGCAGTGGACATGCACACCAGTGGATACATGTCCCAGTCTGAGGCACACAGAGCCGTGGTACGGACTGTCTATGTAGTTCTCACTCTGTCCAGTCTGCCACAGACAGGCAATTTCACCCTCCTCTGACAGCCTCAGATGCTTCCCTTCTGTCCCAACTGATTTCCCTCTTGGTGATGGGGTTTCCGTGAATGCGGGAACCTCTCCTCTGCTTCAGCTCCCCTCGAGGTCTGCAAGTTCCATCCTGCTTCCTCTCTTCTTCTTTCTCCCTTCTTTCTTTCATCCTACCCTGTTATGTGGGGATCTTTATTGTCCTTTCCGGTGTCCAAGGTCTTCTGCTAGTGTTCAGCTGGTGTTCTGTGAGAATTGTTCCATCTGTAGATATATTATTGATGCATTTGTGGAGAGAGATGAACTCCATGCCCTCCTACTCCTCTGCCATCTTGAAAACCCTGAAGCATTCTTTATGGAAATGATAACACTGGAAGAGAGAGAGACAGAGTTTGAGATTGGTGGATTATATATTAATGTGAGTGTTTTTCTTGCTTTCCTCTGTAGGTTCACCTCTCTGAATAACACTAATGGCTAAAAGCTAATAAGTGCTTACTGTGTGCCAGCCACAGTGCTCAATGTTTTTATGTTATGTCACCACTTCATTAATGGGGAAACTTAAACATAGAAAATTTAAGTCACTTCTCCAATGTCATAATCCTAAGTAGCTAAGGAAGGCTTTGAACTCAGATGTAACTCTAATGTCAGTGCTCTTAACTACTGTATTAATTTCTTGTGGCTGCTATAACAAATTACCACAAATTGGGCAACTTAAAACAGTAGGTATTTATTCTCTCACAGATATGGAATATAAAACCCTGAATTCAAAGTGTCAGCACTGTTGCTCTCCCACCAGAAGTTCTAGGGAAGTATCCATTCCAGCTTCTGATGGCTTTGTTGGCTTGTGACCACATCATGCCAATCTCCACCTCAGTATTCACATTACCTTCTCCTCTGTGTATGTCTCTGTCTCCTCTTCTGTCTCTTAACAGACAAGCAAGATCCTTAACTTAATCGCATATTTTGACATTTAAGTAATGTTCACAGGTTCCAGGGGTTAGGGATATAGTTTTGGGAGAGTCACCATTTAGCCCACTATAACTACTATGATACACGTTCTCCTATTCAGTTTCTTTTGTTCTCAAACATTGACTTTTTAGCAGGCATTTAAATTTTATAACCAATATCCTCTTCATCTTTGCTAACAGAATCCCAGTTTTGTTTGGGTCATCTAAGTTTGTCCCTGTTTTTTCCAGCATCCCTTGCGGCTATTTCTGGCCAATGAAATTGAAGGGGGAGTATGATGGGGATAGGGTTCTGGGAAAGTTTTTGCCTTCCTGATAAGAGGAGATGGACTTCCCTGGTCCTTCCACTACATCTAGCAATTCCACTCATGAGTATTTATCCAAGAGAAAGGAAAACTTACGTTCACACAAAACATATATATGAATAGAAGCTTTATTTGTAGTAGCCAAAACTGGGGGGGGGGGTGGGAAGCTGAATGTCCTTCAACTGGTGAATGGATAAACCATGATACATCCATATGATGTACTACTGTTCAGCAATAAAAAGAATGAGCTACTGATACATGCAACAACCTGGATGAATCTCCAAAGAATTATGTGTGAAAAATGTGAATCCCAAAATTTTCTAAACTATATGATTCCATTTTTATAACATTTTTGAAATGACTACATTTTAGAAATAGAGAGAATGTTCATGGTTGTCAGGGGTTGGGTTGCAGGAGGTAGAATAGAGTTTGCTGTGATTAGAAAAGAGCAACAAGAGGGATCCTTGTGGTGAAGGAATTATTCTGTACCTTGACTGTGGTGGTGGATACAGGAACCTACACATATGATAACAGTGCATAGAATTAAATTCACATACACACACACACATGAATACAAATAAAACTGGGGAAATCTGAATAAGACCGATGAACTCTACTAATGTTAGTGTCCTGGTTGCTATATTGTACTATAGTTTTGCAAGATGTTACCATTGGGGAACACTGGGTAAAGGGTATATTGATTATTTATGTGTTATGTCTTACAACTACATGTGAATCTACACTATCCTAATAAAAAAGTTAATGTCATGATGGTATATTTATAGAGTGCTAAGGAATACAACAGGAGGAAGTGCTTAAATCTGCCTTGGATGTGAGGAAAAGGGAAGACTTTGTATTGAAATAGATGCCTAAACTGAGTCTTGAAAAATGAGTAGGAGCACTCCAGGTAGATGGGGAATGTATATAGGGGATACTCCAGGAAGAGAGACTAGAAGGCAAAGAAACCTGAGACAGCATGCCAGACTGAGTGAGCTGCAAGTAAGTGAAGTACGGCTGAAGCATAAAGAGCTTATGCATGAGATATCACTTTTCCTGAAATGTTCACCTTTGGTAGTAGTCAAAAGGAATCCCTGGAATTCAACACTATGATACACAAAGTTTGAAAGAGAACCCTAGCATTCCTTGTTCTCCAAGAGTTAGGAGAAAGACATACCTCCTTCCCTGGTCTCCACCTTTTCATTACATAAATTAAGAATTGGCCTCATATCTCTCTGTATTCCTTGCAGGATCCCCATCTCTCTCTCCCTCACCCCCAACACTCACAGCCTCACAACCATTATCTGCTTTGAAATCATTAGAATCATCTCATTTCACCCTTTATCTCAGCTTACTTCAGTCACCAAGAGAAGTCCAGAAATCCCAAATCCCTAATCTGCATACAACGTCACAAATCTCTTTTGGTCCTTTTCCCCCACCCCTCGCACCCTCCTGAATTTCTTCTACAATGTCTACTGGAACTTACAATCCTTCACCAGAAAAATTTCCTATATCCTCAACCTCTTTTCTGAACATTCCTTTCGCCTTCTTGATCTAGGAACTCTGGCTCTCCCATGAAGACATTGCTTCCCCTGAAGTCCTATCAAGTGGCAGCTGTTTCCTTTCCCATACCCCTCAAATCAATGGTCCTAGAGGTGGGTTAAATGTTCTACTTACAACTCATTTACTCTCTCTCTCTTACCTAAACACTCTTCAGCTTTGAATTTCAAGTCATTCATTCATTCACTTATTAATTCATATAATAACTTATTGAGCACCTTACTATATGCCAGGTATTATCCTAAGACCTGAGGATACAGTGATAAAAAATATAGAGAAAAATCCCTGCCCATATGGAGTTTATATTTTACTACCCTTCCTTATTGAGTTATAACACTCATCCCTTGAGGAGTTTAGCTTCTGGCCCACTAGCCGTCATTATACTTAATAATGTCAATATCTATATGAATGAATTTTCCAATCCTTTGGCCTCTTTTCCCTTGATCTCCTCTCTTCCAGTGATCTTGTCCCTCACTCCACCTCAGCCACTTACTCCCGTAGTCTTTCCCTAGGCTTAGTCATTCATTGCTCTCTTCATAACTCAATTTTTAGTCTTACATTATCTGATCAAAACCACCTATCCCTGTAGCACACTCTTTTTTTTTTTAGCTTCTTGACTTCTTTAATTATTCAGCCATTATAGGATATGCACTCCTTTGACCCTATCCACTTTTCGCTGTTCCTCATCATTCTCATGCCCTCACTTCCCCCTTTACCTAATTCAAATTCCATGGTTCATCATTACAATCATTCCCTTGCACATATCCTCAATATTCTTGTCTTTTTCTTGCTTGTACTGATCTTCCAAAACCCAATCCTGGTTAAATCCAGTTCTTTACCTACTTTTACCTGCACCCATGCAGCTGAAGTTTTCTTGAGAAAAGCGCACAACTACACTTACTGGTCTCATGTCAAATTCTTGATCATGAACCTCATCTGTGCTCTTAGTATTACCTGGCAATCATATTAAATTTCCTTAGTCCAATCGTGTTCCCACTCTCCTAGATGTCTAACTAATACCTTCTCCTCATCAAATCTCCAGTATCTCCTCTCTCTCCTCGCTCTAGTTGATGACATTCCTTCCTATTTAACTGAGAAAATTGAATCAATCAAAATAAAACTTCCAACTGTATACTACTGTAACCTTATCAGGAATGAGGGGAAGTTTCTTATTTTAGAAATATTCCAGCTAATTCCAGCAACCCCTAATGAATTCATAGATCTAAGCAAAAAATCATCAATTGCTGCTACCATCTTAACAAGAGAGACATCTGGACATTATGTGCCTCCTGATGGTAGTATACAATGCCATCTATGAAATATTCTTGCAAAAACTTGAACCCATATCTCATTAAGCCTCTAGAATGCAAATTACAGAGAACAGAAAGACATGTTAAAAGTCACCATGAGGACGCAAAAAGAAAAATCTAGACTGTGGGAGATTCTGTAAGACAAATAATTCAGTTTTTCAACAAGCAAATTAAGGAAAATAGATGGAAAGAGAATCTATAGATTAAAAGGGACTTAAGACACACATTGGCCAATTGCATTTCATGGACCTTGTTTGGATCCTGTTTCAAGAAAACATTGCTAAAGGTCAATTGGGGTATTTTGACCACTGAATGGATACTTAATGCTACTAAGGAATTATCATAAATCTTTTAATTGTGGTAATGTGGTTAAATTTTTAAAAGAACTGTCTTTTAGAGACATATAATGAAATATTTATTGTTCATAAATCATAAATATTTAAGGTCCTTATGGTACTTATTATGGAAACATTTATGGTAATAATATGCCATATGGGATTTCCTTCAAAGTAATCTGGGGAATGGAGAGAGTATAGGTGGGCCAACAGGAAAAGCAAGATAGGTGATGAAGAGATAATTGCTAAATCTGGGTGATGACAACAAGAGGTTCATTATCCCATTCTCTTTACTTCAGTATATGTTTGAACTTTTCCAAAATGAAGAATATTTTAAAAGAGAGATTTTCCACAAGCAATCAGAAGAGAACTTCCTGCTGACTTACCGGCAACAGTACACACATATTTTGCTTCCCTCTTGCCATTATCCACACCTCATGGTAAGGCAGACCACTTCATTTGTACACTATTCAAAGTGTACAAAGGGCCCATCCCTCTCAGCTATTCAAAGATGTCATTCCAGTAATTCTCCTTTATCTCACCTGCGTTATTAATTTCCCCTCCCTACTGGATCAGCCCCAATCAGCATATAAACATGCTATAATTTCTTACTTTAAAGAAAAAAATCCTCTTTAGGCACCCTGTATACCCCTCCAGCTATTGCCACATTTTTCTGCCGCATTTAGAGTAAAACCCCTCAAAAGAGTTTTCTACATTCATAGTTTCCAACTCCTCCTATCCTATTCTCTCTGGAGTCCATTCTAACCAGGCTTTTGCTCCTACCACACCACTGGAACTTCTCTTGTGAAAGCCACTAATAATCCCAATGTTGTTAAATCCAGTGGTCAATTCTCAGTCCCCACCTTACTTGAACTCTCAGTAGCATTTGATGCAGTTTATCACTCCCTTCTCAAAACAGTTTCTTCACCTGGCAGCCAAAACAACATACTCTACTGGTTTTCTTCTTCCTTGCTCCTCTTTCTTCTTCTCAGTCTCCTTTGCTGATTCATTCTCACTTTTCTGATTTCTAAACAATTCATTTCTCTAGATTTCATTCCTTCTCTTTTGTATCTATACTCTTTCTTGATCATCTCTAAATTTTATATTTCTGTCCTGGACTTTTCCCCTAAAATCCACACTACATTTGGATATTTAACGGGCATCACAAACTTAACCAGTCTACAACTGGACTCCCTAAAAGCATTCTTCCCTTCTATCAGTGTCTCCACTTCACTTGGTAGCAACTCCATCCTTTCAGTTATTCAGGCTGAAAATTTTGCAGTCATCCTTGACTTCTCTCTTTCTCTTAGCCCCATACCCAACCTATCAGTGAAACATATTAGGTTTACTTTAAAAATATATCTAGAATTTGACCATTTCTCACCACCCACTGCTGCCACCATGGTCAAAGCCATCATTATCTCTCATCTGGATTATTGTAATTCCTTCCTAAATGGTTTCCTTGCTTCATCCTTTGCATTGCTATAGTCTACTCCCAACACAGCAGCCAGGATGATAAACCATATATTAAATCATGTCACTTCCACAGTCAAAACCCTTCATTAGGTTCCCATTTCCCCCAGAGAAAAAGTCAAAATTATAATGATAAAAGGCCCATGATCTGATCCATTTTTCTCTCTCTTACTCCAACCACACTGGCTTCCTAGTTATTCAGTGATACACTAGCCAACTCTCTGTCTCAGGACATTTACATTTGCTGTTCCATCACTTGGAATGTTTTTATCCCAGATAGCCACCTAGATCACTCACTCATCTCTTTCAGGTGTTTGCATAAATAATATATTCTCAGTAAGGTTTCCCCTGAATATCCTATTTTAAATTGCAAACCATTCCCGAAACCATCATCCTTGTTCCCTGTTTCATCACTGCCTATCACACTACTCATTTTATTTAGTCATTTGTTTACCTATTGCCCCTCTCCCTCCGCAATAGAATGAAAGCAATATGAAGTCATGGCTTTTTGTCTTTTTTGTTCACTGATGTACTCCCAGTACCTAGAACAGTGTCTGGCATACAGTAGGTACTCAAAAAATATTTGTTTGAATTAATCAATGAATGAATATAGAGAGTTATGATGGAGCTATATCACACTAACAGGGGTGACATACTCATTAAGTAAAATAGGCACCATGCCTAGGGCCCATGATACCTATAAAAGTCGTGAAAATGTTTTAACCTTATTTTAAAATCAGAAGAAAAAGAGGAATAATAATGAACATACAATAATGAATCCAGCCTGAATTATATTAGTCTTTATAACAACTCAGTCAAAAAAAGTAATTTTTAGTATATTCTTACAGAGGAAGGCAGAAGTGCCTACGGCTCATGAAAGTCATGATGTGGTCTTGCACTAAGTTTTATAGGCCTGGTTAAGGAGTTGAACTTCATCTTGTAGAATACATGGGAATCATTGAAAGATTTAAATAGGATAGCAGAGTGATTAGATTTGCATTTTTAAAAGATCTCTTTTATGGACATGAAAAGGATAAACTAAAGGAAGGGGGCAGATGTGTTAGGAAATTATTGCAGTAACCCAGGTGAGGGATGATGACAACATGGAATATGGATGAGGAATATAAAAAATACTTAGAAAGTTGAATCAGTAGGATCTTTCAATGACTTCTCATTGTGAATAAAATAAGATACAAACTCATTACAGGGCCCTGAATGATCTGAGATCTGCATGCTTTCAACTTCATCTTGCATTACTCTCCCCCTCACCTACCATGATCCAGCCACATTGGCCTTCTTTCAATTTCTTAAGTGCATAAAGATTTTTCTGGTCTCAAGGTCTTCACATATGCAGTTCTCTCTGGGTGTTGCTCTTTCTCCAACTCTTCTTCTGACTAAAATGTTCTCAAACTTGAAGTCTCAGCCTAAATACCACTTTCTCAGAGAGGCTTTATTTACCTGAATACTCACTCCTTTTCCTTCATAGCAGCTTTCACAATTTGTATATATTTGCTTGTTAGTTTATTTTGTTTACTATCTGTATCCCTCAACTAGAATGTAAGCTCCAAAAGGCAAAGACACACTAGATAAGGGCCTGGCACATATTAGGCACTCAAAGAATATGAATGAATGAATGAATGAATGACTTGATGACATTTGGTTTGTTTCCAGTTTTTGACTATTTCGAATAATGCTGCTATAAATGTTCTTGGACATATTTTTGTTGTTATTGTTGTGCTTATGTATGCACTTTTGATGGGTATATACCTAGGAGGGGAATTATTAGGTATCAGGGTATGCATATGTTCAGCTTTAGTAGATACTGCCAAAGTGTTTTCCAAAGTGGTGGTAACGTTATGGAAAATAGTAATTCAGTGGTCACAAGTTGCCTAAGTTTTACCTGGTTTGAAGTGAGATGGATTCCTATATAGGAATTCAGGAAATAACAGGAGTATTTCAATGGTGTGCTAGAGCTGTATGTATTGACTCACTGAAGCCATTTTTAGTACATCTCTTTCAAGGCCACATTCAGTAATGTCACATTAGTAGTTTAAAATTACCCATGGTGGGAGTATTTACACCATGGAAATCAAGAAATACTATAATTCAAGGTTCCCATCTTCCCTCAGACTGTTTACCAGAATACCACTGGACTATTCTAAAGCACAAAGACAAAGCTTAAGCAAGTATATGGCCACTCACAGATATTTAGCCTTGAATAAATCATTTCAGATTCCCAGAGAATGTAGGAAAGGGACATATTCAAATTGTTCTGTTAGTAAAGATGATAACAAGATTAATAAAAACAGTAATATTTATTGAGCTTTTACTGTGTACCAAGCATTGGACTGCATTTATAAGGATTCCCTCTTTCAGTTCTCACATCAATTCTCACAACCCTATGAGGTAAAGTACTGTTTAAATCCGCAGTTTACAAATGAGGCACAGAGTTTTAAAATTTTGTCCTTAGTCTCTAAAATGGTAAGTGGTTCATATGAGTTCACTCCTTCTTTGGCTTAAATATTAGATCTTTAGGAGCATGTAAGCTCCATGAAGGCAGAGACTTTCTTGTTCATATCTCTATTGCCAGTGTCTAGAAGTGCCTGGTACTAAATCTTTACTGAATAAATAGGTGAATGAATGCGTGAATAACTGCTTGACTGAATGAATGACTAATACTAAGCCTCTATGCCTCAGGTTGATAAAGCCTTAACTTAGTAATCCAAGAGTTGTCCTTAGTCATTATATTTACTTTTTCTTATCTAATTCTCTCTTGAACCCATTCTAACTAGGCTTTTGTTCTCACCACTCTCCAAAAGACGTTTGGTTGAGATCACCAATAACTTTCATATTGCTCAATCCAATCATCAAATATTAGCTGTTATCATACTCAAAGTGTCTGTCAAGAGCATTTGATATTGATACAGTTGATCATTCCTTGCATTTTTGGTAAAATTTTTTAAAATTATTTTTGAATAAATTTCAAACAATTGAAAAGTTTACTTTCAAGCTTCTTCTCCCAGGTAAGATGGAGTAAACACATGCTTCCCTTTATCTCCTACTGAATTAAAATATAAAACGTGGACAGACTGCACAGAAAGCTGTTTGAGAGCTCTGAAAAGTAAACAACAACAAGAGGATCAGGGAAGAAAATCAGAAATCAAAGTACCAGTGAACCAGTGATTAAGTTTACCCTTTTTTACCCCGTCCAGTATTCCCTGGCCTGAAGTTGATATAACTTGAAACCCAAAAGTGAGAACTGGGAGTGCAGAGATAGAGAGCCATGAGAAATCCACTAGCTCTAGCTTGAGAGAGAAAAAGAGAATTCTTAAAGCTCAAAGAGAGTAAGGTAAAACACCATTTGTTTTTTTCTCTCTCTCATTTTCTTCATTCTTCATTGACCTAACCAAAACAAGTCTTTGTTAAAACAAAAATGTCAACATACTCCATAGGATATAAACAAGACCCAGAGTCTCAATGCATTACTCAAAATATACAGGACACAAACCAAATTATTCAGCATATGAAGATCCATGAAAATCTCAATGTACCTGGGAAAAGACAATCAACATGTGCTAATGATGAGATGAAGAAGATGTTGGAATTATCTAACAAGGACTTGAAAGTGTCTTTGACAAAAATGTTCAAATAAGCAATCATAACACTCCTGAATCCAATATTAAAATAAAGTATCATCAAAGAAATAGAATATACAAAGGAGAATCAAATGGAAATTTTAGAACTGAAGAACACAATAACCAAAACAATTACAAACCCACGAAAAACTCAGTTTCTGGATTCAATAGCAGAATAGAGATGACAGGGGAAGGAATCAGTGAACTTGATGTTAGACCAGTAGAAATTATCCAGTCTTAACAACAAAAAGAAAAAAGATTGAAAGAAATGAACAAAGCCTTAGGGACCTGTGGGATAACAACAAAGTGTCTAAACTTTATATAATCCAAGTCTCAAAGGACTAGAAAAAGTTGATGGTGCTGAAAGAGTATTCAAAGAAATAATGGCTGAAAATGTCCCAAAGCTGAGTGGACTCCAAACAGGACAAACCCAAAGAAATCCAAGCCCAGTCACATTATAATCAAAGTGCTTAAAGCTAAACACAACTAACAATTGGAAACCAAATTTAAAAAAGAAGCAACAGTTACCCCAAAATGAAATATTTAAGTGTGTATCTAACAAAACATGTACAGAAGCTGAATTCTGAAAAATACAAAATGCTAATGAAATAACCCAAGAAGATCTAAAGAAACAAACATACTGTGTTATATGAAATAGAAGAATTGACAAAGTAAAGATGTCTATTTTCCTCAGAGATCTACAGATTCACAAATATCAATCAAAATCCCAGCAGGTTTTTTTATAGATATAGACATGGTGATATTAAAATAAAGGAGAATAGTTAATACCATTTTGAAAAAGAAAAAGTTGGAAAAATTACACTACCCAACTTTAGGACATACTAAAAAAGCTAAAGTAATCAGGTCTGTGTTGTGAAGGGTTAGATATACACAGATCTATGGAACCTAATAAATAAGACAGATATATACCTACATAAATATGGCCATTTGATTATTTACAAATGTGTATAATTTCTTTGGAGAAAGGATAGACTTTTTAACAAATGTTGTTGGACTCTTTACTCATCGATATATGTAAAAATGAACCACAACTTAAATCTCACACTTTATGCAAAAACTAACCCAAAATAGATCATAGATATAAATGTAAGGCCCAAACAATAAAACTTCTGGGAAAACACAGGAGAACATGGTTGTGAGCTGAAACTGGAAAAGAATTCTTAGAATTCACACCAAAGTGCAATCTATACAAGAAAAAGTTGATAAATTGGACTTCATCAAACTTAAGAACTTTTGCTCTGCCAAAGACACTTTGAGAAAACAAAAAGACCAGGTGACAATGGAGAGAAAATATCTGCAAATCACAAACCTTATAAAGGACTTGTTTTCACAATATATATATTTAAAACTATGAAACTCAGCAATAAGGAAACAATCACATTAAAAGATGGGCAAAAAACTTGAAAAGACACTTCACTGAAGAGATTATGACAAATGAGCATACGAAAGATGTTTAACAATATTAGCTACCACACAAAGGCAAATTAACACCACAATGAGGTATCACTACACATATAATAGACCAGCTGAAATAAAAAATAGTGATAATACCAACTGCCGGCAAGGATGGGGAGAAACTGATTAGAGGGTCCAGGTTATGACAGCCTGAACTCCTTTATAAAGTTTTCCATCAGCACTTCATCTAATGTTTCACCCACTGATGATTACTGCCTGGATCTGTTACTTCATTAAAGGTTGTAAAATGGTGAATTTCTATATTTATTTCTATGTTTATTCCATTGTTACTATATTTCTTGTGAAAAAAGAACTTTCCCTCATCAACCTAGATTTATTTGGTTGTAATAAAATAGTGTGTACAGGAAAAGCAGAATAAAATACTGAGTTATTTTCTTTTAATTGTTAATTGTCAGAGAAAGGAGTTGATGTTTTCTTTATTTCAAATGGTATCCAATGAGGTTTATCTTTGGTGGGCATAGGGGGGTGACCTCTATTTCTCTTCCAGTATCCTTAATAAACTCATGATTTTTTTACATATTCAATGTGTTTCAATCACTTAATAATCATGCAGTTACTATTATTTTTTGATGCTCCTGTATATTTTTTTAACATCTTTATTGGAGTATAATTGTTTAACAATGGTGTGTTAGTTTCTGCTTTATAACAAAGTGAATCAGCTATATGTGTACATATATCCCTATATCACCTCCCTCTTGCACCTGCCTCCCACCTTCCCTATCCCACCCCTCTTGGTGGTCACAAAGCAAAGAGCTGATCACCCTTTGCTATGTGGCTGCTTCCCACTAGCTATCTATTTTACATTTAATAGTGTATATATGTCCATGCCACTCTCTCACTTCTTCCCAGCTTATCCTTCCCCCTCCCCGTGTCCACAAGTCCATTCTCCATCTCTGCGTCTTTATTCCTGTCTTGCGCCTAGGTTCTTCAGAAAAAAAATTTTTTTTTAGATTCCATATATATGTGTTAGCATACAGTATTTGTTTTTCTCTTTCTGACATACTTCACTCTGTATGACAGACTCTAGGTCCATCCACCTCACTACAAATAAATCAATTTTGTTTCTTTTTATGGCTGAGTAATATTCCATTGTATACACGTGCCACATTCTCTTTATCCATTCATCTGTCGATGGACACTTAGGTTGCTTCCATGTCCTGGCTATTGTAAATAGAGCTGCAATGAACATTGTGGTACATGACTCTTCTTGAATTATGTTTCTCTCTGGTATATGCCCAGTAGTGGGATTGCTGGGTTGTATGGTAGCTCTATTTTTAGTTTTTTAAGGAACCTTCATACTGTTTTCCATAGTGGCTGTATCAATTTACATTCACACCAAAAGTGCAAAAGGGTTCCCTTTTCTCCACACCCTCTCCAGCATTTATTGTTTGAAGAAATTTTTATGATGGCCATTCTGACCGGTGTAAGGTGAACACTCATTGTAATTTTGATTTGCATTTCTCAGATGATTAGTGACGTTGAGCATCTTTTCATGTGTTTGTTGGCAATCTGTATATCTTCTTTGGAGAAATGTCTATTTAGGTCTTCTGCCCATTTTTGTATTGGGTTTTCTCTTTTCTTGATATTGTGCTGCATGAGCTGCTTGTAAGTTTTGGAGATTAATCTTTGTCAGTTGCTTCATTTGAAAATATTTTCTCCCATTCTGAGGGTTGTCTTTTCGTCTTCTTTACGCTTTCCTCTGCTGTGCAAAAGCTTTTAAGTTTCAGTAAGTCCCATTAGTTTATTTTTGTTTTTATTCCCATTTCTCTAGGAGGTGGGACAAAAAAGATCTTGCTGTGATGTATGTCATAGAGTGTTCAGCCTATGTTTTTCACTAAGAGTTTGATAGTGTCTGGCCTTACATTTAGGTATTTAATCCATTTTGAGTTTATTTTTATATATGTTATTAGGGAGTGTTCTAATTTCACTCTTTTACGTGTAACTGTCCAGTTTTCCCAGCACCACTTATTGAAGAGGCTGTCTTTTCTCCAGTGTATATTCTTGCCCCCTTTATCAAAAACAAGGTGGCCATATGTGTGTGAGTTTATCTCCAGGCTTTCTATCCTGTTCCACTGATCTATATTTCTGTTTTTGTGCCAGTACCATACTGTCTTGATGACTGTACCTTGTAGTATAATCTGAAGACCAGGAGCCTGATTCCTCCAGCTCCATTTTTCTTTCTCAGTATTGCTTTGGCTATTCGGGGTATTTTGTGTTTCCATACAAATTATGAATTTTTTTGTTCTAGTTCTGTGGAAAATGCCATTGGTAGTTTGCTAGGGATTACCTTGAATATGTAGATTGCTTTGGGTAGTATAGTCATTTACAAAATGTTGATTCTTCCCATCCAAGAATATGGTACATCTCTCCATCTATTTGGATCATCTTTAATTTCTTTCATCAGTGTCTTATAATTTTCTGCACACAGGTGTTTTATCTCCTTAGGTAGGTTTATTCGTAGATATTTTTTTTTCTTACAATGGTAAATAGGAGTATTTTCTTAATTTCACTTTCAGATTTTTCATCATTAGTGTATAGGAATGCCAGAGATTTCTGTGCATTAATTTTGTATCCTGCTACTTTACCAAATTCATTGATTAGCTCTAGTAGGTTTCTGGTAGAATCTTTAGGATTCTCTATGTACAGTATCATGTCATCTGTAAACAGTGACAGCTTTACTTCTTTTCCGATTTGGATTCCTTTTATTTCTTTTTCTTCTCTGATTTCTGTGGCTAAAACTTCCAAAACTATGTTGAATAATAGTGGTGAGAATGGACAACCTTGTCTTGTCCCTGATCTTAGGGGAAATGGTTTCAGTTTTTAAACATTGAGAATGATGTTGGCTGTGGGTTTGTCATATATGGCCTTTATTAGGTTGAGGTAAGTTCTCTCTATGCTTACTTTCTTCAGGATTTTTTATCATAAATGATGTTGAAGTTTGTTGGAAGTTTTTTCTACATCTATTGAGATGATCATATGGTTTTTATCCTTCAATTTGTTAATATGGTGTATCACATTGATTGATTTGTGTATATTGAAGAATCCTTGCATTCCTGGGATAAGCCACACTTGATCATGGTGTATGATCCTTTTAATGTGATGCTGGATTCTGTTTGCTAGTATTTTGTGAGGAGTTTTTCATCTGTGTTCCTCAGTGATATTGGCCTTTAGTATTCTTTCTCTGTGACATCTTTACCTTGTTTTGGTATCAGGGTGATGGTGGCCTCGTAGAATGAGTTTGGGAGTGTTCCTCCCTCTGCTATATTTTGGAAGAGTTTGAGAAGGATAGGTGTTAGCTCTTCTCTAAATATTTAATAGAATTCTCCTGTGAAGCCATCTCGCCCTGGGCTTTTGTTTTTTGGAAGATTTTTAATCACAGTCCCAATTTCAGTACTTGTGATTAGTGTGTTTATATTTTCTCTTTCTTCCTGGTTAGTCTCGGAAGGTTGTGCATTTCTAAGAATTTGTCCATTCCTTCCAGGTCGTCCATTTTACTGGCATGTAGTTGCTTGTAGTAATCTCTCATGATCCTTTGTATTTCTGAAGTGTCAGTTTTTACTTCTCCTTTTTCGCTCCTAACTCTATTGATTTGAGTTTCTCCCTTTTTTTCTTGATGAGTATGGCTAATGGCTTATCAATTTCTTTTATCTCAAAGAACCAGCTTTTAGTTTTATTGATCTTTGCTATTGTTTCCTTCATTTCTTTTTCTTTTATTTCTGATCTGAATTTTTTTATTTCTTTCCTTCTGCTAACTTTGGGGATTTTTTGTTCTTCTTTCTCTAATTGCTTTAGGTGTAAGATTAGGTTGTTTATTTGAGATGCTTATTGTGTCTTGAGGAAGGATTTTATTGCTATAAACTTCCCTCTTAGAACTGTTTTTGCTGCATCCCATAGGATTTGGGTTGTCGTGTTTTCATTGTCATTTGTTTCTAGGTATTTTTTGATTTCCTCTTTCATTTCTTCAGTGACTTCTTGGTTATTTAGTAGTGTACTGTTTAGCCTCCATGTACTTTTATTTTTTACATATTTTTTTCCTGTAGTTGATATCTAGTCTCACAGTGTTGTGGTCAGAAAAGATACTTGATGTGATTTCAATATTCTTAAATTTACCAAGGCTTGATTTGTGACCCAAGATATGATCTATCCTGGAAAATGTGCCATGGGCACTTGAGAAGAAAGTTTATTCTCTTGTTTTTGGGTGGAGTGTCTGATAAATATCAATTAATTTCATCTTGTTGAATGTGTCATTTAAATCTTGTGTTTCCTTATTTATTTTCATTTTGGATGATCTGTCCATTGGTGAAAGTGGAGTGTTAAAGTTCCCTACTTGATTGTGTTACTGTCGATTTCCCCTATTATGGCTGTTAGCATTTGCATTAAGTATTGAGGTGCTCCTATGTTGGCTGCATAAACATTTACAATTGTTGTACCTTCTTCTTCGGTTGATCCCTTGATCATTATGCAGTGTCCTTCTTTGTTTCTTGTAATAATCTTTATTTTAAAGTCTATGTTGTCTGATATGAGAATTGCTACTCCAGTTTTCTTTTGATTTCCATTGGCATGGAGTGTCTTTTTCCATCCTCTCAATTTCATGCTGTATGTGTCCCTAGGTCTGAAGTGGGTCTCTTTTAGACAGCATATATACAGGTCTTGTTTTTGTATCCATTCAGCCAGTCTATGTCTTTTGGTTGGAGCATTTAATCCACTTACATTTAAATTAGTTATCGATATGTATGTTCCTATTAACATTTTCTAAATTGTTTTGGGTTTGTTATTGTAGGTCTTTTCCTTCTCTTGTGTTTCCTGCCTAGAGAAGTTCCTTTAGCATTTGTTGTAAAGCTGGTTTGCTGGTGCTGAATTCTCTTAGCTTTTGCTTGTCTGTAAAGGTTTTGATTTCTCCGTCGAATCTGAATGAGATCCTTTCTGGGTAGAAGAGTCTTGGTTGTAGATTTTTCCCTTTCATCCCTTTAAATATGTTCTGCCACTCCCTTCTGGCTTGCAGAGTTTCTGATGAAAGATCAGCTGTTAACCTTATGGGGTTCCCTTGTATGTTATTTGTTGTTCTTCCCTTGGTGCTTTTAATATTTTTCTTTGTATTTAATTTTTGATAGTGTGATTAATATGTGTCTTCGTGTGTTTCTCCTTGGATTTATCCTGTATGGGAGTCTCTGTGCTTCCTGGACTTGACTATTTCCTTTTCCATGTTAGAGAAGTTTTCAACTATAATCCCTTCAAATATTTTCTCAGTCCCTTTCTTTCTCTCTTCTGCTGGGATCCCTATAATTCTCATGTTTATGCACTTAATGTTGTCCCAGAAGTCTCTGAGACCATCCTCAATTCTTTTCATTCTTTTTTCTTTATTCTGCTCTGTGGTGGTTATTTCCACTATTTTATCTTCCAGGTCACTTACCCATTCTTCTGCCTCAGTTATTGTGCTATTGATTCCTTCCAGAGAATTTTCAATTTCATTTATTTTGTTCTTTATCATTGTTTGTTTGCTCTTTAATTCTTCTAGGTCCTTGTTAAACGTTTCTTGTATTTTCTCCATTGTATGCACAAGATTTTGGATCATCTTTACTATCATTACTCTGAATTCTTTTTCAGATAGACTGCCTATTTCCTCTTCATTTGTTTGGTCTGGTGGGTTTTTACCTTGCTCCTTCATCTGCTGTGTTTTTCTCTGTCTTCTCATTTTGCTTAACTTATTGTGTTTGGGGTCTCCTTTTTGCAGGTTGCAGGTTCGTAGTTCCTGTTGTTTTTGATGTCTGCCCCCAGTGGCTAAGGTTGGTTCAGTGGGTTGTGTAGGCTTCCTGGTGGAGGGGACTAGTGCCTGTGTTCTGGGAGATGAGGTTGGATCTTGTCTCTCTGGTGGGCAGGACCACATCCGGTGGTATGTTTTGGGGTGTCTGTGACCTTATTATGATTTTAGGCAGCCTCTTTGCTAATGAGTGAGGTTGTGTTCTTGTCTTACTAGTTGTTTGGCATAAGGTGTCCAGCACTGTAGCTTGCTGGTCACTGAGTGGAGCTGGGTCTTAGCGTTGAGATGGAGATCTCTGGGAAAGTTTCGCCATTTGATATTATGTGGAGCAGGGAGGTCTCTGGTGGACCAGTTTCCTGAACTCGGCTCTCCCACCTCAGAGGCACAGACCTGACACCTGGCCGGAGCACCAAGACTTTGTCAGCCACACGGCTGCTAGTGTTGGAGGGTCTCCTGCAGAGGCGGGGGGTGGCTGTGGCTTACCATGGGGACAAGGACATTGGCAGCAGAATTTCTGGGATGTACTCTTGGCGTGAGCCCTCCCAGAGTCTGCCATTAGCCCTCTCTGACCTAGGTTTTTGTCTTATGGGGTAAAATTTTCAACATGTAGTTAAAGCTGGTCTTCCTAAAGCTGGGCCGCCTTCAGCAGCAACTTTTTCCAGCCCCTCTTGCTCTTGTGTACTTTTGACATGATCTCACTGTCTTTGACGGTTGTTTTGCTCATTGACACAACAATATAACACAATTTCATCTTGTTTATTTCCTATCTCAAACCTGGAATTAGCTATTACCCCCAGTAAGTCCTCATACTTTTTCTGTGGAATAGTATTTAGAGAACTTTTTGTGCATCATTTTGTGTATTTTTATCATAGACTAAAGGAAAAATATTTGTAGTCAATGTTGATTTAAGCTAGCTTTATTATAATGTTACTTAAACATAAATAACAGTAGAGCTATGTATAAATAAATATCATAGGCTTATGGTGCTTATACAATTAGAAAACCAAAACAATAAACAACAAAACTAATAAATTAACAGCATTAATGCTATGCATTATATTGTTTTCCTGAAAGTAAATTACATTTCATAACATGAATATGACTCCACAATAGCATATTGAGCAAAGCTTATCTTATTGTATACTATGGGATGACTCACTTGCCCCACCACTTTATTCCAACTACCAAGAAATTATACTATGTACAGCACACCTGGTATATGACCAGACCATACAATTTACAAAGTCTGACTCCTTCATTTCATATCAACCTAAAATAATTAAAGTGGTACTCTCTGGTGTTGATGTGCTTGTAAATACAAAAACAAATGTGAGTGTTGCTAATGTATGACAGTGTTCAGTTACAAAGCAGTCTTCCAGATGATTCTGAATATGCTTGTGTTAATTTATTTTAGATTATTTCCTTGGGAGATGGCCAGGTGCTGGTTAAAGCAAGAAGTCTAAGAGTTTTCAGAGAACAGGTTGAAGTTAAAGGGAATATATCTGATGACAAACTGTGACTTAGGAAGTACATGAGGAAGGAGGGACAGCAACATGTGGTTTCTAAATGTACCATAGCAAAACACTATTAGTTAGCCAAGACTATCAAGGGAAGTAGAGGGAGTGAAGTGAGCAAGCTACAAAACAAAGCAAGCTACAAACTACAAAGAGTTTATAGCACCTAACTAATATTGGTCTTGGGGCTATAGGGTCTCTGTCACAACTATTCAATCTGCAGCTGTAGCCCCAGTGCAGCCATAAACAGTATGTACACAAATGAGCATGGCTGTGCTCCGTAGAACTTTATTTATGGGCACTGACATTTGAATTTTGTCATTTTAAAGTGTCTTGAAAAATTATTTTTCTTTGAATGTTTAAAAACTATTTAAAAATGTAAAAAACATTCTTAGTCTCAGGCCATTAAAAACGCTGAAGCATGACTATAAAAGCAACACTTACTAATTAAAATAATAGCACAAACAGCCATCCTTAACATAGTAGTTAATTTACCCTTCAAATAAATATTGACCAAATATCTAAAAGATGTATGTTGGATCGTCTTCCACATAGTTGCCCAGCTGGGAGTCTTACAAGTCTCCTTCATTCCTTGCCTGAATATCATCCTTGACTTCCAGTGGGAATTGACAGTAATGTTTAAGCAGGGGAATGAGGTATCAGTTTTGTTTGGTTTGTTATGCAAAGTGATCTTTGTGGTGGTGTAGACTCTACACAGTAAAAGATATCAAGTGGAGTAAAGAGAGACTTGTAGCCGAGAAATGAGTTAGGAGGCTATTGCACAGACCTATTTGCTGAGGACCTCAACTGAAATGAAATTGAAGTCAGGAAGCTTTATTTGAGATATTTTTCTGATCTGGTGATTTTTGATTTCAGGATTTGATGGCAAATGGACCAGATGAACAAGTTAGGAAGGTGTTGCAGTAATCCAGGTAAGAAGGGATATGAACCCAAATAGGGTAATGATATTAGGAATGGAAAAAATTGGATGAATTACACAGATATTAAGGAAGTAGAAGTCTCAGGACAATTTGATGGAAGAGGTGTTTGGAGAAAGAGAGAAGAGCAAGGATGATCTTCAGGTTTTAAAAATTATCTACCACAATGTACTGTTCACAAAGGTTTTTAATGTAGAAACCCCACATCTTTCTCAGATTTTTCCATGTCGCCTATTGGAATTGTCACTGGGAGAAGACCTTTCAAATAGTATTTGCCAGGGTATCCAATGCAGAAACACAGCATGGATGGGAATATACTCATAAAAATACCTTTCTTCATCTAGGAGGGAAAATAAAAGTGTAAACAAGTAATACCTACAGGGGTCAGCAAACTATTGTGCACAGGCCAAATCTGGACGGCTGCCTGTATTTTTAATGGCCTGAGACTAAGAATGTTTTTTACATTTTTAAATAGTTTTTAAACATTCAAAGAAAAATAATTTTTCAAGACACTTTAAAATGACAAAATTCAAATGTCAGTGCCCATAAATAAAGTTCTACGGAGCACAGCCATGCTCATTTGTGTACATACTGTTTATGGCTGCACTGGGGCTACAGCTGCAGATTGAATAGTTGTGACAGAGACCCTATAGCCCTCAAAGCCTAAAATATTTACTACTTGGCTCTGTACGTAGACAGTTTGCAGACTCCCGGTCTTCTATAAGCCAGATACTGTTCCAGGGCTTTCACACCGTGTCTCTTACTTTTCTCAAAACCTTTAGTGGTATATTAGGTTATAGAGACATGGAGAAAATATCTAGCTGATGGAGAAAAATAACGTTTTATTTGTAAAATATTCAAATTATTTAGGCAAAGGTAATGTTACTTTTTCTTTTTCTTTTTTTTAAGGATCATACCCTTTCCCTCCTTAAACTCTGCTATTCATTCCAAATGCTCATAGTACTAAAGCTAAATTTCCAGAACATAAGGCCCTTTGCAAATGCAACCTTTTAGTCACATCGCATCACTCTTTTCCCCACCTTTCACCACTGAATTTCTCACTGTTCTCCCATTTTGTTCAGACACAAGCTGAAAGTGACACATTCAAGATATTTAATATTCACTTCATTTAGGTCCTTTGTCCACCTTTCCCTTCTATGCTTTTCTTCACTTTACTTTCTTCATCGAATTGTCTACCATTACGAAATATAAAAGAAATGAAGGAGGGAAACTGCAAAACACACAAGGGTTTCATTTGGGGAGGTAAACCTCTTATCACTCTGGTCAGCCTAATTGGTCAAATCCTCGAGGGTAGGGCCGATTTTTTCTTAACGGTATCCAACATCTATGAGAGGTTCAGTGAGTGGCCATTCAAATATTAATTCTCCCCCTCCCCCTCTTCCTCTCCTTTGAGAAACCTGGAAAATAGAAAATCTTCCCACGGAAACTCCTCAGGGTCGCGCCAAGATCGAGGCTTGCGCACTGGGTCTCGGCCGGTGGCACAGCCCCGGCTTGCAAGTCCGCGGGGTCTCCGGGCAGAAACCCAGCGCGGGCTTCTGGATCGACCGCGCGCGCGTGCGCGCTCCTCCCTCGGCCCCCTACCCTGCAGCAAGGGGAGCGTGACGTAATGCAACCTCAGCAAGTCAGCCGCTATATAAAGGAGGACTAGGCGGCGCGCCTCCCAGACGCAGAGTAGCTTGTGATTGGCTCGAGCTGCGGAACCTCGGAAACCCGAATGTGAGGAGCTTACGGATCCACAGCTGCCGCCCCCCGCAGAAATCCGGAGCGCGGTCAGAAGCCAACTGGCGGTAGCGGCTGCAGGTAAGGAGACTCCTGAGGAGAAAGTAGAGGGACTCGGGTCCGCTGCGCTCAGTGTCGTTAGCGTGAGTTGAGGAGAGGCTCCCACCCAGCGTGTAGTGTAGGACGAAGGGAACAATGGAAGTGGCGTCTAGTCCCTAAGCGTTCCCTCCCCCTCGGGCAGACAGTGTTTCTCCTCAGCAGCAGCGGGTGGCTGGAGGAATTGAGAGAATTACTTCCCCCTCAGCCGATCCGTTCTTCCCCAAGGCCAGAGCCCCCGGGGGCGAGAGCCGTCGTGGAGGCCGTCGGTGGTTTAGGGTGACGGGAAAATGGCGGAAAACAAAACAGTGAAGTGAAGAATGCGGCGGCCCCCTGGCATTTTCTCTCGGCGACCCCCGCCCCGCAATATTCCTCTCGGTTGCACTGCCCCTACCTCGCCCCCGCCCCCCGCCTGCCGCGAATGGTAACCTTGGAACGCGCGAGGGATGGCGGCGTTTGCGAGAAGGTGGCACCGAATCGGGCATTTTAGGGGCTAGGGAGCCGTCAGAGCCTGGGGTGGGGGTGGGGGGCCGTGTGCGGCAACTGTCGCCTCCGTTAAAACACCACCATTTTGGTTCCCAGCCGCCGTCTCCCGTGTAGCGGGGCAGAGGTAGCAGGAGGAGGATGAGGGGTTGGGCAGCACGGCGTGGGTAGCAGCGGTGGCGACCGCTGCACCAAGTGCGGGAGGAGGGGTAAGGGTATTCTTGTTTCTTCGCTCTCTTGACTTTCCACTGCGAAGGTTCTCTTGTTTGGTTGAAGATCCAGGCAGATGGGTAATATATGGGAGGGCACATGTGTGCATTCTGCTCAAAATGATTGAAACTTGGCATGATCATGAGAAAGGGAGACTTCTGCGGGAAGAGGGCTGCGTCCAAAGCTGCAATACTGCTACTTGCCAGGGCTCCTTTGTCTCCTATCTCTGCTAATACTACTTTCACATTCTCTTGCTCTGCCGCCTTAGGATTTCTCTCCTGTCCTTCACCCTATTTACATTATTGAGAAACTAGGTCCTGAGTGAACTATGTTTAGAGGAGACGAGGAGAAAAATGAGAGTAAAATGTGGGGGTGGGGTTGTCTTGTTTTGATTTTTGTTTTGTGATTTCTGCTCCCCACATATTTATGGAAAGATGTTTACTTGAAGAGTGCTTGGTGGGTACCTCCATTCAATAAGGATGGGAGATACACTCTTGAGAAGACTGAGAAGCCTAGCTATCTATTGGCTGTTGAATCCTTAACACACTGCTGTTCTCATACCTCATTCATTATTGATCTTATTGAAACTTCCTATATGGGAAAAAGGTGCTCCAATTTATTTATTTGGTATTCTTGCAGTGTGATACTTCCCGTAATAGTTGCACTGTGTGTTAAAATTTTTACACTTCATTGAGCACTAGTGCAGATTTTTCTCTATGAATTTGGCAAGGGTAACGCTTGCCCTTGGTTGGTTCTCTTTTACTTTCCAAAATAAGGTATTGCTAGTGATTATTAAAATATGCTTTAGGGAAGATTTTGGTTTAATCAGGTGGTCGAATTCTAAGTGAAATAACGTTGCTTATGTCGTTTTAGGTAGTTGTTTCTGTTGCAATCCCTTTGGTTGCTTTTTGGATTAGCAGTTTTGAGCATATGAACCCTTCCTAATCTCACCCTGAACATTAAAGTGTAAAGAAAAATTCTTAAGTTGTGTAAGAGATTTGGTTTAAAATGTTTTAAAATATCTAATTGTGAATGTATTTTTACAATAGGTAAAAAGAACGTTTTTCCAAAGAAAGTAATGTAGTTCAGAAGGAAAAATAACAAAAAGAAAGTGCTGCAGATTTTATTTTACAATATGTAAGAAAATCAACAGTTTCTTCAGGATACTCATATTAAGGTGATTAACAAATTACTTAATGTTTTATCTTTAATAATTAAACAAAATTAAGTGTTAAAACATTTTAAAGACATCTATAATTGTTCTATTAGTTATGTGATAAAGAAAGCAATTACTCTAATTAAATTTGGAATAGTACACTGTTTTAAATGTTAAAAATAAGTCCTTATGGCATTTTAATTTATCTCTCTGAAACCCCAGGTAGTTTATTGTGAACTCTCTTGGCCCCTCTTGACTTCATTTTGAAGGCAGAAAATAATGTGGTATTTGAAAAAATATAGAGAAATATAGCTAAGAGTTTCTAAAAATTTGTAATTTTGCTCACACATGAAGTAATTTTGTTAGAATCATTTTAATATACAGATGAATAACCTACTGCTGTAGAATTTTGATATACATGACTCAAATGTTAATAAAGATTACTCTGTGAGCCTTTCTTGCCTCTTTTACACCTATCAAATTTTGAGACAAGGGAAAAAATCTTAGTGATCTCTGGTACTTAAGGATAGATTAAGTTGTCTTACATGGCAGCTTTCTAAAAGTTTCTAAAACTTAATGATGCAACCTCATCTTTTGTGTGGTATAGCCCAATTTATTAAACATTCCTAACTAAAAATGAGGAAATGTTTTATAAAATTGACAGACTTTTTGGTTGATTTACTTAGAATCTTATGTTTGAAAGCAAAGTATACATGTAGTTGTAAGAAATACGTTGAGTTACAGAACCTGACTTTAGGTTCCATACGATCTGGTGATCTTAAATATAGGATAAGTCATTTGAAATAAAATAGGTTGAGCCCTTGCTTTCAAAACTAGCATGAGGCTAGTGTGACTTTATTAATCATTAATGAAAAAAATTAGTCATACAATTACAAGTAAAAGATATTCTGAAAGAACCAATTTACTAAATGTTTGTATGTGATTGATCTTATCTCCACTATATTTAGGAAGCAGTCATGTTTCATGAGTCCTCAAAACTGTGAGACAAGAGAATGTAGTAGAATAAGGCCAGACGTCCTTACTGGCTCAAAGAACTCCAGGGAAACTGGGATAGAACATTTTACATTATAAGTAGAACCCCGGGAGCCAGAGGTGAAACACACGTTTATCTGCAGAACTACGCTGCAGAGCTGAGCTGGGTCTGGAAGAAATGGATGAGAGCCACTGGATGAAATTCACTAATACTAGACACCTGAGTCCTCTAGTAATGTATAAATATCCCAACTATTGCCTGTTGTCATCTTGTTCTCTTTTTTCTTCTTATTTAATAACATTTTAAGTGGAACCTCAGTGCTACAGTTTTGTTCTTTTGCTTGCTTCTTTCACTTCCCTATGGCTCATCACCCTTACTGTGCTTATTCTCCATTATCTTTGGTTTACTTCCATTTGACCCTTCTTTTATTTATGGTTGTCACGTAAAGCATCTAATCAAGGTTTTTGCTTGTTTTGTTTTCCTTTGTAATAAGATTTGCACACCTGGTTGAGAGGCACATTTTCAATTGCATCATTTTCTCAAAGCAACTGACTTTGGCCTAAATGTATTTAAACTATTTTTAAAACCGTTTCTTTTACAGAGATTTGTGAATGAACTTTGCTAAGTATGGATTCAGGTGGTGGAAGTCTTGGATTGCACACATCAGACTCTAGAATGGCACATACCATGATTATGCAGGATTTTGGTAAAGCATTTTCTTTGTTATATTTTTTCTTTCTTTTTTAAAAGTCAGAACATACTAAATATCAAAACTGTATTGGGGAAGGGGAGAAATTACAATGAAAAATTGTTCTTTTGCCAGGAAAATACATTTGTAGGGCTTATTTTCTTAAAGTAAGGCGATTTGTCAGTAGTCTAGATAAAATCATTCTTATAATTTTGTGGGAAGGTTGAGGTAAGGAAACTTGGAATATAGTGGTAATATGTCATTGGAAATGAAAAACTCAGTTTGCATAAATACCTGCATCAGTTCTCATGTGTAGGAAATATTAAAATATAAAATACATTTTAAGTTGCATTGTTAATAAAGCTGAAAAAGGAAGTACTTCAGTCATTTCAAAGAAGTTAGTTAGATGCTTATATAGTGATAGAGGAATATCTTGCATTAAGTGATTAATTATATTCTGATGCCATATCCTCAGAAAGTTGTTACTAATAGCATTACCTTTTTATTTTTTTTGAAAAAAAAATTCCCTACTTTTGTGGCCAAGTTTTTCAGTAGCCTCTTAACAGTAGTCATTTTGATGAAGATGATAAGACTCGCTTGACAGTCAACAAAGAAACTGAATTTGGACAGGTTCAGTCTGAATGATAGAAGAGAGAGGTATCTGAAGTGTAAGAGGCGGGCATAGAGTGGTAAGAATTAAAGAAAAGATCAGAATGAGAGTAAAAAAGATAAATGGTAAATTGGGACCAAAAGTAAACAGAAACATGAGATACTGTGGAATTGTTAAAGATGAAATTAGGAATGGGGGATTACAACAAGTGATACTTTACTCAGTTAAGAAAATGCTCCTACGGTTTTCAGATAATATGGTTGAATATGTTATTTTGTCCTCTGTTGTAAAGCCCACAGTAATGAGAGCCAGAAGAACTAGATTCTAGTCTTGGCAGGCCTATTAAATTATCTGTGTAAATGGGCAAATTACATATTTCACTTTTATGAAGGGGTTGGACTAGAAAACATTTAATGTCCTCCCCAGTTCTCTGATTCCTTGACCTTTCTGTCTGATGGTAAAGGTGCAATGCGTAGATTAAGATTTAATATGGTGGGAATCGAGATGACTGTGTAGTTCATGAAATAGAAAGGAATTATGGATTTATTCTGCTGAAAGAGTCAGAAGTGAGTTGTGTTGATTATTGATGACTTAGAAGTGATTTTATGTGAAAAAAAAGTATAGGAATAAACTCTAGAAGAAGGACAAAAGGCTGAAGCATAAGAGATTTCACAAATAATTTTGTGAATTCTTTACTAGAGATAGTTTTTCAAATTCTGGAACACTTGAAATTCAGTGTGATAAATTAAGTTTTGGTTGAAATTTCAACTTTAATTTTTTACCTTTTAAAAGTAAGATATTTTTAAATGGAAGAAAGGCAGTATTTTCTCCATTTAATACAAAATATTACCTACCCTGTAGTATCTGGTAAAGTGCCAGAACCACCCTCACTCCTGAAGAAGTTGCCCATTGGCAAGTAAAACTTGATTCATTTCAAAGAGTGAAAAAAATGTCTGATTGGTGCTGGTGAATATTTGCTTGGTGTTCCTCTTACCTTTCTTTCCACTGTTCCTCCTCAATGTCTTGAGGTTTAATTAATCCCTTATTTATCTAATACTAAGCTTTCCAAATTCTAAAAATTGATTAGAAATTAGATACATTCTCTTTAAATTTTTGCTAACATCAAAACTTAGATATCTGCAATGCCATAAATTAATTATACTTGTGAAACATAAGAGTTTAGCATACATAGGTAGACCTAGCCAAGTAAACACATTGTGTGGCTCAGGATCTCTAAATTCTGTAAGGTTTTTGGTTAATATGAAATGGCTACTATATTAAGAATCTACAAACAATAAATGCCGGAGAGGGTGTGGAGAAAAGGGAACACTCTTGCACTGCTGGTGGGAATGTGAATTAGTACAGCCACTATGGAGAACGGTATGGAGGTTCCTTAAAAAACTACAAATAGAACTACTATATGACCCAGCAATCCCACTGTTGGGCATATACCCTGAGAAAACCATAGTTCAAAGAGAGTCATGTACCAAAATGTTCATTGCAGCTCTATTTACAATAGCCAGGAGATGGAAGCAACCTAAGTGTCCATCATCGGATAAATGGATAAAGAAGATGTGGCACATATATACAATGGAATATTACTCAGCCATAACAAGAAATGAAATTGAGTTATTTGTAGTGAGGTGGATGGACCTAGAGTCTATCATACAGAGTGAAGTAAGTCAGAAAGAGAAAAACAAATACCGTATGCTAACACATATATATGGAATCTAAGAAAAAAAAATGTCATGAAGAACCTAGGGGTAAGATGGGAATAAAGACACAGACCTACTAGAGAATGGATTTGAGGATATGGGGAGGGGGAAGGGTAAGCTGTGACAAAGTGAGAGAGTGGCATGGACAAATATACACTACCAAACGTAAAATAGATAGCTAGTGGGAAGCAGCCACATAGCACAGGGAGATCATCTCGGTGCTTTGTGACCACCTAGAGGGGTGGGATAGGGAGAGTGGGAGGGAGGGAGACGCAAGAGGGAAGAGATATGGGAACATATGTATATGTATAACTGATTCACTTTGTTATAAAGCAGAAACTAACACACCATTGTAAAGCAATTATACTCCAATAAAGATGTAAAAAAAAGAAAAAGAATCTGAACTATTAATTTAATTGAGAAGTTTATTGGACCAGTTTCTTTTGAAGGATACTTTAGAGTTTAAATTTTACAGTAGTATGATTTATGTAATAACTTGTGCGTGTCTCAGTGTAATAGTTGCCCTTGGAGTCTGTGCCATTGAATTTAATTGTTGTTTAAGTTTTTATTGCTGAAAAGAGTCCATATTGCTTTGGGACTTAAGTAGCAGAAAACCTTAGATGGTGGCCCAAGATGGACCCAACAAATACCAAATTTTATGCTGTCCTGGTGAAATTCCAGGTATTCACATTTAAATTAAATAACTTTAGTAAAAAAGGAAATGCTTGAAATAATGACTTGTTTCTTACTGTTATCTGGTTATCTAATTGATTTCACACTTTTTAAAAGTTCTTCATATCATTTATAATTTGCTACCTAGTGAGATAAATTTTAATGCCCTTTAATGTTGCTTACTAAATGCCTTAAATTTTAAACGAGTGACTCTATGGTAGGTCTTCTTATTCTTTCTCTTTCAAACTCTTCCTTTAGTAGTTACTCACTTGATTAGCCCTATAAATTCCTTAAAAAATAGTCTCTAGAATAAGTAAATTCTATTCTCCTCATTTAGGCAAGTTTAAAAAAAAAGCCAGTCTGGAGTAAAACAATGAGTTCAGTTCCCAGCTTGAACCTTGGGCAAGGTTATTTATTTATTTATTTATTTATTCATTTATTTATTTATTAACATCTTTATTGGAGTATAATTGCTTTACAATGGTGTGTTAGTTTCTGCTTTATAACAAAGTGAATCAGTTATACATATACATATACCTCCATATCTCTTCCCTCTTGCGTCTCCCTCACTCCCACCCTCCCTCTCCCACCCCTCTAGGTGGTCACAAAGCACGGAGCTGATCTCCCTGTCTGTGCTATGCGGCTGCTTCCCACAGCTATCTATTTTACGTTTGATAGTGTATGTATTTCCATGCCACTCTCTCACTTTGTCCCAGCTTACCCTTCCCCCTCCCCGTATCCTCAAGTCCATTCTCTAGTAGGTCTGCGTCTTTATTCCTGTCTGGGCAAGGTTATTTAATCTCTCTAAACCATAGTTTGTTCATATTTAAAATGGGGATAATAACACTCACCTTATTACAGAGTTCTGAGGCTTAAATGAGATAATATATGTAAAAGTATTAGGTTGCTTGGTGCATAGTACTCAATAAATATAGCTAGAGTATAGCTAAAATAAGTGACTTTGTTTAGAAAGTCAGTGAAATCTAACAGATGAGTTGATAAGAGGAAAGTGCAAAATTTAATAAAAGACATCTTGGATCTTGGTCTGAGTAATGTGCCAATACCCTGTGAGGAACCTATTAATTCTTGGTCTAAGATCCTTAAATTATTTAGTTCAGGGCAAACAAGGATGTTTGGATTTTTTTTGGTTTAGATCTGATTTATTTTGACCTGTAATTTCCTGCTAGAGTTAAAGACTAGGTAAACTAAAAAACACTTATTCCTTCTTCTTAGAACCCTCCCAAACAGATTAATCTGAACCCAAGCCAGCACTAGCATTATTCTATCCTTCCATCCTTCCCTAGTGTCTATTCTCAGAAACCAAACTACTCTCCAGCAATGTTCTAAAATAAATGAGATTTCCCATATTTTAAGTCTAACTTATGAAAAGATTTTATAAAATACTAATTTCATTGTTCATATACATAGAATTGCAATCCTGTGAATTTTATAGGGTTAACATTTAACTTTTCCCTGGTAAAAACCATATTTCCAGTCTGGCTGAATACTAAATTTGAACCCTCACCTTCTCCCTGTCTCCAAAAATGGCCAGTGGAGTAACAAGTGAATAGAAAGTACTTGTTCTGTACGTACTCCCTTTGTCTACCAGATTTTCAAGGTTGAGGCTGTGTCCTTTTGGGTAATATGGTGGTTTAGGTGAGAGTTTGAGAATAGTGAGAAGGCTACAGAAGGGTTGAAAGGAATATAATCCTGAAAGGCAGCTTTTCCCTTCTCACCTTATTTTTTGATGTGTTAGGGTATTAGTAGTGTTTACTGGTCTCCATCCTAACTTGCTAACAAACTTCCATAATGAATTGGTTAATAATAGTGAACAGTGTATAACAAATGGTACTCTTTCAGGTATTACTGTATAGAAAGTGATCATTATGAAGAAAAGGCTTTGTACTGGATTATTTCATGTAGGTAATTTTGTTGTAACCTGGTCCACAAACTCTGTTAATTTGTTTACTATACCACCTCAGGGAGAATGTAACAGAATTACTTATGAAGGAATTTTACACTCTTACAGTATTTACAAGGGGGGTAGGAGTTGGTGTTTACCGTGCTGCTCAAGAAAAACGTTATTTAAAACTTTATTCCTGCAGATTTACTAATTTAGAATTTAATGCAATTTAGAGTTTGTATGTATGTTTTTTAAATAAACCAAATCTTTGCCTAAAATGAGTTGGTTCTTTTTCTCCTCAAATCAGATGTTAAAGGATGCTTTCCATTTTTGAATATAGTAATTCTTGTACAATAAAGAAGTTCAGGGACTTTTATGTTTATAATATGTATTTCTAATGTATTAAGCTTGTCATATTTTATTAACTCAATTTAACATATTAGCAACCTTTTATGTTTGTGTGCTCTTTTTATTTTAATTTTAATTTTTTGAAATGTTAAACTCACAGGAAGTAGAAAAAATAGTATATAGGGTCCTGTATACCCTTTACTCATCTTCCTCCAATGGTGACATCTTTATAATAACTGTAGTACAGTATCAAAAGCAGGAAATTAACATTGGTACATTATTGTTAATGGGACTACAGATCTCATTCAGTTTTCGCCATTTGTGTGTGTGAGAGTGTATATAGTTCTATGCAGTTTTATTTCATATATAGATTTGTGTAGACACCACCACAATGAAGATACAGAATGGCTCCATCTCCATATATATGCTATTCCAAAATAGTCACACACACCCCAACCCTTGGCAACTGCTAATCTGTTTTCCATCTCTATAGTTTTAGAATTTTGAGAATGTTATATAGATGATTCCATTTATACATTATACAGTACAGTAACCTTTGGTAATTGACTTTTTTCATGCAGCATAATTTTCTGGCAGTTGATTCAGGTTGTTGAATGTATCAATAGTTTTGTCCCTTTCTTTATTGCTGAGTAGTATTGCATAGTAAGGATGTGCCAGAGTTGGCTTAACCAACCATTTACCTGCTAAAGGACATTTGAGTTGTTGTATTTTTGTTTTTTGCTACTAGAAATAATAGCTACTATGCACTGTTATGGATATTTATGTATAGCTTTTTGTGTAAACATATTTTAATATCTGTGGGAGAAATGCCACAGAGTACAGTTGTTAGGTTGTATTGGTAAGCACATGTTTTTATAAGAAACTGGGCAAATTATTTTCCAGAGTGGCTGCTGCCATCACGTATGAGAGATCCAGTTTCTCTGCATCCTCACCAACCTGTGGTGTTATTGTTTTTTATTTTAGTTATTCTAATTGGTGTGTAGTGATATCTCATTGTAGCTTTTTTTTTACTTGAAAATAAAGTACATTATTTTTAAGGTCTTAATTTAGATTTTACTAATATTGTTTTCACCCATCTCCACCCCAGTTCCTGGTTGGTGATGATTTTTATTACAGTTAAATTGTCAGTGGTTCTTTAAAATGATAGTTTGCCCAGGACTGTTTCATATTTAAAAACTATTTTATGTCATCTGATATATACATACAGTACTTTTAATTAATAAAATAACTTTACTTTTTTTGGATAATTGTTTGTATTGTAGTGGCTGGAATGGCTGGTACTGCGCATATCGATGGAGACCATATTGTTGTTTCAGTTCCTGAGGCTGTATTAGTTTCTGATGTTGTCACAGACGATGGGATAACTCTTGATCATGGTCTCGCAGCTGAAGTTGTCCATGGGCCTGATATCATCACCGAGACTGATGTAGTAACAGAAGGTGTAATTGTTCCTGAAGCCGTACTTGAGGCTGATGTTGCTATTGAAGAAGATTTAGAGGAAGATGACAGTGATCACATCTTGACGTCTGAGCTAATTACAGAAACTGTTAGAGTACCTGAGCAGGTTTTTGTGGCTGACCTTGTTACTGGTCCTGATGGACACTTAGAACATGTGGTCCAAGATTGTGTCTCAGGAGTTGACTCTCCCACAATGGTATCAGAGGAGGTTCTTGTAACTAATTCAGATACAGAAACTGTGATTCAAGCAGCTGGCGGTGTTCCTGGTTCTACAGTTACTATTAAAACTGAAGATGATGATGATGATGATGATGATGATGATGATGATGATGTCAAGAGCACTTCTGAAGACTACTTAATGATATCTTGTAAGTGAAACTTAAAGTCCATAATTACTTGGTAGAAACTGATTTATGTATAACACCGACAGGTTTTCTAAGATGGGGATCTATTCAATAAAAGTCATGGGGGTGATCTTTTTGAAAAATAATTTTTTCAAAGCTGTGTTGTTGAGATGCTTTTTTGAATTTGTTCATGTTTTTAATTTATGAAAATTTATACCCACAATGGAGTAAAATAATGCAATTTATTAATATCTTAGAACAAAAATACAGATTTGGAAGGTTCAAAAAGAACATTAAGTGACGCAATATTTTAATGGTAAATATATATATTTCAAAATGGGAAGTTTATTTCATGCAACCACTGCTTTCTTTTTAATATGACAGGTACTGGAGATGTCAGTTCAGTTTTGCTTAGGAGTTTAAGCATAGTATGTTAAGAAATGTGTGATTAGTTTTTTGAATTAAATACTTGAAAAGTAAATAATCAACTCAGATTGTGTTCTACAGTTCTGCCTATGTTTGTTTTCTGTTGTCTATATATGTGTCTTTATAGTCCATGCAAAAATACTTTAAACATATTTATTTCAGACTGCTTTACGATGTCCTTAAGACATTCTATCTGAATGAGGAAGATAGAAATATCTTATTCTCATTTTAAGTGGTAAGTTTGCCTGAACAGCAACAATAATAAAAATCTCACGATAAGTTATTGATGGAGCTTGAGGAAGAAGTGGGTCTATTCTTTATAAAATTTGAAGGCATTCCTTTATTTAAAAAATCCCTTTAAAACTTAAATAATTTTTTATTTTAGAAAATAGAATATACAAAAATTAAATATTTTTTATATCATTCATTCTCTTGCCACCCAGATCCCTAACTTTTTATAATGGTTAGAATATTCAAATTGAGACTAGTTACTCTTTTTAACCATTTTCATTTATTTTATTTTATTTAGTTTTTCCCTTTTTTTCTTCATCACTTAATCTTTAATTCATTTTTTTACCTCTTGGTTTCTGTTGACCATTGAATCTTTCAGGAGTTAGAGAATAAATTGCCTTGAAATGTCTCAATGGTAATTTTAAAAGTCCTCTGTTTTTTCCCCAAGATATCTTCAAACTACTCAAGGGATAAAATTGAAGACTTAAAACAGACTGTTATCTTATTCCTAAATCCCTAACTATTCCTATAAGGAAATCTTATCAGCAGCTGAGTTTGTCTTCTCTCAGTCTCTGAGGTGCATCTGAGATTTTTCCACTTTCAGACCAAATGTCACAATTTCTTTATCTTAGCAGTTGGTTAGGCTCTTCCACTTGTGCTAAGTAACTTGGAAATTAATATAGGATAACTGTATCTGTCTAACGTTATCCCAGGTGTGCTTTTCTTTAAAAATACCTAACACCCTCAAAACATTTCTGGGTGATGATTTGCTTTATGAAAAGCTTCACCGGAGAAGGGAGGTTCCTTTAAATAATGAACCAATATAATGCATTCAAATTATTTTTTTTACCTATAAAATCAGTTTTTATTTCTTCCAGGAAAATAATTTTGTATAAAGCAAAACATATTGGTAGGGTCATTATGGGAGCGGTCATGAAACCTCACCAATTTCAGGGGTAAAAGAGAAAAGTTAACACCTTTGTATTTTTTTTTAGTATAATAGCTTTATTGAGATATAATTCACATGCCATACAATTCATTCATTAAAGGTGTGCAATTCAGTGGTTTTTCATATATTCACAGAATTGTATCACCATCACCATAATCAGTTCTAGAATTTTTCTTCCCCCCAAAAGAAACCCCCATACCCTTGAGCAATCACCCCTGCCACTCCATTCACCCCTCAGGCAACCACTAATCCAAATTCTTTCTCTATAATTTGCCGGTTCTCAACATTTCATGTAAATGGAATCATATAATATATGGCCTTTTGTGTCTGGCTTCTTTCTCTTAGTATAATGCTTTCAAGGATCATCCATGTTGTAGCATGCATCAGTCCTTCATTCCTTTTTATTAATGAGTAATATTTCATTATATGGATATACAGTTTATTTATCAGTTCATCAGTCGATGGACATTTAGGTTGTTTCCACTTTTTGGCTGTTATGAATAATGCTGCTCTGAACATTCATGTACAAGTTTTTGTGCACATAGGTTTTCAGATGTCTTGGATATATACAGCTGGGAATGGAATACCTTTGTAATTTAAATATTACTAATTTTTGTTTGTTTCATCATTGCATAATACGGATCCATTACACATTGCCTCACCCCATCCCTGTGGTACATCAATACAGAGTTGACCCTTGAACAACACAGGTTTGAACTGTGTGGGTCCACTAATATAAAGATATTTTTCAATAAATATATACTACAGTGTCACATAATCTGAGGTTAATTGAGTCTGCAGATGCGGAACTACGGATACGGAGGGGCAACTGTAAAGGTATACATGGATTTTCGACTATGTGGAGAGTCAGTGCCCCTAAGCCCTGAATTGTTCAAGGGTCAGCAGTAGTCTATACTGATGTCATATTCACCATATAATTTTGGTAGATGTAACATGAAAGGGGTACAGTAAAAAGCCTACTTAGTGTTTAAAAGAAATATTATACTGTACATTTTGCTAAAATGAAATTTTAATCAAATTGTACCAATGGGCTATAGAAGAATATTGAACGATAGCAAACTTTGTAGGGTTGGCAAATAATGCACCTTACTGTTTTTTTTTAAAAATTTTTATTGGAGTATAGTTGCTTTACAATGTTGTGTTAGTTTCTGCTGTACAGTAGAGTGAATCAGTTATACGTATACCTATATCCCCTCTTTTTTAGATTTCCTTCCCATTTAGATCACCACAGAGCACTGAGTAGAGTTCCCTGTGCTATACAGTAGGTTCTCATTAGTTATCTATTTTATACACAGTAGTGTATATATGTCAATCCCAATCTCCCAATTCATCCCACCCCCGCACCTTACTGTTTTAATGTTATATTTAGCACCAGTAGAATTCTGCGTTTTATATACTATTACCCACTTATCACTGGCTGGGATGTCATGTGGGTTGGGAAACAACACCGTGGGACTTGAATGTTGTAAGCCTTATAACAAAAAGGTTAAGCTTGAATTTTGGGTATTTTGAGTATTATCTGTGTAAAGAAGAGTCTTTGAGGATCTATTTCTAAAATCTGTTGATTGCCTGTTAAATCTTTGTTAACTTTGTACTTTCTATAACAAAGGGTATAGAATAAATCTTGGTGAAGTTGATGGTTTATCTCTTAAAACTGTACACTAACATATTTAATAACTTTATCATCTTCTATGAACTTAAAATACAGAACAAGTTTAATTACTCAATACATTTCAAAATTGTTCATTCTGAGGAATCTAATTAAGTAGAAAATAATGGATGCATTAAACTGTGGACCTCGAGGAAAGGTGTAAATGGAATCAGAATAGCACCAGTAATTTCAATACTTAAAGCAAAAATTATGGTACAAAACTTTTGAGAAATGACCAAACAAATGTCTATTTCATTTCATGAGCTTTAGTTTTGTGAATTACAGTTTTAATTCAGTTTATCCCAGGAGGAACTCTGATTACTTTTAACCATTGAAGTGTAATAAAGTAGTATTTATCAGATGAGAGTATTTTTTTCATTAATTTACTGTTAGTCCAACCTAAGAAATTCATATTTTGGACACTTTTTGAGTGTTTTATATCCTATGTCTTTATTTCCAAGAATGAGAAAGTACTTTTTTTCTGAAGACTTAACTTGCCTCTTAATTTTTTTAATGATCTCATTGTTTTATTCAACGTATTTTAAAAGAGAGGCTGTTAAAAACCAGTAATATCAGATTCTTCCTCATCCTTTTTTCTTTCATTTTAATCTGTCCCATTGTGAAAAAAATATTTGCCAAAAAAGTACTAACAGAATTAGGTTTATGATGGAATGAAAATATTTTTTTCTGTTTATTTTGATCATTTAGGTACTCTCTTTCATAGACAATAAACTATTTGAACTCTTAAATAATGTGGAATCATTTATATTTAACCACAAAGTTAAAGTAGTTTTACATTGTAAAAAGAATTTCTGAAATTCTGGTGTTTTCACCATTTTGAAAAGCCAAAGGAATATTTTTGAATTTGCATGTATCAAATTTGAAACTGAGGTAGAGAAAATCTAGACTTTGACCCATTTAGATCTTACTGAAATTCATATTTTAAGAGTACTGAGTTAAAAACTTTTTAATGTCACTTTATTCTGTTTTCAGTAGCTCTGGAATTGTTTAGATATAGTCAAGTCTTCATGATTTTGTTTCATATATGATACTATGATACATATAGTAGGGAGGAGCAGATTTTCAGTTTAGGTTACATTTCAGTTTTTATGGGGACAGGACAAGCATTGAAATAAAAAATGGTAGGCATATAATCTTTGGGGGAGTATATTGTTTAATATTTATGTTCAAAGAGCAAACTTTATGAATATAATGTATTCATTGCATAGTTTATGCACAGTATTCACTTGAAACTAAATGCTATTCTTAAAGAATCAAATTTTTAAGTATACTTAAAATGTAAGTAATTATTGTTGCTTTATTTTATATATGATTTGAAGCAAATCATACAATGGTAAACCTGGAAATATACAAAATTTCTGATTTGAAGTAGCCTTCCATTGACTCAACAAGAATTAAAAGTATTTACTAAGATTTTATTTTCATGATTTCTGAAAAGCCCTTTTTATAAAATAATTCAAGTGTTTTCTATTTTCTCTTTTTTAAATACTAGATTTTATATGTTAATTGGTTTTAGATATACTGCTATTTAATTTGGGAATTGTTTATGTCAGCTTATTTCATGAGTACTATATATTTTATGTTGTAATTTTTGTTATTAATTTTGGTGTTAGGATTTAGCTTAAAATGTTGAATGCAATGGAAGATTATTTAATCTTTTCCCAAACCACTTTAATTAAAACTGTATGGTTAAGAGTATTTCATATACATAAATTGAAATCTGTGATTATGTCTTTTATATAATTACGATCATGTAGTATATCTGTCTTGTATACATTTTTTCATGAAATATACCACTCTTAATGGTTGCATAATAGGTCATTAATTGAATATAGTGGGTAGGTGGTTAACACATTATTTCACATTGCACTAATACTTAACACCGACTAAATGTCAATGGTACTTTTTGACTGAAACAGTTTCCCGTTTATATTTTACAGTGGATGATGTTGGGGAAAAATTAGAGCATATGGGGAACACACCATTAAAAATCAGCAGTGATGGTTCACAAGAAGATGTTAAAGAAGATGGATTTGGTTCAGAAGTAATAAAAGTGTATATATTTAAAGCTGAGGCTGAAGATGACGTTGAAATAGGTACAAATAATAATTTTAATTTATTGCTATAATGGTTAGGAATTAGAACTTCTCTTTTCTGGAGACTAAGTTCTAATATTGCCTTCAAAGTGCAACTCTTATAAAAGGTTTCTTTGGGGATGGAATATTTAAAAATTATATATAAATATAAATCACGGATAGAGAACAAGTCATCTTAGATATTTTTAAACTTGAGTAGAAGATTCCAGTTGAAATTTCAAAACATATGAGTGGAGGGGATTTGGTTTAGAGAAGGAAATTATGAGTATTTAAGGGCAGGCTAGAGGCAGGGTGCTTTGGATTTTAATCCTAGTTCTTCCATTTAGCTGAGTGGTCTTTGGTGAATTACTTAACCTTCTTCTGCCTCAGTTTCCTCATCCATAAAATGGCCATAATGGTAGTAACTACCTTATAATGCTATTGTGAGGATTAAATGGGTAAATACATGTAAAAGACTTAAATAGTGCTTGGCATATACAAGTGTAATGTAAGTGTTAACATTTGTTGTTATTTCTTAGTGATGACTGAAAATTTAAAGTGCAATTTATAAGAAAATTCTCTTGACACTTAGAACTTTATGTTTGAATATTTGAGGGGGAATATTTTTCTAAAGGAAAATATTTTTATGTATCCTTCTTATTAATTTAGGGAATTATTCCATGATACTTACTGATTTTGATACATGTTTTAACTTTTAAGGTGGAACGGAAATTGTCACAGAGAGTGAGTACACCAATGGGCATTCTGTAGCTGGAGTGCTTGACCAGAGCCGAATGCAGCGGGAGAAGATGGTTTACATGGCAGTTAAAGATTCTTCTCAAGAAGAAGATGATATCAGTAAGGAAAAAAGGCACTGTAGTGACTTATCAGTAGTCATCATGCATTCTTAAAAAAAAACAATCTCATATTCAAGCACTACATAGGAACAAAATTCAATAAAATAAATCTGACCCTTCTCTATAATTAATTTAAAGGAAAAGGGTCCTTTTGACAATCCGTGCATGCATGTATTGTTCAAATGAGCAAACGTAAAATACTGTGTCTGAGATACTAGGGATACAGAGATCAGCTAAATATGGTTCCTGACTTTAGGATAGCCCACAAATATGTAGGGAATTACTGAGAATCTACTTTGTGTGTGTTATTGAATATGTTGCATATGTATTATCTCATTTAATTCTCATAATTCATCTCTGAGGTAGGTGGTATTAGCCCTGTTTTATGGAAGGAGAAAGTGCTCAGGGAAATTAAGCAGTTGCCCAAGGCCATTCCAGTATTAAATGAGGAAGATAGGATTTGAACTCATGTCTGCCTAACTCTGCTGTCAGTAATCTTTGTACATGGCAGTGAGCACTGTTGAACTCTCTCTGAATTTAGCAGTAGAAGGGCTAGCTGTTTGTTTTCCTTCTGCCACTGAGAGATTAGCTGAGTAAGTATTCTTCCAAGTCAAGCCACCAGGATTTTTACTTATTATGCCGTTGATGGTCTCCAAGTAGTTGCTGTTTAAGGTTTCTTGCAGCTGAGTACCACAGGGAGTAAAAAGCTCCTCACATTTCCTTTCCTGCCATGGTACACATTTCCTTATGATGTTTTACTTTCTTCCTACTTTCTCCTCACCTCAGTGTAGGAATGCAGCCCTTCCTTAAGGCTTTTTCTGTCTTCTTGCCATGCTGAGACAAAAATGACTTTGTTTTGCCCTAGAAGAGCAAGAGCCTCCACTTCAGTGCATTACCTTGATAATAGTTAGCTTTACCTATACTGCACTATGATCCCCACTCCTCAAATTTCCTCCCCTAGAAGTCATAGGGAGCTGAATTCCAATCCCAAACAAACATGAATAATATACCACAGCTGAAAATGTCAAAACAAATGAGTCTAGAGGATTTGGTTAGAGAGAAAAAGAATTAATTTCTATTTGGTCTCTAGATTATTTCTTTTCTGTTTTGCTCATTGGTCAGGAGACTGAAGGTTAGGTTAGCTGATGCCAGAATTCCATAAGGATGTGCAAAACTTAGACCAATGTTTCCTTCTGGTTAATTGAAAGAAGGGAAACCTAGGAGAAAAGGGATACTTTTTCCCCACATTTTTTCCACATTTTTTCAGTAGTGAGTAGGGAATTCCCTAGTGGTCCAGTGGTTAAGACTCCATGCGTCCACTGCAGGGGGCATGGGTTTGAGCCCTGGTTGGGGAAGTTCCGCATGCCGCACCTCGCGGCGCGGCCAAAAAAAGAAAAAAAAATTTAGTAGAAAATCCCAGTATGTGAATCAAAGGAAAAGCATAAATTCAAGCCAATTTTCTACTTAACACTTCAAATCCAAATGGATTATTTCACATAAAATATACTTACTGACCTTCTAGGTTTAAATTCTTTTACACTAATACTATGTTTTTTTAAATGTCTCACTTAACGCTTTTGTCTTCAGTAGGGTCTCTGAAAATCCTGCCTCTTAATGGGTGTCCACATAGCCTTGAGCCACCAGCATTTTATATTATAACCATATATTATGGTTTTACTTTCATTTTTAATTCTTTTTCAATTACTAATATTTTTGACAATTTTTCACTGCACATACAGTACTGCATTTAATTTACATGTGGGATAGCATGGACCGCTTTTTAGTACTGATTCTATGGGAAATGCCTTCTGAGTTCTGAAGAACTGTCAGGCAGAATTATGGAATACAGCTTTTCTTATAAATTCCTAATGCCCAATGGACTGTGAAATCAGTCAATATATTTCAAGCGCACGTTTTATATAATCTAGAAGTCATTTTCGTAGGACTAGGTTTTAAGAGGAGGATAAGAACTTTGATAAATTACTGTTTCCTAGTGGCACCAGCCTGCGAAGTGCCTAATGTAATTTTTAAATTAACCAAATTGAAATCTTGAAAGTTGAAAGATAATCGTTTGGAAATTTTTACCCATTTATTAAATACTTGGGGTTATAAACAAGCAATTATTTCTAAAATTTAGGTTGCGCTGAAATAGCAGATGAAGTTTACATGGAAGTCATTGTAGGGGAAGAGGAAGGAACTTCTCTCCCTGAGACTCAGCTTGAGGACTCTGATGTTAATAAAACAATTGTCCCTGTTGTCTGGGCTGCGACATATGGTAGGACACTGGCATTTTTTCACCTGATAAGTACATAACATATCTATTTGATCAGCCTTTAGGTCATTAAATATGCTGTGCTAATGCCCCCATGAGTTGGCTAATACTATAAAATGTTTTGCTGTGGACTGATTCATCTCTAGTTACTTACATAATTTTTGTACCACATATCTTGTGTTATTTACAATGAACCTTGCTTAATGCATTTTGTTTTTCAGTAGGATTTATTTTAAATCCTACATGTATAAGTGAGTGCCATAAAAAGTTTTATTTTTCTAAAATAGGAATATCCTTTGAAAATTGATCCTTCCCCTTTTGGAAAAACTTATTTTATGTTTTAACACCACAAATAATAAGATATTGGGGTTTTGAAAAGGAACAGAAATCCAAGTGTGCTCTTCTAGGAAGTACGTAATGAAAGGTAAATTTATCAAGTTATTTTTTCCCTTTCTATTTTATCTCATTCTTACTTAATTTACAAGATGGTCCAGGTATACTCTTTACTTTGAAAAATTTTGTTGTTCAAATGCATTAATTTATCTTTACTTGGTTTTTCCAAAGATTCATTCATTCAACAGTCATTTATTGAGCATCTTCAATTTTGAGGGTATTCTGCGGAAATATCTACCCAGGTTTTATTTGAAAAGTAAGGTTGTCCTAGATGTTAGTAGTTCAAAGGATGCTGACAGCAGCCCTTATTTTCAGTGTGTGATATTATCTAATCTATGGGAGTGGAAGAACTCAACAACAAAAAAGTTTAATCCAAGGAACGGTGATCAAAGTAAGATTTTGTAGATTAAGATGTGATCTACTAGTAATCATTATACTCAGTCTATTAGTTTTTAATTAGCCTTTTTTTTTTTAAGGAGATGAAAGAAGAGTTTCTCGAAGGTATGAAGATTGTCAGTCATCAGGTGAGAGAGCATTATATGTGAGATGTAAGTTAAGTAGCTGGTTTTGTGTACTGCTTGGTAGATACAGAGTTATTAGTTTGTGTGTACAGACCCATTTGTTAGACTCTTACTTGCCTGGTCATATCTAGTTAGTTAGAAGAGTTTACCTCCTTGGGAAATTGATTAATTTATATAGAGACATAGCGTGTGTTATTCTGTGAATGCAGTTCATTTTAGATTTACCTCGTGATTTCCTTGGTGGTCCAGTGGTTAAGACTCTACCCTTCCACTGCAGGGGGGCACGGGTTTGATCCCTGGTTGGGGAACTAAGATCCCATATGCCACATGGCATGGCCAAAAAATAAAAAATTAAAATTAAAAAAATAGATATACCTCAAGATACAAATATCAGGCCACTTACTACATGGGCCATAAAAAAGTTACTATGGAAAAAATTATAAAATAGAAATTACTCTGACATGAAAGTAAAAGTTGCCCATGATATCAACCACTTGTTAATGTCTTCCTTGGGATGGAACTATTTTTTTAATTTCTATGGCAACCAGTAGATTTATATAGCTGTTACATAAAGCTCATGTGTCAGCGTAAATTTTTCTTTTTTAGTTTTGATACACTTCATATAGTGTTATTTATTCCATGGTTGATAGTTCTTTTTATTTTCTTACACAAGGAGACTTTTTCTAATGATAAAGTGTCTATTTTGTTTCTATCTTTAGGAGGTATTTGACTCTCTAACTGTAGATTTCAGGGGAATTAATGAGAGGCATATATATCACAGCATTTAAGCTAAACAGTTTCTTAGGGCTACATTTTTAAACTAAATTGCATAACACAAGAGACTGTGAGAACTGAGATTTTATTAAGTACTTTATTCCATATACACTGATCCCACTGAAATTGCAGTAGATTGCCTGCCACTTTTATCTTAACACTTAAAAAAATCAATCTTAATACTTTTAACATTAAGTAAACTATTCTAAAGCATAAATACAAGAAATCTGTTGTTTGTCATGTATTACAGTTACCATGATTGTACTGGATAACTGACATGTGTAAATTTCTTTGCTAAATCTCTTTAATTTCATCAGCCTTCATCAATGAGAAATTGATCTGATGTCAAGATTTTGTTTAGGATCATAAAATTCAGTTTCTTATGTTTCATTCACCTTATCAGTTTGTTCCTTTAGGATGAATAAATTGGGATATTTTAAAGTTACTTCCACATGGTATCGTATTTAAAGTATTTGCATATACACGTGTGTGTAAGAGTATAAAAGACAGAGAAGGAGAAGATGGGTGTACTTTGTGAAATTTAGTACTGCAATGGCAACTGAATGCCATGTCTTCTCTAATTCCTCTAACTAAAACCAAAAAAGTATAAATATATGTAGTTTAATAGTGTATCGATTTTTTTTCTAGGAAATACTTTGGACTCAACATTAGAAAACAGAAGTAGTACAGCAGCACAATACCTTCAAATTTGTGATAGCATTAATACAAATAAAGTACTTAAACAAAAAGCTAAGAAGAGGAGAAGGGGAGAAATGAGGCAGTGGCAAACAGGTAAAATACTAATACATTACTCGATGAATATTATAATTACTTGAAATGCAGTAGTATTTTTTGTAACCCAAGAATATGCCAGTTGTTTGTAGTGTAGTTAGTCCTACTCCCATGTACCTACTTGTGTTTGATCTAAATAGTTGGGGTTTTTTAAATGTTCTACTGGTATTTAATAAAACTGTGCTTGTTTGCTTTTTACCCAAATGATGTTTTTAAAGAGAATTTTCAGGTTGATTTAACAATAAAGGGTGCCTATTTCTAGTTTACAAAGTGCATGTGATATAGCATTTTGGCAGGTGAATAGTCTATAGTAGAGTGCTGCTCATTACTTTTTAGTGAGCTACTTTATTATAAATTGCTTTCAATGTGCATTTTATCTTACGGGATCTTATTCTACTAGTACAGTTCTCACATTGTGAATGTCAGCTAATTTTGCCGCCTTTGTGGTAAAACTTTAAAACAGTCTGGCCAAATTTCACAACTTCCCTGTTTTGTTTTGTTGTTGTTGTTGTTGTTTTTAATCTAGCTGTTATAATAGGTCCTGATGGACAGCCCCTGACAGTATACCCTTGCCATATTTGCACGAAAAAGTTTAAATCCAGGGGATTCTTGAAAAGACACATGAAGAATCATCCTGATCATTTGATGAGAAAAAAATATCAGTGTACAGATTGTGACTTTACAACTAACAAGAAAGTGAGTTTCCATAACCACTTAGAAAGCCATAAACTTATAAACAAAGTTGACAAAACCCATGAATTTACGGAATACACACGAAGATACAGAGAGGCTAGTCCATTGAGTTCAAATAAACTTATATTAAGAGACAAGGAGCCGAAGATGCACAAGTGCAAATACTGCGACTATGAAACTGCAGAACAAGGACTGTTAAACCGACATTTACTGGCTGTTCACAGCAAGAATTTTCCTCATGTTTGTGTTGAGTGTGGGAAGGGCTTTCGACATCCTTCTGAACTCAAGAAGCATATGAGAACCCATACTGGTGAGAAGCCATATCAATGTCAGTATTGTGTCTTCAGGTGTGCAGATCAATCAAATTTGAAAACTCACATTAAGTCTAAGCATGGTAACAATTTGCCATATAAATGTGAGCATTGTCCCCAAGCATTTGGTGATGAGAGGGAACTTCAACGCCATCTGGATTTGTTTCAAGGACATAAGACACACCAGTGTCCTCATTGTGACCATAAGAGCACCAACTCAAGTGACCTTAAACGGCACATCATATCTGTCCACACTAAGGATTTTCCTCACAAATGTGAGGTCTGTGATAAAGGTTTCCATCGTCCTTCTGAGCTCAAAAAGCATAGTGATATCCATAAGGGTAGGAAGATTCATCAGTGTAGGCACTGTGACTTTAAAACATCAGATCCATTTATTCTTAGTGGTCATATCCTTTCAGTTCATACTAAGGATCAGTCACTGAAGTGTAAAAGGTGCAAAAGAGGGTTCAGACAACAAAATGAGCTCAAAAAGCATATGAAGACTCACACTGGAAGGAAGATTTACCAATGTGAGTATTGTGAATACAGCACTACAGATGCATCTGGCTTTAAACGACATGTGATATCAATACATACAAAAGACTATCCACACAGGTGTGAATTCTGCAAGAAGGGATTCCGAAGACCATCAGAAAAAAATCAGCATATTATGAGGCACCACAAGGAGGCTCTTATGTAATAAGATCAATATAAAGAAAGAAGCTATTTAGAAAATATGACATGCTACATGGAAAGATAATTTCATGAACTGTTTCACCTGGTTACAAAGCTTGATATTAAATCATAAATTTACATTCTTTTTACTAAAGATCTTAAGATATTTGAATTGAGAGGGGATCTCATAGCCCTTTGAAATTAAAGAATTTAAGGAGCACCATAGAATGGTTGCAGAAAACCTTATTGTCTATTTAATAGTATTATAAGCATAATTCAGCTACAGGGGGCAAGAGCAAAGACAACCACTTTATTTGACTGATCATACTAGAGACAGATGTTTCTGAAAAGATCATATCTAATTGAGGAGTTTAGCAATGCTTTGCTATCGCAAGCGTCACTTTTATGCCGTTTTAGAAATGGAGTGGGGAAATAAAATGCAGTCATCCATTAGTCACTTAGTCATTGAGCCTTTATATGGTACCTGGAAATTGAATTCCAGAAATGGCAAAAGTTTTGTGTATTCATCAAAAGAAATTTCACTGGAAAACAGGTTAGATTAATTCAATACTATTTAAAAGAATTTCAGAGCTGCTAAGATTTTAACACAGGATAGGATGTTTAAAATATAGCATTCTGTACTGAAGTCTAAAGATTAAAGATCCCCTTTTTCTGATGTTCAAGTTGATTGTTGTTCAGTGTGGCATATATGACAGAAGTATATTTGAGTCAAATGTGGCTTTCTAAAATGGATGCAACAGTAATGTTGCAAAGTTAGCACTATATTTCTTAATGATCTAAAGATTACATTGAGAGAACACAGTTTTCTTAAATATTATGTTTAGAGGTTTTTTTAGGACAGTCATAGCAAGTATGATTGTTCTAGTCTTACTTGCTCTAATGTTTAAAGGTGCAATTTTATGCCATTATTGAAAATTTTGATTTTTAAAATCTATATACCATATTATTAACATGAATTTTCAATATGAGGCAGTATTTATGCGGTATTTAACAAAACACTATGCTGCCAATAGAACTTGGAGGTGGATATTCAGTTTACAGTGTATAAATTTAAAATATGCATCCCTTTAACAATGCTTCATGTTAGCATGCTGCAAATCAACATGGCGCTTAAAATAAAAAGCAGGTTTAGGGAAATTTAATGAAAATCCTGTTCATAAATGTAATGCATATGATGTGTATTTTAAAGTTTTAGTTGCTTCATGTTTACACTCATCTGTTAAACATAACTAAAATGTAATTTTACTTCATGCTATATTGTGGCTTTGTGTTTTAAATAATGTTCACCTTTCTGTTTTTGCACCAGATAGGAATCAGTTCCTTGAGAATAAATTTTTTATCTTTCTTAACTTCAGAATATTAAATTTGGAAATCTAAAATTGTGTGTCATGTGATTGTAAATGATGTACACGCTGTAAAATAAGATTGTCACTGTTATGTGGGATTATTATTTCTAAATGTTACTCATTGAAATGAGCATACAATAAAAAGCATTTATTGCACTTCAGGGTTTTATGAGTTTATTTAAAGTTGTGTTGCAGTGTCCCTCATTAAAAGACTTCACTTAAAATTGCTCTTAGGCAATTTTGTCTGCAGTTTAGCGTCTTGTAGGATTTTGTGCATTAACAACATGAGCTAGGAATTTAAACAATTATGATGACTATGGCATGATTATTCCTCAAAATTTTGTGTTTTTGCTAAAACCGTGATGGAATGCTTTAAAGTTGCCCATCTTAAGACTTGAGACTTAGTATTACAGAGGAAACTAAAAATTCTTAACCTCCTTAAGTAACACAATCCTGAAAAATGAATCTAATTATATTCCCAATAGACCAATATACATTCAAAAGGAAAAGTATTAAATCAAGTATTTGGGAAATATTTCTGCAAATGAGCGTAAAAATAACGTGCTGTATTCAAACTAGTCAGCATTCAGTAGAATCCATGTACCTGGATAGAATATATAGCACTATTGCTAAGACTCTTTGTCAATTGGGTTATTCTTTAATGATCACTAAGAGAAAAAGAAGGAATCTGTTAGCCATTACATGTTAGACCGGTGCTTTAAGCTTTAATTCTATAGAGTTCATCTAGGGATCTTGTTAAAATATACTAATTCCATAGGTGCAGGCCGGGGCCTACAATTCTGCATTTCTAGCAAGCCCCCAATGTGTTACCACCATAGAAACAGTAAGGTGTTAGACAAAGCCCCCAGTGTAATTCCCGTACACTTTGCCAACTTTGCTTAAACAAATATCTATGGGTGAGTACATAGAGGAGATCCATACTGAAGACTTGGCATTTGAGCTGAGACATGAGTGGCAGGAAAGAACCAGTCATGAAAATCTTGTGCAAGTGCAAGAGCATTCAAGGCAGAGAAACACACATGCAAATGCGAACAACCTGAAATGGTACCAGCTTTGGCTGGATCATGGTGAAGGGAGACTGATAAGGGATGACACCTGTGAGAATTTGAAATGGGAAGTCATTGGAGGGTTTTAAGGAAAGGAGTGATATGATGTGATTTACGTTTTGAAGATCACTGTAGAGGCTGTGTGAGGAATGTATTGTACAGGGACCAGAGGAAGCAGGCAGCCATGTGAAGAGGTTATTCCAGTTGTTCGTGGTCACAGTGGTGCTGGAGAAAAGCAAATGGATTTTCTTTCTTATAAATTGGGCCTAGAAAACAGCCAAGATGGACACATAAGAATTCAGCCCATGTTACAAACAAAAGAAAAAAACAGCCAAGATAGAACACATGAGAATTCAGCCCATGTTACAAACAAAAGAAAAAAAAAGGCACTTTTCCAGGACAGTCCAGGGTCATTAGGGTCATTATGTGCAGATGAATTTGTCTGATTGTCACTTCTATGCGGCCTATACCATGATGGACAGGAAAATATTTAGAATTATTCAGGTAGACCTCTCCAATTCACGTCTCATACAGGACAACCACCAGTTTGAACCTTGGCCTTCCCTTAAAGATATGTATGATAGATGTAGTATGACAGATAACTTTTATTGTAAAATATCTTCAACCACATACAATATAATGAATCCCCATACAGCCATTACCCAGCTTCAGCAATCATCACCTTATGGCCAATTTTGTTTCACTTTTACTCTTCCTCACTCCTGCTTTCACCAACCTGCCTCTCATTGGTTTATTTTGATGCCCCCTTCTCTCACTGGCTTAATTTGAAGTAAATCCCAGACAGCTTTTTAAGAATTTTTGAAGGAAAACAGCAGAGATTAAGAACTGGACTTAACATCTCATCTACAAGAGACCAACCCAAGATTACCAAGACTGCCTGGCTATCATGTATTATAATTATGTCATACAACGATTCCAGTCTTCCTTTGTAGACTCAAAAGCAGTATGTCTTATTTTGTCACTAAAGATTAATGGTTTTATAAGACAGATGTAGTTGTTTATTCCATTCTTTGTTTTTAAAAAATATATTTTATTTATCCTAGGTTGGTCTTGAAATACGTTGCACTTTTTTATTGGACAAAAAAGTACTATGGAAATCCAATAAATTCAGTAATGGTGTGTGGTGGGAGAGAGAGACCTTGTAGGGAAGTCTTTTCATGGCTTATTATTTACTTTCGAGGGAATTATGTCTACATGTTATCTTTGTAGATTATAACAGGAAAGAAGTGAGAATGGCTTTTTGTTAAAAGTGATCTAAATTGGGTGGTGACATGCAATTTTTTGAGCTTTATTTTTTTCCTTTTGTACTGTTTGTGTAAAGACAAAGTATAACAGTTAAAGCCCCATTACAAAGATAGGAAGAATGCTTTATGGCATCTAGTTATGAACTTAGAGAATTACAGAACTTAGAAGACTAGGTTTGTAAGCAAATAAATTCTCATTTAAAGCAGAAACCTGCATCAACCAGAGGTCCAACTATGTTAAACTGCTGTCTCTAGTAGTCCACATCAGGATTATTTTTATAGTGGTGCTTGTTAGCTCTAACATAAACATTCACATGATAATAACTTCCTGACAAAAGTATACAGCTAAGCTAAAACTCCATTCCGCATGTTTCCTACTAGGACTTCCACAAAGACCATACAGATATATATTTTATTTACACACTTAAACAAATTACTTTGCATGTCATTGCACAGTCTCCATTTTATTCAACATCTAAAGCAAAATATGCTGGGAATAGAAATTAGATAAACAGGCATTCCTCATCCAACAATATCTTTGCAATTTTCAGAGATAAGCTGTGCGAAACTTGTGAGAGGAAAAAATCACTAGTATTTCTATTGAGCTTAATCAAAAATTGGAAAAGAAATACATACATTTAACTTTGTTAAGTATAATAAGCACCTTGTTATGACCCCCATTTCTCACTATGCATAGATCAAGTGAGCCAATGAAGTGCTGACTTCTTAACTATCCCAAATTTTGGACACTTATTTTTATTTAAGAGTATTTTAGGAAAATCACACTTGTTCTAATTTTCAGACAGTTATGGTGGCACTTTTCTATCAAGCTACTAAAAACTTTCACTTATATGCAATGGGTAGATAACATGGCATAATTACAGTTACACATATGAGTAGTTAGCAGAGGAGAAACTACCCTGTTCTTACACCAAGGGAAAAAATGTAAGGACTACATAGCTCATAAAGAATATTAACATTTTCTATCACAAAATAACTAATAAGACTGGAATTGTATCAATCCACATTATAGAGCTTAACATTTAATATTTTTTAATATATTTTCTTTTTTTGGCCACACTGCACGGCATGGAAGATATTAGTTCCCCAACCAGGGATCAAACCCTTGCCCCCTGCAGTGGAAGGGCAGAGTCTTAACCACTGGACCGCCAGGATGTTCTCAAGCTTAACATTTTAGTTGAGGTATTAAAATAAGGCTTTTAGCTTCATATCAAAACTTATTTGGCTATTTACATAAGTATTAAAAGCATTTTCTCTCTTCATTTGTGGTTTGATTTCATGTAGTGCCTTATATGTTGCTATCTTAACAGTTTCTTAATATAATGGATAATTATTAGAATATAATTATAAGGAATGACAGAATTCTATATAGTTACTTGCAGAGACATTTCAGTGCAAAATCTCATTCACATGTAAACCCAAATTTATTTGTTATCTTAATCTATACTTTGTCAAATGCAAACAGTTTAATTTTTGCTAATTCTTAACTTTAACCAAAGGCCTTGACATTTTAAAAATTTATTCTTATCTACTACTGTATTTAGAAAATACTTTAGTTCACTTTTAGTAAGGTCATTAGAACCCAATTAATCAACCAACTTCTAAGTACATTAAATATTCTACTATAAAGTCTCTCCCAAGTAGAATACACATATCAAGTATTTGTTTTCGTTATTTTTATTCCTTAAGCTTTTACACAGTATTTCAATGTTGTTTTGTCTACTGCTATAAAAAAAAAAAGCCCACCTTCCTTCCACCAGTTACTATAATAGTAGTGTTACAGGTTTTTTGTTTGTTTTTGTCTGTCTTTTTGCGGTATGTGGGCCTCTCACTGTTCTGGCCTCTCCTGTTGCGGAGCACAGGCTCTGGATGCGCAGGCTCAACGGCCATGGCTCATGGGCCCAGCCGCTCTGCGGCATGTGGGATCTTCCCGGACCAGGGCATGAACCCGTGTCCCCTGTATTGGCAGGCGGACTCTCAACCACTGCACCACCAGGGAAGCCCAGTGTTACAGGTTTTTAAGGAAGTGGGTGGGCTCATTTGGGGATGATATGCTTCAAAAGAACAGATTTGCCAAGCTACTGATATGTACTTAGAACCATAATAGCATAATGTACAATTTAGTGGATTTAGGTATTTTAAAAAATATGCTTCCCACTTCCCTGCTAAATGAAATTAATCATCACCTTTGATTTAGTTCTGTCTCCAAGAGGTATGAATAGCATGTAATAAATCACCTCTTTTATTCACAAAGTCTAATGTGAGAAAAGCAAATATATGCTGTATATACCATGCACTAAACTGTTGTTTTTAATTCAATAGTATTGCTTTTTGTTGTTGTTAAAACACAGTATTTACTCTTGTAGCTAAATTGCACATCTAATATCATAGAAAAATCTTCTAATGGAATAACTTGTAAAATCTCTACCCCAACAAAGTTAATTCAGTGTCTAGGAAGCACCCTATTGAAAAATAGTGGATTAAGTCCTACAGTGCCTGTAATTGAGTTTTAAAAGTGGTGTCCCTTGTAAAGCAATTATACTCCAATAAAGATGTTAAAAAAAAAGTGGTGTGTTGCTATACTGAATACAAAAATGTGATAGAAAGGATTCAGGCCTTATAAATGGTTGGAGAAACTCTCATCTGTATATCTAATTAATTCCATTAGACTTCCTGGGTAGTAGCTTGGTTCAAAATATTGATTGGCTTTAGTTATGGAAAAATAACAAAGTACTAATGAAGACAAAAAAATTTCCTTTGAGTTGGAGATTCATTCACGGCTAGAAAAGAAAAAAAAAAGTCAGTTTAGAATGGGTTATAATTAATTTAAAACATTGTAATTGTATGCACACAGTTGTAAAAATGATTTAAATTGATATGAATAATACCAAGGGAAATGTATGGCACAGTTTGGGCAGTTTTTATATGTATATTCAATGAAACAATGGTTTGTCTGACTTTAGCCAAAGTATATGTTTCAAATGATTTTAAGCACAAGGGAGGGAGATGTGAGTAGATTTACTCCTTGGTGTCATAGTTAGAAGTTAAATATGTCCAAAAGTCTCTGTTAATAAGTACAGATCTATCATCTGTGAATTTACTTAAATATATTTTGAATTTGCTATCAGTATCTAGTTCCTTCAGATACTGAGTTTGATGTTCATTGCTGTATGCTGTTAATGAAAGGAGAAGTAATGACTATTATTCTGTAGACCCTTTATTTGGTAGGTCTTCACATTGATGCCACCTCTGAGACACATGTGGTTAGTAGCAGCAATTGCTTCTCAGTATTAAATTTCAGAATCAAATAAACTTTGAGTGACAAATTTTAAATCCTATGCTGACTTTCTCTTGTTGCTCAACTGGTTCTTGGGCCACAAAGCACCCTTTGTCAATTAATAATTAGTAATAAATAATTCTCAACTAATTAATGACCTAAGAAGCACAATATATTTCAAAGCTTAAATTTTTATCTTAGGATTACTAAGTGTTGGTTGCTTTCAGTGATGATAGATAATCATGTATACAAGATTGATGGCTTTATTGTAGTCAGAGAAGTGCTTCAGAGCTATCAACTTTCTGAATTTTTTGGTTTATTCAAATATTTGAGCTTGTTCAACCAAAAGATAATTTTTTTAAAGTGAGTTATTTAACAGATATTTAATTTTATTAACTACATCTGTAGTAATTTATTAGTTATACATCTGTAGTATTTTATTAATGATAAATCTACATTTAAAAATTTCCTCAAAAGGTTATACAGAATAATTGATTGACATACATTTATCTGTTGCTCATCATGATATACTTAAGCATTTTAAGACTTTTATTGAAGTATAATAAACATAGGAAAAGTGCACATATAGGTGTACAACTAAATGAATTTTCCCAAACTGACCATGTATATGCAACTATCACTCAGATCAAGAAACAGCATATTATTAGTACCCCAGTAGTCCTCCTTTTGTTTCCTTCCAATCAGTACCCGACCTTGAGGATAACCAACCACTTCCTGACTTTAATAACCATGGATTAGTTTTACCTGCTTTCAGTACCTAAGAAGTTTTTAACATAACAAGACAAAGACTGTCATTTTCATAGTGTTAAAAGTGAGATTCTACATCATTTTAGAATGTCCTACAATGTGCAGGGAAGTCCCCCCACATCAAATTATCCAGCCCAAAATGTTAATAGTGCTGAGGTTGAGAAACTCTGCTAACACAACAAAATGGCCTTAGGATTTTTTTCCTCCCTAATTATATACTCGAAAAATGCCCAAGTGAACTTACACAAGTCCATTTGTCTTCTATTTTCTCAATCACAATAGTCTGTGTGTCACTACCTGGTGGTATATATTCATAGTCATCATACAGGAGGCCTAAGATAGGATATTGTGACCTGTACCTATATAGAAAAAAAAAGTTAGTTTACAAGCTGGACAAGAAAATAACTCTCATTACTTTTTAGTCACTCCTAGTTTGATCCTCCTTATTTAATTAATTTGGCTTTGAATGACTTTTAACTCTTTCTAAAAAGAAAATCACCTCTCAGTGGTACAAAGATTTACTACGGCTATTTTCAAGAGAGTAAGAGGGAAGTACTTTTGCTTCTGGCAATAATGGACCACTGGCTGCACAATACAGTGATCCCAGAGAAGGGAAGCAAATGACATGAGCACTACAAGTGCCTAGCTCATGGCCTGGAGTCAGAATATGTGGAGCAGAATACCAGACAGGAGAGAGCTACATAGTTGGAGAGAGGTCATGGGATCTGTAGAGAGTTCCCCCACAAGTCCTTTGGTGAGCACTGATCAGTATAGGCTTGTGAAAAAGCTACTGAGGCTAGGGAAAGAAGCACTGAAAAAGAGCACTCTTCAAATTCCTGGAGTTCACATAGTAAAGGGAACTCCAATCTGTGTTCCACTAACCAGAATGGAAAGACCTCCTAATACCAGAGGGCATCAGGCAAATACTACAAAAGACTATCACCTTAGTAGTGAGAAAAATTACCAATGGCATTTTTCACAGAACTAGAACAAAATATTTCACAATTTGTATTGAAACACAAAAGATCCCAAATAGCCAAAGGAATCTTGAGACAGAAAAACGGAGCTGGACGAATCAGGCTCCCTGACTTCAGACTATACTACAAAGCTACAGTCATCAAGACAGTATGGTACTGGCACAAAAACAGAAAGATAGATCAATGGAACAAGATAGAAAGCCCAGATATGAACCCACACATATGTGGCCTTATCATTGATAAAGGAGGCAATAATATACAATGGAGAAAAGACAGCCTCTTCAATAAGTGGTGCTGGGAAAACTGGACAGTACATGTAAAAGAATGAAATTAGAACACTCCTTAACACCATACACAACAATAAACTCAAAATGGATTAAAGACCTAAAGGTAAGGCCAGACACTATAAAATTCTTAGAGGAAAACATAGGCAGAACATTCTATGCCATACATCACAGCAAGATCTTTTTTGACCCACCACCTAGAGAAATGGAAATAAAAACAAAAATAAACAAATGGGACCTAATGAAACTTCAAAGCTTTTGCACAGCAAAGGAAAACATAACACCAAAAGACAACCCTCAGAATGGGAGAAAATATTTGCTAATGAAGCAACTGACAAAGGATTAATCTCCAATATTTAAAAGCAGCTCATGCAGCTCAATTTCAAAAAACAAACAACCCAATCCAAAAATGGGCAGAAGACCTAAATAGACATTTCTCCAAAGATATACAGATGATTGCCAACAAACACATGAAAGGATGCTCAACGTCACTAATAATTTGAGAAATGCAAATCAAAACTACAATGAGGTATCACCTCACACCAGTCAGAATGGCCATCATCAAAATAATCTACAAACAATAAATGCTGGAGAGGGTGTGGAGAAAAGGGAACACTCTTGCACTGTTGTTGGGAATGTAAATTGATACAGCCACTATGAAGAAAAGTATGGAGGTTCCTTAAAAACTAAAAATAGAGCTACCATACGACCCAGCAATCCCACTACTGGGCATATACACCAAGAAAACCATAATTCAAAAAGAGTCATGTATCACAATGTTCATTGCAGCTCTGTTTACAATAGCCAGGACATGGAAGCAACCTAAGTGTCCATCGACAGATGAATGGATAAAGAAGATGTGGCATGTATATTCAATGGGATATTACTCAGCCATAAAAAGAAACGAAATTGAGTTATTTGTAGTGAGGTGGATGGACGTAGAGTCTGTCATACAAAGTAAGTCAGAAAGAGGAAAACAAATACCGTATGCTAACACATATATATGGAATCTAAAAAAAAATTGTACTGAAGAACCTAGGAGCAGAACAGGAATAAAGATGCAGAGGTAGAGAATGGACTTGAGGACACGGGAAGGGGGAAGGGTCAGCTGAGACGAAGTGAGAGAGTGGCATGGACATATATACACTACCAAATGTAAAATAGATAGCTAGTAGGAAGCAGCCACATAGCACAGGGAGATCAGCTTGGTGCTTTGTATCCACCTAGAGGGGTGGGATAGGGAGGATAGGAGGGAGATGCAAGAGGGAGGAGATATAGAGATATATGTTTATGTATAGCTGATTCACTTTGTTATACAGCAGAAACTAACACACCATTGTAAAGCAATTATATTCCATTAAAGATGTTAAAAAAATAAAATGAAATAAGCTATAAGGATATATTGTACAAAACAGGGAATATAGCCAATACTTTATAGTAACTAAAAATAGAATATACTTTAAAATTGTGAATCACTACATAGTGTACTTAAAACTTATTTAATATTGTAGATCAACTATACCTCAATAAAAAAATTTGGACTAAAAAAAGTACATATAAATGAAAAAAATAGCAAAAAATCATGAAGGGGAAATGGAAGTATACTACCATAAAGTTTGTATGCTACATGTGATGAGGTATATTATTTGAAGATAGACTGTGATAAGATAAAAAGGAATACTTTGAAACTTATACCAATTATAAGAAAGTAATATACCCAATAAGCCAATAAAATAGATAAAAACAATAATGAAAGAACATTTAAAATATCACTAAAATTGATATAGTTCTAAGCAGACTAGTTAGCAAAGAAAGAGCACACAATTAACTGATATTAAGAAAGAGAAGCTATCACCTCACACATGTCTTAGAACGGCTATTATCAATAAGACAAGAAATAGCAAGTGTTGGCAAGATGTGGAGAAAAGGGAACACTTGTGCACTGTTGGTGCAAATGCAAACTGGTGCAGCCACTATGGAAAACAGTATGGAGAGTCCTTAAAAAATTAAAAATAGAACTAGCATATGATCCAGCAATGTCACTTCTGGGTATTTATCAAGAGGAAATGAAAACACTATAATATATCTACACCCTCATGTTCACTGTGGCATTATTTACAATAGTCAAGACATGGAATCAATGTAAGTGTCCATCAATATTAGAATGGATAAATAAAATATTATATATATAATAAATGTATAATATATATATACATATATTTACACACATACTGGAATATTCTTTTTAGTTTTTTAAAAATTTTATGTTTATTTTTAAAAAATACAGCTGGTTCTTGTTAGTTATCTATTTTATACATATTAGTGTATATATGTCAATCCCAATCTCCCAATTCATCCCACCACCACCCCGCCCCACACTAGAATATTATTCAGCCAAAAATGAAGGAAATCCTACCATTTATGACAGCATGGACGGACCTTGAGTGCATTAAACAAAGTGAAATAAGTCAGAGAGAGAAAGACAAATACCATATTCTCTCACTTATACATGGAATCTAAAACAAATGAACTCATAGATAAAGAGGATATATTGATGGTTGCTAGAGGTGGGGGGTGAGAGTGGGCAAAATGGGTGAGAGTGATCAAAAAGTACAAACTTCCAGTTATAAAATAAATAAGTCCTGGGGATGTAATGAACAGTGTGGTGACTATAGTTAATAATACTGTATTGGATAATTGAAAGTTGCTAAAAGATTAGATCTTAAAACGTTCTCATCACAAGAAAAAAATTTGTAATTATGGATGGTGACGGGTGTTAACTAGACTTATTGTGGTGATCATTTAGCAGTATACACATAGTGAATCATTATTTTGTACATCCAAAACTAAAATAATGTTATAAGTTAATTATATCTCAATTTTTAAAATTTTAAAGGAGATACTTTGTCTTGAAAACATAATAAAGGAGTATTATGACAATTTTATGCCAAGAAAACTTGATAACTTAGATGACATGCACCAATTCCTCGAGAGACACAAACTACAAAACAGAGCTGACAGAAGACCTCAAACTTCCGAAAAGACAAGAAAACCTCCACATAACCTGATAAGACAAAAGGAAAAAAAAAAGGAATCAGGACAGGGAGGGAACTGGGAAAGAAGAAAGATTCCCGCACCTTGGAAAGTCTGCTCACCAGTGGAGAGATCAGACTGGATGAAGGGGGAGTTTCGGAGCCTAAGAGGGGAGAGCAAACAACCAGTTCGTGTAAGGCAAAATGGAGAGTAACCTGCATAGAGGGCTGGAACTGCCACCCTGCACTCCCCAATCTGAAACACTCCTCTGTTGGTGAGGGTGGGAGTTGGGTGCTTAAGCTCAGACTCTGAAGTTCGGTCCCAGGGAGAGGACCAGGGTTAGGTGTGGAAGCAGCCTGAAGAGGTCAGGCAGTGGCAACTGAAGGTATACCATGAAGAAGCCTTGGCCAACCAGAGAAACAAGGCACCATTATTGGGAGGTGCATGAGGAGAGGGATGTGACCACAAGCTTCTTTCCCTATGAGTGCTCCCAGTCAACAGGACACTGCCTAGAGGAGTTCTCAGGGTGGGCGTGAGTCACCACCTCCATCTTGGTCTCCAGAGGCAGGCACTGGCCACCTCTTCCAGACCCACAGGCAGACACTGGAACCCATCTGACTGTCTCAGGAGTGCCCTGATAGCTCTCACTACAAGGAAATCCACCAGTGGGTGCTGGGACTGTCAGCGTGTGCTAGGACTTCACCCGCTGTCCCAGGAGCACACAGAAACCTCTCACTACTAGGAAATTCATCAGCGGGTGCCAGGACCTGCCCCACTATCCAGGGAGCATGTGGATAGCTCTCGCTACAGGGAAATCTGACAGTGGGTGTCCGGACCTGCCCCACTGTCCCAGAAGGAGAGGGATAGCTCCCACCACTAGGAAATCCACCCAGAGTAGGGGCTGAAACCACCACTGAGAGCCAGGGGTTGTGTGACTAAGGAAGAAGAGCTGAAATCTCTCCTCGGAGCTGAACGAACTGTGGAGTTACACCTCTGCTGATGGCTTCCTAAATTCAGCACCTGTGAAACATCCAAAAGGACAACAAGAACTCCTGCACTTGGATGGAAATGGCACTAGTAGCTGTGGGATTTGTGGGCATGTACACATGGGGAATGTGCCAGACCAGAGTCTGAGCAGCCTCCATAGCTCCCATGGCAGGTCCAGGTGAATGAATGCTGCAGTCCTAGGAACTGACCTCAGTGGATCTGTGCCAGTGACTGGGTGAAAAGAATGCCTGAGAGTCACCAGGGCCAATTGCTGGCATACCCACAGTTAAGGTGGGACCAAGAGCAGTGCCAACAACAGTGTACTTTGTGAGTCCACACAACGGATGAAAGGGGACACAACAGAGCACATTCACAGTGAACACCTCCAGAGGAGGAACACTCATTAGCTTCTCTCTCAGTGGGAGTCCTCCAATCCCACATACTTCACATCACACCGCAGATCAGAATCACAGCAAAGAAAAAGATCTAGGGACCTCTACTCCAACAAATAGAGAAGACCCCACCCCTCACAGGGCAGCAACAGCCACTGGGAGCAAAGGGGAGGTCCTCTCAATATCCAGGGCAGGCTCTGATCACCACAACACCAATCAAACAGCTTACCAACGGGATAACAGCAAAAGCCAATGGACTAACCTCACCCACCAGGCGGCAGACAACAGAAGCAAGAGGAAGTACAATCCTGCAGCCTGTGAAAAGGAGACCACAAACAGAATAAGTCTGACAAAATGAGATGACAAAGAAATATGTTGCAGGCAAAAGAACAAGAAAAAAACCTACAAGAACAACTAGATGAAGAGGAGATAAGCAATCTGTCTAAAAAAGTATTCAAAGTAATGATAGTAAAGATGATCCAAGATCACAGAAAAAGAATGGAGGCATGGATCGAGAAGATACAAGAAAAGTTTAACAAACACCTAGAAAAACTAAAGAACAAACAGAGCTGAACAACACAATAATGAAAATAAAAATACACTAGAGGCAGAGGACCTTTAAGAGGGCAGAGGAGTAAAACGTGGAGAACACCTTCCTCCCCACAAATACATCAAAAATACATCTACATGTGAAACAACTCCTACACAACACCTACTGAACACTGGCAGAAGACCTCAGACTTCCCAAAAGGGTGTGTGAGGAGAGAGGATTCAGAGCACCGCCTAAACGAGCTTCAGAGACTGGTGTGAGCCTCAGTTATCAGTGCATACATCACAGACGGGCATGAAACGCTAACACTGCTGCTGCAGGCACCAAGAATCCTGTGTGCAAGCACAAGTCACTATCTACACCACCCATCCCAGGAGGCTGTGCAGCCCGCCACTGCTAGGGTCCTGTGATCCAGGGACAACTTCCTCAAGAGAACACACAGCACACCTCAGGCTGTGGCAATGTCACTGCGGGCCTCTGCCACCACAGGCTCGCCCTGCATTCTGTACCCCTCCCACCCCCTGGCCTGAGTGAGCCAGAGCCCCCTAATCACCTGATCCTTTAAGCCCACCCTGCCTGGGCAAACAACAGATGCCAGAGGGTGACCTACATGCAGAGGTGGGGCCAACTCCAAAGCAGAATCCCAGGAGCTCTGTGAACAAAGAAGAGAAAGGGAAATTTCTCCCAGCAGCCTCAGGAGCAGCGGATTAAATCTCCACAATCAACTTGATGTACCCTGCATCAGTGGAACACCTGAATAGACAATGAATCCTCCCAAAACTGAGGTAGTGGACTTTGGGAGCAACTATAGAATTGGGGTTTTCTTTCTACGTCTAATTTGTTTCTAGTATTATGTTTATCTTAGTTTAGTATTTAGAGCTTATTACCATTGGTAGATTTGTTTATTGATTTGGTTTCTCTCTTCCTTATATATATATATGTATTTTGTTTGTTTGTTTTTTCCCTTTTCCATTTTTGTGAGTGTGTATGTATATGCTCCTTTGTGTGATTTTGTCTGTATAGGTTTGCTTTTACCATTTCTCCTAGGGTTCTGTCAGTCTGTTGTTTTTTACTATAGTTTCTAGCACTTCTTATAATTGGTGGATTAGTTTATTGGTTTAGTTGCTGTCTTCCTTCTTTTTATTAATTACTTAATTTTATTATAATAATATTTAAAAAATTTTTTTTTACTTTAATAACTTTAGGGTTTTTTTTTCTTTTTTCTTTTCTCACTTTTCTTCTGAGCTGTGTGGCTGACAGGGTCTTGGTTCTCTGGCCAGGTGTCAGACCTGAGCTTCTGAGTTGGGAGAGCCGAGTTCAGGACAATGGTCCACCAGAGACCTAAGAGCTCCTCATAAGATCAATCAGCAAGAGTTCTCCCACTGATTTCCATCTCAATGCTAAGACAAAGTTTCTGTCAATGACCAGGAAGCTCCAGTGCTGGACACCCCATGCAAAACAACCAGTAAGACAGGAACACAGCACCACCCACTAGCAGAGAAGCTGCCTAAAATCATAAAAAGTTCACACACACCCCAAAACACACCACTGGACATAGTCCTTCCCACCAGAAAGAAAAGATCTAGCCTCAGCCACTAGAACACAGCACCAGTCCCCTCCACCAGGAAGCCTACACAACCCATTGAACCAACCTTACCCACTGGGGGCAGACACCAAAAACAAAGGGAACTATGAACCTGCAGCCTGCAAAAAGGAGACCCCAAACACATCCGGTTAAGCAAAATGAGAAGACAGAGAAACACAAAGCAGATGAAGGAGCAAGGTAAAAACCCACCAGACCAAACAAATGAAGAGGAAACAGGCAGTCTACCTGAAAAAGAATTCAGAGTAATGATAGTAAAGATGATCCAAAATCTTGCAAGTACAATGGAGAAAATACAAGAAACATTCAACAAGGACCTAGAAGAACGAAAGAGCAAGCAAACAATGATGAACAACACAATAAATGAAATTAAAAATTCTCTAGAAGAATTAACAGCAGAATAACTGAGGCAGAAGAATGGATAAGTGACCTGGAAGATAAAATAATGGAAATAACAACCACAGAGCAGAAAAAAGAAAAAGGAATGAAAAGAATAGAGGACAGTCTCAGAGACCTCAGGGACATTAAACACACCAACATGCGAATTATAGGGGTCGCAGAAGAAGAGAAAAAGAAATGGACTGAGAAAATATTTGTAGAGATTATAGTTGAAAACTTCCCTAATATGGGAAAGGAAACAATCAAGTCCAGGAAGCGCAGAGAGTCCCATACAGAAAATATCCAAGGAGAAACATGCCAAGACACACAGTATTCAAACTATCAAAAATTAAATACAAAGAAAAAATATTAAAAGCAGCAAGGGAAAAGCAACAAATAACATACAAGGGAATCCCCATAAGGCTAACAGCTGATCTTTCAGCAGAAACTCTGCAAGCCAGAAGGGACTGGAAGGACATACTTAAAGTGATGAAAGGGAAAAATCTACAACCAAGATTACTTGACCCAGCAAAGATCTCATTCAGATTCGAAAGAGAAATTAAAACATTCAGAGACAAGAAAAAGCTAAGAGAATTCAGCACCACCAAACCAGCTTTACAACAAACGCTAAAGGAACTTCTCTAGGCAGGAAACACAAGAGAAGGAAAAGACCTACAATAACAAACCCAAAACAATTTAGAAAATGGTAATAGTAACATACATATCGATAACTAACTTAAATATAAATGGATTAAATGCTCCAACCAAAAGACATAGACTGGCTGAATGGATACAAAAACAAGACCCATATACATGCTGTCTACAAGAGGCCCACTTCAGACCTAGGGACACATACAGACTGAAAGTAAGGGAATGGAAAAAGATATTCTGTGCAAATGGAAATCAAAAGAAAGCTGGAGTAGAAATTCTCGTATCAGACATAATAGACTTTAAAATAAAGACTGTTATAAGAGACAAGGAAGGACACTACATAATGATCAAGGGATCAATCCAAGAAGAAGATATAACAATTGTAAATGTTTATGCACCCAGCATAGGAGCACCTCAACACTTAAGGCAAATGCTAACAGCCATAAGATGGGAAATTGACAGTAACACAATAATAGTAGGAGACATTAACACCCCACTTTCACCAATGGACAGATCATCCAAAATGAAAATAAATAAGGAAACACAAGCTTTATATGATACATTAAACAAGATGGACTTAATTGATATTTATAGGACATTCTGTCCAAAAACAACAGAATACACTTTCTTCGCAAGTGATCATGGAACATTCTGCAAGATAGGCCATATCTTTGGTCACAAATCAAGCCTTGGTTAATTTAAGAAAACTGAAATCGTATGAAATATGTTTTCTGACCACAACACTATGAAACTAGATGTCAATTACAGGAAAAAATCTGTAAAAAATACCAATACATGGAGGCTAAACAATACACTACTAAATAACCAAGAGATCACTGAAGAAATCAAAGAGGAAATCAAAAAATACCTAAAAACAAATGATAATGAAAACACGACGACCCAAAACTCATGGGATGCAGCAAAAGCACTTCTAAATGGGAAGTTTATAGCAATAAAATCCTACCTCAAGAAACAAAAAACACCTCAAATAAACAACCTAACCTTACACCTAAAGCAATTAGAGAAAGAATAAAATAACCCCACAGTTAGCAGGAGGAAAGAAATCATAAAGATCAGATCAGAAATAAATGAAAAAGAAATGAAGGAAACGATAGCAAAGATCAATGAAACTAAAAGCTGCTTGTATGAGAAGATAAACAAAATTGTTAACCATTAGCTGGACTCATGAAGAAAAAAAAGTAGAAGACTCAAATCAACAGAATTAGAAATGAAAAAGGAGAAGTAACAACTGACATTGCAGAAATACAAAGGATCATAAGAGATTACTAGAAGCAAGTGTATGCCAATAAAAAGGACAACGTGGAAGAAATGGACAAATTCTTAGAAAAGCACAATCTTCCCAGATTGAACCAGGAAGAAACAGAAAATATAAACAGACCAATCACAAGCACTGAAATTGAAACTGTGATTAAAAATCTTCCAACAGGGCTTCCCTGGTGGTGCAGTGATTGGGAGACCACCTTCCAATGCAGGGGACACAGGTTCGTGCCCCAGTCCGGGAATATCCTACATGCCACAGAGTGGCTGGGCCCGTGAGCCATGGACGCTGAGCCTGCGCATCCAGAGCCTGTGCTCCACAATGTGAGAGGCCACAACAGTGAGAGGCCCACGTACAGAAAAAAAAAAAATCTTCCAATGAACAGAAGCCCAGGACCAGATGGCTTCACAGGTGAATTCTTTCAAACATTTACCGAAGAGCTAACACCTATCCTTCTCAAACTCTTCCAAAATATATCAGATGGTGGAAAACTCCCAAACTCATTCTACAAGGCCACCATCACCCTGATACCAAAACCAGACAAAGAGTTCACAGAGAAAGAAAACTACAGGCCAATATTAGTGATGAACATAGATGCAAAAATCCTCAACAAAATACTAGCAAACAGAATCCAACAGCACCTTAAAAGGATCATACACCATCATCAAGTGAGGTTTATATCAGGAATACAAGGATTCTTCAGTATAGGCAAATCAATCAATGTGATACACCGTATTAACAAATTGAAGGATAAAAAACATATGATAATCTCAATAGATACAGAAAAAGCTTTTGACGAATTTCAACACCCATTTATGATAAAAAATCTCCAGAAAGTAGGCATAGAGGGAACTTACCTCACCATAATAAAGGTGATATATGGCAAACCCACAGGAAACATCATTCTCAATAGTGAAAAACAAACCATTTCCACTAAGATCAGGAAGAAGACAGGGTTCCCCACTCTCACCACTGTTATTCAACATAGTTTTGGGAGTTTCAGCCACAGCAATCACAGAAGAAAAAAGAAATGAAAAGAATCCATACCAGAAAAGAAAAAGTAAAGCTGTCACTGTTTGCAGATGACATGATATATACATAAAATATCCTAAAGATTCTACCATTAAACTAGTAAAGCTAATCAGTGAATTTGGAAAAGTTGCAGGATACAAAATACACAGAAGTCTCTTGCATTCCTATACACTAACAATAAAAGATCAGAAAGAGAAATTAAGGAAACAATCCCATTTACCATCACATCAAAAACAATAAAATAGCTAGGAATAAACATACCAAAGGAGGCAAAAGACCTGTACTCAGGAAACTACAAGATGTCGATGAAAGAAAACAAAGATGACACAAACAGCTGGAGATATACCATAGTCTTAGATTGGAAGAATCAATATTGAGAAAATGACTATACTACCCAAAGTAATCTACAGATACAATGCAATCCTTAACAAATTACCAATGGCATTTTTCAAGGAAGTAGAACAAAAAATTTTACAATTTGTATGGAAACAGAAAAGACCATGAATAGTCACAGGAATCCTGAGACAGAAAAACAGAGCTAGAGGAATCAGGCTTCCTGATTTCAGACTATACTACAAAGCTACAGTCATCAAGACAGTATGGTACCAGCACAAAATAGAAATATAGATCAATGGAACAGGATAGAAAGCCCAGAGATAAACCCACACACCTATGGTCATGTAATCTATGACTAATGAGGCAAGAATATACAATGTAGAAAAAACAGTCTCTTCAAAAAGTGGTGCTGGGAAAACTGGAGAGCTACATGTAAAAGAATGAAGTTAGAACACTCCCTAACACCATACTCAAAAATAAACTCAAAATGGATTAAAGACCTAAATGTAAGGCCAAAAACTATAAAACTCTTAGAATAAAACATAGGTAGAATACTCTTTGATATGAAGCACAGCAAACTGTTTTTCAGTCCACCTCCTAGCATAGTGAAAGTGAAAACAAAAGTAAACAAATGGGATCTAATTAAACTTAAAAACTTTTGCACAATGAAGGAAGCCATAAACAAAACAAAAAGAGAATCCACAGAGTGGGAGAAAATATTTCCAAATGAAGCAACCCACAAGGGGTTAATCTCCAAACTATACAAATAGTTCATGAAGCTCAATATCAAAAAAACAAAAAAACCCAATCGAAAAATGGGCTGAAAATCTAAATAGACATTTCTCCAAAGAAGACATACAGGTGGGCAAAAAGCACATGAAAAGATACTTAGCATTGCTAATTATTAGAAAAATGCAAATCAAAACTACAACGAGGGAGGCTTCCAGGAAGATGGCGAAAGAATAAAATGTGGAGATCACCTTCCTCCCCACAGATACACCAGAAACACATCTACACATGGAACAACTCCCACAGAACACCTACTGAATGTTGGCAAAAGGCCTCCGACCTCCCCAAACACAAGAAACCCCCACGCACCTGGATAGGGCAAAAGAAAAAAGAATAAACAGAGACAAAAGGATAGGGACGGGACCTGCACCAGTGTGAGGGAGCTGTGAAGGAGGAAACGTTTCCACACACTAGGAAGCCCCTTCGTGGGCGGAGACTATGGGTGGTGGAGGGGGAAAGTTTTGGAGCCGCGGAGGAGAGCACAGCCACAGGGATGCAGAGGGCAAAGTGGGGATATTCCCGCACAAAGGATTGGTGCCGACTGGTACTCAGCAGCCCGAGAGGCTTGTCTGCCCACCCGCCCCAGTGGGCACGACTGGGAGCTGAGGCTCGAGCTTCGGTCGGAGCTCCGGGAGAGGACTGGTGTTGGCGCCGTGAACACAGCCTGCAGGGGGTTAGTTCACCACAGCTAGCCAGGAGGGAGTCTGGGGAAAAGTCTGGACCTGCCGAAGAGGCAAGAGACTTTTTCTTCCCTCTTTGTTTCCTGGTGCGTGAGGAGAGGGGATTAAGAGCGCTGCTTAAAGGAGCTCCAGAGACAGGCGTGAGCCACGGCTAAAAACGCGGACCCCAGAGACGGGCATAAGATGCTAAAGCTGTTGCTGCCACCACCAAGAAGCCTGTGTGTGAGCCCAGGTCACTATCCACACCCCCTTTCCAGGGAGCCTGTGCAGCCCGCCACTGCCAGGATCCCAGGATCCAGGGACAACTTCCCTGGGAGAATGCACAGTGCGCCTCAGGCTGGTGCAATGTCACACCGGCGGCAGCGCAGGCTCGCCCGGCATTCCGTGCCCCTCCCTAACCCGCCCCCGCCGGCCTGAGTGAGGCAGAGTCCCTGAAGCAGGGCTCCTTTAACCCCATCCTGTCTGAGCAAAGAACAGACGCCCTCTGGCGACCTACATGCAGAGGTGGGGCCAAATCCAAAGTTGAGCCCCGGGTGTTGTGAGAGCAAAGAACAGAAAAGGAAATCTCTCCCAGCAGCCTCAGAAGCAGCGGATTAAAGCTCCACAATCAACTTGATGTACCCTGCATCTGTGGAATACATGAATAGACAACGAATCATCCCAAATTGAGGAGGTGGACGTTGAGAGCAAGATTTATGATATTTTCCCCTTTTCCTCTTTTTGTGAATGTGTATGTGTATGCTTCTGTGTGAGATTTTGTCTGTATAGCTTTGCTTACACCATTTGTCCTAGGGTTCTATCCGTCCATTTATTATTTTTCTTAATAATTATTTTAATAACTTTATTTTACCTTACTTTATTTTATTTTACTTTGTCTTCTTTCTTTCTTTTTTCCCTTCCTTCCCTCCTCCCTCCCTCCCTCCCTCCCTCCCTCCCTCCCTCCCTCCCTCCTTTCTTTCTTTCTTTCTTTCTTTCTTTCATTCTTCTTCTACTAATTCTTTCTTTCTACTTTTTCTCCCTTTTATTCTGAGAAGTGTGGATGTAAGGCTCTTGTTGCTGCAGCCAAGAGTCACTGCTGTGCCTCTGAGGTGCGCAAGCCAACTTCAGGACACTGGTCCACAAGACACCTCCCAGCTCCACATAATATCAAACAGCGAAAATCTCCCAGAGATATTCATCTCAACACCAGCAGCCAGCTTCACTCAACAACCAGCAAGCTACAGTGCTGGACACCCTATGCCAAACAACTAGCAAGACAGGAATACAACCCTAACTGTTAGCAGAGAGGCTGCCTAAAATCATAATAAGTCCACAGACACCCCAAAACACACCACCACACGTGGATCTTCCCACCAGAAAGACAAGATAGAGCCTCATTCACCAGAACACAGGCACTAGTCCCCTCCACCACGAAGCCTACACAACCAACAGAACCAACTTTAGACACTGGGGGAAGACACTAAAAACAATGGGAACTACGAACCTGCAGCCTGCAAAAAGGAGACCCCAAACACAGTAAGAAAAGCAAAATGAGAAGACAGAAAAACACACAGCAGTTGAAGGAAAAAGATAAAAACCCACCAGACCTAACAAATGAAGAGTAAATAGGCAGTCTACCTGAAAAAGAATTCAGAATAATGATAGTAAAGATGATCCAAAATATTGGAAATACAATAGACAAAAGGCAAGAAACATTTAACAAGGACCTAGAAGAATTAAAGATGAAACAAGCAATGATGAACAACACAATAAATGAAATTAAAAATACTTTAGATGGGATCAATAGCAGAATAACTGAGGCAGAAGAACGGGAAAGTGATGTGGAAGATAAAATAATGGCAATAACTACTGCAGAGCAGAATAAAGATAAAAGAATGAAAAGAACTGAGGACAGTCTCAGAGACCTCTGGGGCAACATTAAACACACCAACACTCGAATTATAGGGGTTCCAGATTAAGAGAAAAGGAAAGGGACTGAGAAAATATTTGAAGAGATTATAGTTGAAAACTTCCCTAAAATGGGAAAGGAAATAGTTAATCAAGTCCAGGAAGCACAGAGAGTGCTATACAGGATAAATCCAAGGAGAAATATGCCAAGACACATATTAGTCAAACTGTCAAAAATTAAATACAAAGAAAACATATTAAAAGCAGCAAGGGAAAAACAACAAATAACACACAAGGGAATCCCCGTAAGGTTAACTGCTGACCTTTCAGCAGAAACTCTGCAAGCCAAAAGGGACTGGCAGGATATATTTAAAGTGATGAAGGAGAAAAACCTGCAACCAAGACTGCTCTACCCAGCAAGGATCTCATTCAGATTTGGTGGAGAAATTACAACCTTTACAGACAAGCAAAAGCTGAAAGAGTTCAGCACCACCAAACCAGCTTTTCAACAAATACTAAAGGAACTTATCTAGGCAAGAAACAGAAGAGAAGGAAAAGACCTACAATAACAAACACAAAACAATTAAGAAAATGGGAATAGGAACATCCGTATCCATAATTACCTTAAATGTAAATTGACTAAATGCTCCCATCACAGAAACAGATTGGCTGAATTGATACAAACACAAGACCCATATATATGCTGTCTACAAGACACCCACTTCAGACCTAGACACACATACAGACTGAAAGTAAGGGGATGGAAAAAGTTATTCCAAGCAAATGGAAACAAAAAGAAAGCTGGAGTAGCAGTTCTCATATCAGACAAAATAGACTTTAAAATAAAGACTATTAGAAGAGACAAAGTAGGACACTACATAATGATCAAGGGATCGATCCAAGAAGAAGATATAACAATTGTAAATCTTTATGCACCCAAAATAGGAGTACCTCAATACATAAGGAAAATACTAACAGCAATAAAAGGGGAAATCGACAGTAACACATTCATAGTAGGGGACATAAACACCCCACTTACACCAATGGACAGATCATCCAAAATGAAAATAAATAAGGAAACACAAGCTTTATATGATACATTAAACAAGATGGACTTAATTGATATTTATAGGACATTCCATCCAAAACAACAGAATACACATTTTTCTCAAGTACTCATGGAACATTCTAAAGGATAGATCATCTCTTGTGTCACAAATCAAGCCTTGGTAAATTTAAGAAAATTGAAATCGTATAAAGTATCTTTTCTGATCACATGCTGTGAGACTAGATATCAATTACAGGAAAAGATCTGTAAAAAATACAAACACATGGAGGCTAAACAATACACTACTTACTAACGAAGTGATCACTGAAGAAATAAAAGAGGAAATGAAAAAATACCTAGAAACAAATGATAATGGAGACACGATGACCCAAAACCTATGGGATGCAGCAAAAGCAGTTCTACAAGGGAAGTATTTAGCAATACAATCCTACCTTAAGAAACAGGAAACATCTCGAATAAACAACCTAACCTTGCACCTAAAGCAATTAGAGAAAGAAGAACAAAAAAAATCCCGAAGTCAGCAAAAGGAAAGAAAGCATAAAGGTCAAATCAGAAATAAATGATAAAGGAATGAAGGAAACGATAGCAAAGATCAATAAAACTAAAAGCTGGTTCTTTGAGAAGATAAACAAAAGTGATAAACCATTAGTCAGACTCATCAGGAAAAAAGGGAGAAGACTCAAATCAATAGAATTAGAAATGAAAAAGGAGAAGTAACAACTGACACTGCAGAAATAAAAGAGATCATGAGAGATTACTACAAGCAACTCTATGCCAATGAAATGGACAACCTGGAAGAAATGGACAAATTCTTAGAAATACACAGCCTGCCAAGACTGAATCAGGAAGAAATAGAAAATATGAACAGACCAATCACAAGCACTGAAATTGAAACTGCGATTAAAAATCTTCCAACAAACAAAAGCCCAGGACAAGATGCCTTCACAGGCGAATTCTATCAAACATTTAGAGAAGAGCTAACACCTATCCTTCTCAAACTCTTCCAAAATACAGCAGGGGGAGGAACACTCCCAAACTCATTCTATGAAGCCACCATCACCTTGATACCAAAACCAGACAAGGTTGTAACAAACAAAGAAAACTACAGGCCAATATCACTGATGAATATAGATGCAAAAATCCTCAACAAAATACTAGCAAACAGAATCCAACAGCACATTAAAAGGATCATACAACATGATCAAGTGGGGTTTATTCCAGGAATGCAAGGATTCTTCAATATACGCAAATCAATCACTGCGATACACCATATCAACAAATTGAAGGAAAAAAACCATATGATCATCTCAATAGATGCAGAGAAAGCTTTCGACAAAATTCAACACCTACTTATGATAAAAACTCTGCAGAAAGTAGGCATAGAGGCAACTTTCTTCAACACAATAAAGGCCATATATGACAAACCCACAGCCAACATCGTCCTCAATGGTGAAAAACTGAAACCATTTCCACTAAGATCAGGAACAAGACAAGGTTGCCCATTCTCACCACTCTTATTCAATATAGTTTTGGAAGTTTTAGCCACAGCAATCAGAGAAGAAAAGGAAATAAAAGGAATCCAAATCAGAAAAGAAGTAAATCTGTCACTGTTTGCAGATGACATAATACTATACATAGAGAATCCTAAAGGTGCTACCAGGAAACTACTACAACTAATCAATGAAATTGGTAAAGTAGAAGGATACAAAATTAATGCACAGAAATCTCTGGCATTCCTATACACCAATGATGAAAGATCTGAAAGTGAAATCAAGAAAACACTCTCATTTACCATTGCAACAAAAAGAATAAAATATCTAGGAATAAATCTACCTAAGGAGACAGAAGACCTGTACGCCGAAAATTATAAGACACTGATGAAAGAAATTAAATATGAAACAAATAGATGGAGAGATATACCATGTTCTTGCATTGGAAGAATCAACATTGTGAAAATGACTCTACTACCCAAAGCAATCTACACATTCAATGCAATCCCTATCAAAACACCATTGGCATTTTTCACAGGACTAGAACAAAAAATTTCACAATTTGTATGGAAACACAAAAGACCCCGAATAGCAAAAGCAATCTTGAGAATGAAAAACGGTACTGGAGGAATCAGGCTCCCTGCCTTCAGATTATAGTACAAAGGTACAGTCATCAAGAAAGTATGGTACTGGCACAAAAGCAGAAATATAGATCAACGGAGCAGGATAGAAAGCCCAGAGATAAACCCACACACATATGGTCACCTTATCTTTGATAAAGAAGGCAGGAATGTACAGTGGAGAAAGGACACCCTCTTCAATAAGTGGTGCTGGGAAAACTGGACAGGTACATGTAAAAGTATGAGATTTGATCACTCCCTAACACCATACACAAAAATAAGCTCAAAATGGATTAAAGACCTAAATGTAAGGCAAGAAACTATCAAACACTTAGAGGAAAACATAGGCAGGACACTCTATGACATAAATCACAGCAATATCCTTTATGACCCACTTCCTAGAGAAATGGAAATAAAAAGAAAAATAAACAAACGGGATCTAATGAAACTTCAAAGCTTTTGCACAGCAAAGGAAACCATAAACAAGACAAAAAGACAACCCTCAGAATGGGAGAAAATATTTGCAAATGAAGCAACTGACAAAGGATTAATCTCCAAAATTTGTAAGGAGCACATGCAGCTCAATAACAAAAAAAAAACAAATAACCCAATCCAAAAATGGGCAGAGGTCCTAAATAGACATTTCTCCAAAGAAGATATACAGACTGCCAACAAACACATGAAAGAATGCTCAACATCATTAATCATTAGAGAAATGAAAATCAAAAGTACAATGAGATATTATCTCACAGCAGTCAGAATGGCCATCATCAAAAAATCTAGAAACAATAAATGCTGGAGAGGGTGTGGAGAAAAGGGAACACTCTTGCACTGCTGGTGGGAATGTGAATTGGTACAGCCACTATGGAGAACAGTATGGAGGTTCCTTAAAAAAGTGCAAGTAGAACTACCATATGACCCAGCAATCCCACTACTGGGCATATACCCTGAGAAAACCATAATTCAAAAAGAGTCATGTACCAAAATGTTCATTGCAGCTCTATATACAATAGCCCGGAGACAGAAACAACCTAAGTGTCCATCATTGGATGAATGGATAAAGAAGATGTGGCCCATATATACAATGGAATATTACTCAGCCATAAAAAGAAACAAAATTGAGCTATTTGTAATGAGGTGGATAGACCTAGAGTCTGTAATATAGAGTGAAGTTAGTCAGAAAGAGAAAGGCAAATACTGTATGCTAACACATATATATGGAATTTAAGAAAAAAATGTCATGAAGAACCTAGGGGTAAGACAGGAATAAAGGCACGGACCTACTAGAGAATGAACTTGAGGATATGGGGAGGGGGAAGGGTAAGCTGTGAGAAAGCGAGAGAGAGGCGTGGACATATATACACTACCAAACGTAAGGTAGATAGCTAGTGGGAAGCAGCCGCATAGCACATGGAGAGCAGCTCAGTGCTTTGTGACCACCTGGAGGGGTGGGATAGGGAAGTTGGGAGGGAGGGAAATGCAAGAGGGAAGAGATATGGGAACATATGTATATGTATAACTGATTCACTTTGTTATGAAGCAGAAACTAACACATCATTGTAAAGCAATTATACTCCATTAAAGATGTAAAAACAAAACAAAACCAACAAAAAGACTACAATGAGGTTTCACCTCACACCAGTCAAAATGGCTATCATCAAAAAATTTACATACAATAAATGCTGGAGAGGGTATGGATAAAGGACAACCCTCCTACACTGTTGTTGGGAATGTCAATTGGTACAGCCACTATGGAGAGCAGTATGGAGGTTCCTTAAAAAACTAAAAATAGAACTACCATATTACCCAGCAACCCAACTCCTGGGCATATTTCTGGAGAAAACCATAATTCAAAAAATACATGCAGAACAGTGTTCACTGCATCACTAGTTACAGTAGCTGGGACATGGAAGCAACCTAAATGTTCATCAAAAGAGGAATGGATAAAGAAGATGCAGTACATATACACAGTGGACTCTTGCATAAAATAACAAAATAATGCCATTTGTGGCAACATGGATGGACCTAGAGATTGTCATAGTGAGTAAAGTAAGTCAGACACAGAAAGACAAATACCATATCATATCGCTTATGTGTGGAATCTATAAAAAAGTGTACAAATGAACTTACTTAGAAAACAGAAGTAGAGTCACAGATGTAGAAAACAATCATTGTTACCAGGGGATAAGCGGGGGAGGGATACATTGGGAGGTTGAGATTGACATAAACACACTACTATATATAAAATAGATAACTAATAAGGACCTACTGTATAGCACAGGAAAATCTACTCAGTACTCTGTACTGGCCTGTATGGGAAAAGAATCTAAACAAAGAGTGGATATATGTTTATGTATAACTGATTCACTTTGCTGTACACCTGAGTGTTAACACAACATTGTAAATCGACTATACTCCAATAAAATTTTTAGAAAAAGAAATTAAAGAGGATCTAAATTGAAAAGAATCCCATGCTTATTGACCAGAAGACAGTTTTGTTTACATGGCAATAATACCTGAAGTGTCCTACATATTCAATGAATTTTCTGTAAAAATTCCAGTGGGATCTTTTTTAACAGAAATTAACAAGCTTAACCTAAATCCCATATGGAAAAGCAAAAGACCACAAACAGCTAAAGCTTTCTTGAAAAGAAAAGTTTAGAGACTCACACTCCTGCTTTCACAACTTCAATAAAATGCTATAATAATCAAGACAGTATGGTACTAGCATAAAGACAGATAAATAGATTAATGGAGTGAAACTGAAAGTCTACATATTTGCCCTTACATTTATGGTAGTTTGATTGACAAGGATGCCAAGTCAATTTAATGGGGGAAAGGATAGCATATTCCATAAATGAGTCTGGGACAACTGGATATCCCCATGCACAAGAATGAACTTGGATACCTAATTTACAATATATAAAAAATTAACTCAAATGGATCCTAAATCTAAATGTAATAGATAAAAATATAAAACTCTTTAGAAGACAATGTGGGTGTAAATATTAATGACCTTGTATTAGTCAATGGTTTCTTACATATGATACCAAAAGCACAAGTGAGTAAAGAAAAAAAATAGATGTATTGGACTTTCTCAAAATTAAAAACTTGTGCTACAAATGATACAATCAAGATAGTGAAAAGACAATCCATGGAATGGAAGAAAATGTTTGCAAATCATATCTCTGATAAGGGACTTGTATCCAGAATATATAAATATCTCTTGCAATTCAACAATAAAATAGCAAATAATACAATTTAAAAATGAAGAAAGACTTTAGTCATTTCTTCAAGAAGATATACAAATGCTCAGTAAGCACATGAAAAAATACTATGCAACACTAATTATTGGAGAACTACAAATCAAGAGTGCAATGAGATACCACTTCCCACCCCTTAGAATGGCTACAATCCAACAGATGGACAATAACAAATGTTTGGGAGGATGGAGAGAAATTGGAATCCTCTTACATCACTGGTGGGAATGTAAAATGGTGCAACTGTTTTGGAAAAGTCTAGCAGTTCTTCAAAAAGTTAAACAGAGTTACCATGTGCTCAGCAATTCTACTCTTCTTTATATACTCAAAGAAATGAACACATATGTCCACACAGATTTGTACCCAGATATTTACAGTAGCATTTTTCAAAATTGAAAACAGCCCCTAAATGTCCATCAGTTGCTGAATGGATAAATAAAAGGTTGTACATCCATAAAATGGACTATTATTTAGTAACAAAAATCAATGAAGTACTGACACATGCTAAAACATGGATGAATCTTGAAAACATGCAAAGTGAAAGAATTCAGCCACCAAAGACCACATTTTGATTATCCCATTTATGTGAAATGTCAAAAACAGACTTTTGCTGAAACTATTCATAAAGAGTCACTTTCTATTTGGTTTTGCTAAATTGTTGAGATGTAAGCTATGGTCGTACTGCTAACATGAGGAGAGACCCTGCCTAAGAATGACGTCTATCCAGGAAAGAGCAGAGCCAAAAGATATACAGATTTCTGAAGACATATTTTGATCACACAAATCCATCTGGACACCAAGCAATCCCAATTACGTGAATTAACTAATTCCCAGTTTAAGTTGGGTTTCTGGCGTGTGCAACTGAAAGAGCCCTGACTAATATGGTTGGTTAAACAACTAATTATTTGCTTTTCACTTTCATTGTATTTACTGTATTGTAAATACAGTAAAAGTGTGCTCTTGAATTTTATTGACCATAATAGCTATGTCTTTTTGTGAACATTCATTCTTCAGTAGAATTATTGGCCAGCAGAAAACACCAAACTCTGTCTAGGGGCATATATATCAGTTAAACATGCTATAACTTGGATTATAACATAACGAAAGTCATATCCAAATTTCATTAAAAATACATTACTTTCTAGTGGTAATAGTTGTCCTTCCACCACTGGAGGGTTGGTTATGAGATGAATATATTTCTTGTCTCAACTTCGAGAGTTCCTTACAAATAAAAGACAATATAATCATTTGAAAACCATAGAAACATGAGGTAAGAGGTATGTTTGATAATTTAACAACGTTACTAAAGAATAATTACTTTTTTCCCTTCCTTTTTAGCCTTGAGGTAAGAATGTTCCAATCCCACTTGTTGAATTCCATATAGTCTTGCTTCATGGTACCTAATCAGTTACATTGTAAGTCTCTGCAGGAATCCACTAACTGGTTCTATACTTAAGGGATAACATGAGATAGAATGGGCATGATTCTCAAGATGAAGATGTGAAAATTTTTGTTCCAAAAAGATTTAAATGTGTATCTATAGCAGAAAAATATGAAATTTCAATATGGAAGTAGATATTGTTTCATAACAGAAAATCTATCACTGAATGTTACTACAAATACCATTTGTTCAATAACAGCAATACAACATTAGCCACGATTTGGGTAGTTTCTTCCTTCAGTACCTATTTTATGACAGATCTTGGGCTACATGCTACAGACATAGAAAGGAATATAACACAGTCCCTTGCTGAAGCAGCTCACAGCCTTATTGGGAGTTTGACTGCCAATGAGGTAGAAAATCAATGTCTTAAAATTATTAAAGGCACAATAGCACATATTTTTTGCTTCAATTCTAGCTTTCATTTGAATTATTTCTCCTGAAATGTGAGTCTTCTACTTCTCATAGGCACTCACATTCTACTTCATGAATAAAGTAAGTCTTGGAAACATGTCTTTTTATAGTTTGTGGGAAGTATTTATCCTACAGGGCTGAGTTGTATGGTTTGTCTCCACCTTGACCCCTTCTCTGTTACCTCCGATTGATGCTTTATAAGGGAATCCTTCTCTTCCAGCAAGCTTGTCAGTTCATGAATCTTGAATTGGAAGTCACTGCAACTTCCTTCTCTTCTTGAAACATCTTTTTGGTACTGATTTAATTGAGTCTAAGGATTTAAAAAGAACTAAGAATTATTATAATTCTCATTAACAAAATGGGTAACTGAGTTCCAGAGAGGTTAAGTGACATAAAGTCATACAGCTAGTTATGAAATGAAGAGCAAAATACCAATAGTTATAAACATTTAAAGAGCTTTATGAATGTAATATGTGAACTGAAATGCCAATTAGGAATTTCTCACTTTTTTAAGATTTATTGTTTATTTTTGGCTGTGTCGGATCTTAGTTGCAGTACATGGGATCTTCATTGAGGCTTCTACCTAATTGTGGCATGTGGGGTTTCTCTTCTCTAGTTGTGGCGCGCAGGTTCCAGAGCACATGGGCTCTGTAGTTTGTGGCAACGTGGGCTCTCTAGTTGAGGTGCACGAGCTCAGTAGTTATAGCATGTGGGCTCTAGCTGCCCCATGGTATGTGGGATCTTAGTTCCCTGACCAGGAATCGAACCCGAGTCCCCTGCATTGTAAGGTGGATTCTTTATCACTGGACCACCAGGGAAGTCCAATAAATTTCTCATTTTTAAAAGGTGACTTTACTATTTAGGCTTAAGCATTACTTAAGTAAAAGTCCTAGGCAACAAGAATTAAAATAAAGCTAAGAAAACAGGTACTTTATATTCCTTCAAATACTAATTAAGGAAAACTCAATAACAAATATTATATCATAATTTGCAGTTCACAACATATTCCTCCTGCATGACTCATCTCAGTCCTCACAGCAGCCCTCCGAGATAAGTATTATTATAATCTTTATTTACAAAACAGGTAAATGAGATCCAGAGACACGAAGGCACAACAGCTACTAAGCAACATAGCTGCAACTCTATGACAAGTCTTCTGACTGCAAATCCTGTCCATTTCCCTTTTTACTGCATTATGTGTGCACAGATGGCTGTTTAGGTTAAAGTGTTATTAGTAACGTTCAGATGGAAAATAAACCAGTGGAGGACATCTGCAAGAAACATCAGCAGACTTTTGAACAAATTCTATTTTGTTTCATTTTGATTTTTGGTAAAGACTGTACATTATATTTGGAGAGAAAAAACTGTGGTCAGTTTTTCTATTAAAATATTTGAGTTTATATAACTACAATTAGGAATCAGTAAATTAAGGGTTAGTCAATTTGACCTAGAATGACAAAATAAGGCAATGTATATTTATTCTCACAAATATCACCTTAATTTTGATGCCAATTACAGGTATATAATTCAACAGTTCTTATCCATGTGCTTGACAAAACTCTTGCTAGCTATCATCCTTCAAAATCAAGTGAGGATATTTATGAAGTCAAATGCGGCTTCACTGGATAATCTTGAAAGTTGCTTGGCTGCATAGAGCAAGCTTTAGGCAAGATCATAAAGTGTTCCCCTGTCACCATAAATAAATAAATAGAAATTAAAAATCAACAACCCTGCACTTAAGGTCTTCTTTTGCTTTCCTAGAAAAGATGAAGCTAAATTACAAGACAATTTAACAATATTCCCTACATAGTGATATGTATTTAAAGAAATGGTTCTATGGCATACTCCTAAAACTCTACCTTTGGTTGATTTTTCTTTGTAGCATTAAACTTGAGACTATCATTATCTTATTAGAAAGTTTGTGCTGAACTGTGTATTTATGCAGTGTAGGATCTACATACCCTTAGTTTGCAGATCTCTCTATCTTTCTCCATTCTTAAGCTTTTTACCATCTCCATGTAATGGTTGCCAATCTCAGCCATTTTAGCCTGCAGCATCGGGCCTGTGCAAGTCTCTGAGAGCTACACAAGACAAAATAAATTTCTGTAGTTAGACTGTTATGAAGGAAACACATATTATATTACAAGACATTAATAGATGAAAACCACTTGATTAAACAAGACATTGAAATAATGAGAGTGATTTTTAGGAACTGCATTATACAGCTCAGATGGCAGTGAGTTAAGACCTAACTGCATGTGAGATCATCAGAAAGCAGTCTACATATTTTCTCGAGATGAATTGGATATATGTATATATATATATATATATATATATATATATATATATATATATATATATATATATATAGCCAATGCTAGGATTACAACCATATAACTAAGACAATAACACACATTTAAAACAAAATTTGAATACCTGCACTCTAAGATTTTTATTCTCTTGCTCTAAATTACGCTTACAGTATTCCAGTTCTTTTAGTTTATATTCTATGTCTGATAGTGTATGCCGAAGAGAAAGATTGTTTTCTTCCAATGCTTGGCATTTTGAGGTTGAGTCTTGAAGTCCTTGCTGTAAAGACACAGTAAATAAGACAAATGGATTCTACTTTTTGGGAGAGAGTGCTTTTAGTTGATTAATTCAATGAAACAAAGCAAATATTGATATTTTTCCATGCCCAGTTTTCTTATATATTTAACCTTAAAAGGTAAGTTAAGGGCTTCCCTGGTGGCGCAGTGGTTGAGAGTCCACCTGCCGATGCAGGGGACTCGGGTTCATGTCCCAGTCCGGGAAGATCCCACATGCCGTGGAGCGGTTAGGCCCGTGAGACATGGCCACTGAGCCTGCGCGTCTGGAGCCTGTGCTCCGCAACGGGAGAGGCCACAACAGTGAGAGGCCCGTGTACCGCAAAAAAAAAAAAAAAAAGGTAAGTTAAATCAGCTATGAAAGACATCATTACCCTCACTTGCCTATCTTGAGTGAGAAGGAATCAAGATCAGATGAATTTTCAGTGTACCAATCTAGCAACCTGACTCTTGCTGCTTTTTGACAATACCGTAACCTGCCTTTTAGTAGGCACCAAAATGACCATATGCCTGATTATGTGACAAATGAAAACTCAGCCAAATTTGGGACTGTCATGGGAATGAATTTTAAGAATGGACTGGCCTCAGAGACTCATTACGATTTCCTAAGAATCCTCTCTGCTCAGGTATCTGGAGAAATCTTCTAGAGTTCATTCATTCAGTTATTCATTGCACAAACATGTGTTAAGATCTACAAAAACTTTTTTATTGACACATTAGTAGATTAAATGAACGAGTGAACTTAGATTTTCAATATTTATACAATTTTTGTCACCCAACAAAACAGATAATTGTGGATAGTATATACTTTATATCTAAAATACTTGGGGTTATCTATTTTTCTGAGAGGGCTTCAGTATTTGGAAATACCTAAAGCCACTCAATTCCCATATGAACAAATTGTTCCATCATATTTAATTTTCTGGATTATATCTCATAACTCCAATGTGCTAGTAATTGTGCATATGAAAAACTATCAAATTTATTATCAAAGAAAATGTCAACTTACCTGCTGCTGGCGATTATTTGCTCTCACTGATGCTAAGAGTTCTTCATACTCTTTTATTTGAGTTTCTTTGAATGCCAAGTCTTTCTCAAGTCTTATCTTGTCATTTTCCAGTGACTAGAAGCAAAATTATTTATGACTCAGAATTACAGAATCCTGTCAACAGTTATGTAATACAAAGACCTGTTTACATTGGAAGGTTTAAATAAGCACTTGTTTCATTTGTAATTGTTTAATAAAACGGAATTCTTAAAAGTTAATCAAACTATGGGATACAAAGGATTGAAAATTTAAAAACCTGCATCAATGGACATTTTGATGAATTGACTAATTGTAAGTACAATGAAGCAGAACCTTTTGAATTATTTTAATGTTTTTCTTCAATCTACAAAGACCCTTGTTAATCCCAGCAGGTGGTGAATTTTCAAATTAAGAGTCTAAATGTGTTCATCAGAACCCAGAAACAAGAAAGCCCACTCCAAAGTCCCCAAGGAGTTATTCATTGTATGGAAAGTATTCTGAATGTATCTAACTGATGTCATGAAGAGCACCAATTAAAATAGAAAATGTTAAGTTCTTAGAGAAAGAAGTTTTCAAGTATTCAAATAAATTCAAAGTATGCTTTATTATTACAGAAAAGGGGAAATTATGAATCAGAGTCAGATTATTGTAATTTTACAAACTACTCCCTGGTTTTAAGCATTAAATTACCTTAGCGGTAAACTAAGTAGTAAGTGTTCACCCAACTTTCATTTTCACATTGGATAATTCTTTACTCCTCTCTCCCAACCCCAATTAACTATTTCAGGAAAATAACTATATCTGGGTGAGCACAATGTTGTTGTGTTGTATTAAATTTTAAAAAGGTATACTGAATGCTTTGATTTCTATGTTATGAAGCTAGGATCTAGAAAAGATTTGGAAAGAAAAATCAAAATAAATGTTACTGTCAAGTCATTCTGAAGATTTCCAAGCTCCTCCCGTATGTTGCTGAATGTGGACAGCACTAGCCGGAGTGATTTATCAGACATACCCCTCATCTGGAGGAAGAAAATTATTGATGGTTTATTTTTACTAGCATTTAAAAATAGGCAGTATAAGTAATAATAATCTTATTTTTTCTATTCCTACAAGCAAACTTATTAACAGTTTCATTTTTGATATGGCAATATTAGAATAGTGATGCAGGGCATTTGGTCAATAACATGCATTAGTAATCCAAGCAATATCCCTGAAGAGTACCTGAAGAGATCATAGCTATGCTATTAAAACAAGGGTCTCTTATTTTTTCCATGATAAAGTATCATCTTTCTCATGACAGAAATGTATCATCAAATTCTTAAATTTACTTTTCTTCTCTATTTAAAGATTAGAAAAGATGAGACAGTCAACCTTCAAGTAATAAATTGCATCTCCCTAAGTGTGTTGTCAAATGCATAGATTTTGCCTGAGTTGAGAAGAATCTAATACAAATTAAGTTTAACCTTGAAGTATAGAAATGTCTCAAAATTTAAAGAGGGAGAAAAACCCTTTAACTAGATTAAACTCATTTCTTCAAAGAAAAGTGGTTTTGAAAACAGGCAACTTCTGTTTCTGAAAAGATGGAGCAGAAATACTTTTCTCTATTTTTCCTGCTAAGTCTAACTAAAACCCCTGCACTTTATGTATAAAACAAACATAAAAAGACTCTGAAAGTTAAAAAAGAAGAATGAAGTCTGGTTGAGAACATTGGGAGCTAAGGAATAATACGGAAGTGATTTCCTGGGTTTTCTTTTTGCTTCATATATGAGTGGTATTGGGCAAACCAATAACAAAGAAACACCAGTGGATACAGACAACAAAAGTCCCTAGAAAAGCCTGCTCTTTCTACCCAAAGTACCATGAAAAGGGCAGCCTAGCAAGGCAGATAGCATTTAGATAATAACCAGTCTACTCCAGCCAAACACCACAGAAAAAACCTGCAACTCTATTCTACGCCCACCTAAACCATCAAAAGCCAAGAAGGGAACGTAGACTCTCTCTCTCAACCTCCCTGCTTGGGTGATGTCAGAGAATTCTTAGTGAAGTGTCAAGACTTTCATCATTGCCCAACAGAAATGAGGCCACTCACATTGCAGTGTCAGTAGAGGCCAACAAGGGAACAGTAACACAACACACCTCCCCATCCAAACCAGGGTGTTTTCAGTGGAAGCCTAGTAGAGAGCCACACTTCCTACACCTGCCAAGGAAGAACAAAGAGCTACTCCCCCAACCTGTGTCAACAGAGGCAGAATGGGGAACCTGGACTTCCACCCCCATGTGGCAGTAACAAGTCATGCCCCTACTTCCCCTGTTGCTCAGTATCAGAGGAGGTCTGCTAAAACAGAAGATGTGAATAAGATCCAAAGTCAGAAAACAGTACCCAAAATGTCCAGGTTTCAATTTTAAAAAAGTCACTTATTCTAAGAACCAGGAAATCTCAACTTGGTAAGAAAAAAGGGTTAATACATGCCAACATCAAGATATCAGAAAAGTTAGAATTATCTGATAAGGATTTTAAGGCAGCCATTTTAAAAAGGTTTCAAAGTGACTAAATGTCCATCAACAGAGGAATGGATAAAGAAGATGTGGCACATATATACAATGGAATATTACTCAGTCATAAAAAGGAACAAAATAGTGCCATTTGCAGAGACGTGGATGGATCTAGAAACAGTCATACAGAGTGAAGTAAGTCAAAAAGAGAAAAACAAATATCACATAATATCACTTATATGTGGAATCTAGAAAAATGGTAGAGAAGAACTTATTTGCAAAGTAGAAATAGAGTCACAGATGTAGAGAACAAACTTATGGTTACCAAGAGGGGAAGGGAGGGGTGGGATGAACTGAGAGATTGGGACTGACATAAATACACTACTATGTGTAAAATAGATAACGAATGAGAGCCTACTGTGTAGCACAGGGAACTCTACTCAGTGCTCTGTGGTGACCTAAATGGGAAGGAAATCTAAAAAAGAAGGGATATATGTGTATGTAAGACTGATTCACTTTGCTGTACAGCAAGAAACTAACACAACATTGTAAAGCAATGATACTCTAATAAAAATTAATTTAAAAAACACACCAAATTAAAAAAAGTTTCAACAAGAAATTGCAAAGATTTAAAACAAATAAAAAATAGAAAGTCTCAGCAACAAAACAGAAAATCTCAGAAAACAAACAGAAGCTATAAAGAGTAACTAAATGAAAATTTTAGAACTGAAAACTCAATAATTAAAAAGCAAAACAAAAACAAAAACCTCAGTAGATGGACTAAAAAGCAGAAAGGAAACCATAGAGCAAAGAATCAGTGAACTTGAAGACAGAACAATAGAAAATACTGAGTTCTGAACATCAGAGAGAAAATAGGTTGGAAAAAAATTGAACAGAGCCTCAGTGTCCAGTGGGAGTATGACATATATCTAACATTCATGTCATCAGAATCCTAGAAGGAAAAAAGAAAGAGGGGGGAGCTGAAAAAGTATATGAAGAAATAATGGCTGTAAACTTCCCCAAATTAGCAAAAAAAATACACAGATTTAAGAAGTTGAGCAAACCCTAAACAGGATAGACCCAAAGAAATCCATGCCTGGACATATGAGGCAAACTTCTTAAAACTGAAGATAAATTTAAAATCTTAAAAGCAGCAAAAGAAACCTTAACTATTGGGAATAGCAATTCAAATGACAGCCGATTTCTCATGAAAAATCATAGAGGCCAGAAGGAAGTGGCATACATTTTTAAAGTGATGAATGAAAAGAATTGTCAACTACAAATTCTGTATGCAATGAAAACAACCTTTAGGAATGAAGGGAAAATCACATTTTCAGAGGAAAAGAAAAAGAATTTTTCACTAGCAGACCTACCCTTAAAAAAATGGCTGAAGGAAGTTCTCTGAAGAAAAAGAAAATGATAAAAGAAGAAATTTGGAATATCAAGAAGGAAGAAGTAACACAATAAGCAAAAATATAGGTAAATACAGTAGGCTTTCCTTCTCCTTTTGAATTTTCTAAATTATATTTGAAGATTGAAGCAATATATATATATATATATATAACACTGTGTGATGTGGCTCTCAATGCCTGTAGAGGAAATATTTTAAAAATTATAAATGTGGAGGTTAAAGAAAGATAAAAGAAGCAAAATTTTCTGCAGTTCACTGAAACTGATAAAATGTTGACACCAATACACGGGGATAAGTTATGGGTATATAATGTAATACTTAGAGCAACCCCTAAAAAAGCTATACTACGTGATACACTCAGAAGCAATAGAGGTAAATCAAAATGGAATTCTAAAACATATTCAAGTAATCCACATGAAAGCAAGACAAAGAAAACAGAAACAAAAAACAGAACAAACAGAAAACACAATGGCAGATCTAGCCCTAACATATCAATAATTACAACTTGGTCTAAATACACCAGTTAAAAGACAGATTGACAGAATGATAAGAAAAAACATGACCTCACTATGTGTTTTCTATAAGAAATTCATTTCAAAGATAATGAAAATTAAAATATACATAATGAAATTTAAAAGTTGGGAAAAAAGATATACCATGCAAACATTAATCAAAAGAAAGGAGTGCTATTGATATTAGATAAAAATAACTTCAGAGCAAAGAAAATTACCAGGAACACAGAGGGACATTACATAATAAGAGTCAGTCCACCAGGAAGACATAGCAATCCTAAATGTTTATGCACCAGACAACAGAGCTACAAAATGTATCAAACAAAAACTGATAGAACTGAAAGGAGAAATAGACAAACCCATAGATATAACTGAAGACTTTTATACCCCTCTCTCGGCAACTGATAGTACTGCTTAGAAGAAAATGAGCAAGAATACATAATACAATAATTCAACAATACCATCAACCAAAGGATCTAATCAGCATTTATAGAATACTTCATCCAACAACAGATGCACATTCCTTTCATATACCCATGGAACATATACCAAAATAGATCATATCCTTGACTATCAAACTTAGCCATTTCAAAAAAATTAATCTCATATGGAGTATATTTTCTGCCCACAGTGGAATCAAACTAGAAATGAATAACAGAAAGACAATAGGAAAATCTCTAAACACTTAGAAAGTAAACAATACACTTCTAAATAATCCACCAGTCAAAGCAGAAGTCTAAAGGGAAATAAAAATATATAAAACTGAAAGAAAATGAAAATACATATCATAACTTGTGGGACACAACTAAAGCCATGCTGAGAGGATATTTATAGCACTAAATGCTTACATTAGAAAATAGAAAATGTGTGAAATCAATAATCTAACTTTCTATATCAAGAAACTAGACAAAGAAGATCAAAATAAACCAAAAGCAAGCAAAGGAAGGAAATAATACAGACGAGAAAAAAAATCAATGGAAGTGTAAACAGGAAAACAATAGAGATCAATAAACTAAAATATAGTTCTTTGAAAAAAATCAATAAAATTGATAAACCTCCAACAAGACTGACAACAAAAAAAGAAAGAAGACACAAATCACTAGTGTCAGGAGTTAAATAGGGAAGAGTAATACAGACCCCACAGACATCAAAAGGATAATAAGGGAATACTGTGAATAGTTATGCACATATAAATTTGATAATTTAGTTGAAATTGACTACTTCCTTGAAAAACACAGATTACCACAACTCACCCAACACGAAACAGATCATTTGACTAGACCTGTAACTACTAAGGAATTGAATTTAGAATTTTTTTAAACTGCTGAAAAATATATATCCATGCCCAGATATTTTCACTGAAGGATTATACCAAATGTTTAACGAAGAGTTAACACTATGTCTATACATTTTCTTCCAGAAAACAGAAAAGGAAGAGACATTTACCAATTCATTTCATGATGCTAGATTATCCTGACACCAAAATCAAAGCAAATACAAGAAAACTACAGACTAATGTTTCTCAGGAACTTAGATGCAAACATTCTCAGAGTTTTTTGAGGAAATAGGCCTTGAATGCACTTTGGATGGACATCCTGCCACCAGAAATAATATCAAGGATGTATCCAAGATTCAGGTTCTGCAGAGCATATGTGTTCCCCATACCACTGTCTCTTTATAATACAGACTGTGTGCCACTAAAAATATTTCATTTAAGTTTCACAGATAAGATGTCAGGTCCAATATCTGGATGATCAACAAAGATTTGAGACCAAATATCAAACTTAGAAACTTGCCTCACTAGACAAAACTAGAGTATCTTTAGAATCCTTTCTTGCAAACACATGTACTCTTCATTTTAGCCTTATTTCTTTAGCACCTATCTTGATCTGTCTTGGTCTGTCTCTCCCTTCAGTGTAGGGGAATTTACTGCTGCAGTGGTCTCTAGCATTCCACAATTCAGGAAAATCAAGTCATTGGCCTTTCCATCTGCCAGGGGTAGGGTAGGGAGGTATAGAAAGTAGAATGGAGAAGAGGAGGGCAAATCCTATAAGTTAGAGTCAGGTTGTGCTACAGCAGTGAGGAGAGAATAAGGGCATTCCACAGCCCGGAATATTTCTATAATGATTTCCTGAATGCTAGTCATTCAATACTAGTGTTTGATAGTCTGACCAAACTATAATGCAACCCTTGTTTAATCAAAATGCAATCAACTCTTGTGAAATAGGAATTTTATTTGGGACTTTCTGTCCTTAATTAAAGGAAACATCCTGGGCTAGTGGTTTGTTAGTGTTGCCTTCACAGCCACTCTTGACCCCATCTCACCTGCAGAATATAGCGAATTTGCTGTTTTGTAAATTCTGACAATCCTTTAGGAATCAACGATTCGGTGTCTTCTGACTGTAAGAAAAGAGAGGCTTATCTTTCAACAGATACATTTTAGTGTTTTAATCAGAGGGTCAGCAGACTTTTGTAGAGAGGGACGTGTTTTTATGGATATCAGAAGATTACTTCACTTTCTGGGTAATAGTTGCCACAAACTTTACTTCTAGCATTATCAGTTCTTACTTTTTAAAAAAATCATTGTACTACATACGCCATGGAAAGAACCCTGAATTACAGGAAGTTTAGGGGGAAGTTTGGGGCAATCAATCAGATGTCCCATTTCTATTTTTTAAAAAGAGCAACTTAAAAACAAAAGGGTAGTCACTTAAATCCCATTACCACTTTATTTCCATGTATTTTTTAACAACTGGAAGTTTAGTTGGGTGGTAGATATGACACTTTAAAGGCTGATTTTTTAAATAATGAAAATTTGAGTAAATAAAATAAAATTAAAGGTTTACTGAGAATTTGCATAGAGCTGTGGTGACTTTTGAAAGATTATGATGTTGCCACAGCAACATTAAGAAGCTTCAACAAATTTTAAGTGAGAAGCTGAATTGAATTCAGTACTTCATAAAGACAATTTAGGGCTTACTGAATTATTGTAACAAATGCAGTACGTCAATACTTTGGAAATAAAGATGAAAATTAACATAAAAGAAGCCATTGTGATTGCTGCTTTGAAATCAGTTCTTTCTCTATTTGATGACTTATTCCATTAAAAGTAACTATTACCAAAATGTATATACATAATATTTAGAATTGATACTTGAAAATATTTACTTCAAGTTGCTGGCTATTTGGCATGGGACATACAAGTTTTCGAAATACATTAAAACTAAATTTGCTATTTAATTAGTTAACGTAGATTTCAGTTTTGTAAAACAGAGTATGTAGTCAATGAACTTTTAAATGTTCTCATAAGCAAAGACAAGCTAAATCATAAGGTGACAGCTGATAAAACATTTTTTGTGTGAATGATTATTACTTTTACAATTATCACCTTTAAAGCCATTACAAAGATATAAATGGTTATATCATTTTAAAGGCAAAAGGATCATTATTTCTTTCACTAACCTGTTTCCAGTCTAATAAAAATACCAAATTAAAAACAATATTATTAATGCAAGTATCTGCTTTGTTATCTGCTTTGTTATCAACTATATTTGATTTTCAACTCTTTTTGCACTTACCTCATCTGTAGACTCAAAGTCCTGTTTGCTGCAAGAATGAAAAAAAAAAACAGACAACCTTAGGAAAATATATACATTGATCATATATAAATGTTAGTGTTCTAAATATTTTACCTTACTTTTTGATATATAACATATCAAGTGAAATTTATAATCCTAATGAAAAATTTAAAGCTAACTAAAATGGCACTTGACAAAAATAAAGTTAATTTTCCTGGAATTAGCTAATCTATTAAAAATGAACAACATCCAAATAACAAGCCAATATAATATGCAGAATTACTACCATTCATTAACACCGGTTTATTTGTGACTAGATGTAGAAGTCTTCAGTTTGGCAAAAAATACTATCTGAGTGAACAAATAACAATAAGTCATTTTCTATTTCCACCTTATTTTTCTCCTTGTATTGCTCCCTTTTAATGCTGATTCCAGCTTCTCCCTACAGTGTCTTTAAGTTATTCATACCCTTTTAGTCAAAACCAAAACTTGTAAGACTTCGCAATCTACACTAATCATTCAATCTACACTACAGTATGTATAGCAATGACAAAGCTTAAAAGGATATTGGAATGTTTACATAGGGACATAGCCTTAAGCAACATCACCAAAATTCTAGTGGGAAAGTAGAATTTCCAGCATCAAAATGAAGGTTTGTCCATGAGGGTTGGAAGGCCCTTTGTGAAGCCATGTTAGGTAGGCAAATGCTGCAAGCGAATTGTTAGTGGTTATACCAGTCCGGCACTGGCTCCTTTGGGGAATGGTGAAAGCTGGGAAGGATACAGTTCTAGCGTTGCCAGTGGCAACAGATAGGCCTTTATTTTTGCCTACTTGTTCCCCCTGCACTTCGTGGAAAAATTGGGTCCAAAATACATACGATGAACATACTTCTCAAACAAACAAACAAAAAACTGTACACATGTTCTGACAGCAAGACAAAGTATGTTAAAGTAAGACTATCTTAGGAAATCATAGATATATGACTGCCATATCGTCAGGTACAACAGAAACATATTTTAGAGATATAAGCTAGTACATTAGCTTCTACCTTTACCTTCTAAGTAAGTGCTTATGAGTAATATATTGCTTACAGAGATAAGTGGGTCACTCACTGTGCGAAACCTCTCGCATGCATTTATAGAAATACACAAGCTAATGTGGAGAATGAGAACTGAAGATTTCATTTCCTGAGGCATGACTGCATATGTGCAATTGTCTGTATGTATGTATGTGGTATTTCCTGGGTTGCTCAAAATATAAATTTTGGGGAGGCCCTAGCGAAAAAAAATGAAGTATCTTCTACTTTTTTAGTGTGTTACTGAAGTAACTGCATGCATATATTGGAAGCTAAAAGAAGTTAAAATATGACTCACAATGCAGGTATAGTAGTCTTGCATTACTGTTAACTGGAATTATTATCACAATATTAATAGATCTTTTATGTTTAAAATCCCAATTCCAATGCCAACCTAGTACACATGTCCCTAGCCACTTACTTCTTTCTACAAATAAGAAAACAAAACAAAGAAACAAACAAGGAGCAATCAACAGCACTTAATACTGGAATTTACAAATGTAACCAAAATGGTTTCATAAGACAACCTTTCTTAATTCTGACCTTCCAGTCTACTTATTGCTGAATTGCAATTTAGAAAGAGAAGAAAAGTGGAGACAAAGGGGTGGGAGAGAGAGAGAGAGTGGAAACAAAGAGAGCAGAGGCGGGAGGTGGAAAGACCATTGTGGATTATATCTCCATTCAGTACAAGGTGATGGTGACTATAATTACAGTGGGCAGAAAAAAAAAAAGAGAGGCACTCACTATGTCATCTCACCTCCTAGGAAGGAAGGAATGTAATAAGGAAAAAAACAAAAGAAGAAATAAAAGGCGGGTGGAATGAAGAGAAAGAAACTGACAACCTTCTGACAAACAAAAACTCTTAAGCACCAAAATTTTATGAGACCCTCTCCACTCTGGAGTGTTTACTAATGTGGAGACCCCAGCTTTCTATTTTCTTTTTAGTATTTTTAGCTACTCTAGAAATTAAACTCAATGTTTTTCAGTGCTTAATTACACATTTAGGTCACCCATATACATTTATCAAAACCCTCAATGACAGGGAGTTATTTCAAAACCCCAGATTACATCTCTACCTGGTTGGTCATTATAAAACAATTTAACTTCCCTTGCTCAATTACTTTGTCTACTTCTAATTAGTATGAGACTAATACATTTGGAATATATTTAACTCTCATTCTATAAACCTTTATTGAGTAGCGACTTTGTCAAGGCCATGTGCTCTGAACTGGATTTCAGCAATCCAAACACAAATATTATCTTGTCCTGTACGTGACACAAACATAAGTGATCTAAGGCAAAATTTGAGCAATGTAAAATTGGTCTAAGTCCTCCAACGTTTTCAAATTTGATGATTCAAAAATTGATAATTTCTTTAATGTGTCTGCAATATGTTAAATAATTTAGAGACACATATCTAGTATGAAAGGTTAAGTGATTTGCCTAAGGTAAAAAGGTTCTCCCATAGGTTCTAGTCCCAGATTTGCCACTTTTGTGGCCTTAGGTCAGTGGTTCTCATACTTTAACATGTATCAGAATCCTCCAGAGGGCTTGCTGCTTGGCCTTACCCCAGAGTTTTTGATTCTACAGGTCTGTTTCCAGACCTGCATTTCACATGATGCTCCTGCTGCTTGTAAGTACATGTCTTAAATAAATCATTTATTGCTTATAACAAATCTATGAAATAAGCATTATTATAATCCCTATTTCACAGATGAAGAAACTGAGGTACAGAGAGGTTAAACAGGTTGCCTGATATTACACATCTAGTATGTAACAAAAGCTAGGACATGAACCCAGGGTATGAACCCTGCATCTACAATCAGCGTACTTAAGAATATATGTCTCTATATGCTCTTGATTTTACCATGTGATACTTTAACAGAAATATTCACAAGACATGATTAATACACAGAAGAGGAACATCTAGACAAAACAGTATCTAGAGAAGGCTTTGCAGAAAAGCTGAGTCATGGCTTATAGGTATAAGAGTACTCAAAACTGTTTGAATCCATCTCAAGCACTTAGTAGCTATGTGATCTTAATAACTTATTCTCTTTGGGTGTCCATTTGAAACTTTCTATGGTTACTGTACAAATTAGATAATATTCAAAAAGCACTTAGCACAGTGTCTGGCACAATAGTGGACACTCAATACATAATAGAGTACTCAGAATGAGGGGAAAGATTTTAAGGTAGTGACATTATGCAAATGAATGAATGTGTGAAATAGTTGTTTGGATAAGGGGAGAGGATATTGATTAGTATAAAACACTGATGAAGGCCTAGCTGAAGATGGAAACCATGCGTTAATAATTACCATGCGCTTTTCTCTGTGCTCAACTGCATGGATGTAGCATAAAGAAGGCATTCATTCAACAAATATTTATTAAGCACCACACTAAATCAGTCACCACACTAGGCACCAAGGAAACCAGGGTAAATGAAACAGCCCTCGGGGGGTAGTGTCTGAATTCTAGGGGTAGTGGGCAGTGAGTACTGGATAGAGGAAAAAAAGAAAACAATAGATAAAGCAGAGAGCTAGACTGATCCAGAGTTGGGATTTTGCTAAGTGGCAGGGACAATATGATAAAGAGGCAAGGCAGTTGAGGGTGATGCTAAGAGAATGGTTGCAATCATGAATAAGAAAGCAAGAAAAGTTGGGGAGGAGGGAGCTAATAAACAGAATTGTAATAAGCAGAGAGAGAAGAGATTAAAGATCTCTGAGAAGTAGAACAATCTAGTTGGTGAAGTTTATACTGACTTTCCTTTAACCTCCAGATTTTTCTGAGTTTATGGAGCTTTCCTAAATTTTGCCTGACAGATGACCACATATATGATGTGACTATGTAGTAGAAGGCAACTTTTGGAGTATAGCTTATGAAATTCATTTCATGACATAATGTGCTCTCATCTACACATGAATAGTTGATAAATTGTTTATGTTTATATATTTAAATAAGTATTATATATTATTATATAATATTATTGTATAATATACATATTTACATTAACTTATAAATAGATATTTGTATAATTTATATTTCATACATTATATGTAATATATAATATTAAAATAATACATGACATTTATAATAATACACAACCCTAAATGTATATTAAACTCTGGTCTTCATATGTTGAGCACACATCAATGGAAGATAAACAGTAGTGTGTTGGCAATGGGACTGTATCTTATATCATCAGTGTAATATCTTAAAACAAGTCATCGTATGCCACACATTTTTGGAGCTCCTTGTCTAAGTGGTTGCATTTTTCATCAAAGTACGTTAGAAAAGAAGATCCACGTAATTCTTTACTGACCCCAAAATAGCTGGTAAGATATCTTCAATGATTTTCATTAAGTACATTAACTCTTAAAATGAGATATTTCCTCAGATCTGCTCATACAGTTGCCTGTTTCCCCATTAAAAGTACTCAAGTTTTGCTGTAAACCTAAAATTGCTCTAAAAAATAAAGTCTATTAAAAAATACCAGGGTATTGTAAAATGTTTGAAAGCTACAACGCCAAGCAAATGATATATTTACAGTACCTTCCTCCAATTCTCTGCAAATGTTCTAATAAGCAGTGATATAGATTTGTATTTTTACGGCATAGATCAGCAAGCAACTCTCCAAAATACTTGGGGTCCAATTTTTCAGGGCCATCATCCTGAATTATCACCTGAAGAAAATATCAATCACAATTATAAACAATATTAAGTTCACAGATATTTTGCTGTGAAATGAAAAAAGTGAAATAACCTATTAATACAAGTAACTCATCACAGTCATCACATAAATGAAGCCACTAAATTTTCTTTGTAGCTGATGTATACATTTTTCAATATGGGAGGAATTTAAAGGAAAAGCAACATTGTAATGGCATTTTCAGTTTCATTTCACTCAAGCCTAAGTGATCTAATGAATGCAAACCTTGAATAATTTACATAAAAATTCTTGAATATAGATGCTTAAATGAAAAGTAAAACAAGTAAATCAAAATCTCTGAGTTGCTCATTATCATCACATGGCTTATCCATCTGTCAGTGTCATTCCACTGATCCTCAGGTTATCTCATTGCTATAGCTAGCCAGGTAGATAACGCCTTCCTGCCTCACCTCTCTATATGTGTTCCTTCCAAAACCATTAACTTTCCCAAGTAGAAAAGGGCATTTCTTTAGCCAGGACATTCAAGTACTGAGCTCCCTGTTAGAATCTGCACACAAGTAATTTGATACACTTAGTATTTTGCCTATTTTTCTCTCTTAGCCAATTATAATGCCCTCATAATGCTGTGAAAACCATGGAGTTTTTTTTTTCCTTCCAGTTTAATTTGACAGAGTAATTTTATAGTTTCAAATTATCTTAAAGTATTTATTCCTTTTTTTATTTTTGCACAAATATTCTCCTGTCATTGCACTGTACACTAGTTAACATGTTGGGTATACAATTCTTTGCCCACATTAGTAATTTGTGCCATTACTAAAACTCTTGCTCTTGTGACTTCAGTGTGGCGCCCAAATAAAGAGTCACAGAGTCCAGGACGGGGAACGATTTGCATCAGCCTCGTGTCTGTGTTCATAGATAAAAAGAGGTGTTAAAAGTTACCAAAGGAAAAAAAAATAGTTACCAAAGGGAGGTGATTTTATTTTGAGAAATGATAACAATAACTAATATTTATTTAGCTCTTACTATGTGCCAGCCATTGTGCTATGAACTTGACATAAAGATTAAATGAGGTAATGTTCTCTTGTAACCACTACACAATATTGCCTCCCAGAAGACCTCTTGTGTTTGTTTTCTCAGCAACTTAGGAATTACACTGCCCCTAACTGCATTATTTTGGAGGTTAGCTGGGCTAGGAGTTGAAACAGTCAAGAGTTTGATTTTCTTATTGTGAAACCATGCAAAATATGGCTGAAATTCAGTTAATAAATTTTAATCAGTTAGAGAAAAGGTGAGAGCATTAAAATTGAAGAATGGGTTCTTTTGACCAAATAGCCATCAAGGTAGAATAGCAAGAAACAAAATTTCACTCCTTTGTATATATATTCCTCCTTAGTTGTATACAGTCCACAAGTTACAGTAACATTTGAGTAACACAGTAAAAACCAAAACCCACTTGGGTTCAAAAGTGTGGAGGGGAGAGGACAGACAGAAATCAGATTCTCTTCTGCTGTTAAGTCTTTGACAGGACTACACTCAATAATAAAATGAAATTTCCTAACCATAAACTATGACGTGCCAGTTAGCAATATTTTCATTACTAAATCACAGGTCGGTAGATTTTAGTTTTATTGGAACTGTTTGTAGGTGTGCTTTGACATTTCTTTTAGAGCTGGCTCAAAACCATGTTCTTGTTGACTTGAAAAAGCCAAGACAGGGAGCCTCCCAAGGAAACATGAATGTTTTCAGTCAGAATGGTAGCTCTAATGGATGGAGGTTTTCTCTCTGTGACAATATTGAGTTGATAGGATACTTGAAATAAAATTACCTCACATCAGCATTTCTGCCTGATGAATGAGAGCTATCTTGAATGTCAATCTAAGATAATAGCTTTAGCTTTCACATAAAAATAGGGCAGGAATACAAACTGTGCTGAAGAATAGTTGTTCCAAGATACACAAAATGTGATATTTCTCAAAAAATTACAAAAATTATTAAAGATTCTTCAGCATGCATCAATCAAATACCTTTAATCAGATCACTATTTGACCATAATAATGGCTAAGCAGTCCAACTCCTTGCGTCTGATTGCTAGTAAAAGCCTCTGATTAGAATTACTGCCACAAACCCAAGGCAAGCAACAATGTTTAAGTGTGAAACCAGAGGCAAATCAGCAGTCATTTTTCAGAAAATCTATAGAAAGGAAGTACCTTGTAAAGGAAAACCATGGGCTTCACCTCACTACTGCCTTGGAAGTTCTTGTCCTGTTTCTAGTCTGGAGTTTTGTTTCTTATTTGTGGTCTATGAGATTCCAGGTGTGGAATTTCTTTTGTTAGTATCTACATTATATAAACTTTGATATTCAAAGATGATACTTTTGACCAACCATATTTACAAAGTTCAGTGGTAGTGATTATAGAGTCCTACCGATAGTAGACACACAATAGTTGCAGATTTCAGCTGAGCTATCTATATTTTCTTCCCTGGCCCCCTTCAAGCTTAGTGACACACATTTTTGAGAATACTGTTCAGGACTAGGGATAGCCTGTGATGAAGGCACAAATCACAATCTAGTAGTAATCTCGTAGTAGAGGGTACTGGCTTAATTAAATTTATCCCCACTAGGTAACTGGCTTATGTATGCATTTTTCACCTATTTAGAATGGTTGCTTAGTGGATTCAAAAGTGCTTAAAATGCCATATTATATAAAAGCAATTATACATAAATGCCTAACCCTCTAAAAGGTCATGGACATGTTAACTAATAAGGTCTTCTGTGCTTAGACCCTCCTGGGTAGTAACTTTTTGCTACATGACAACAGAAAACATCACTATTAAGGAAAGTTTACAACGTATAGGTTGTAATAATAGGATAGGATAATAGGATTAATAATAATCCTAATAATAGGATAATAGGATTATTATTAATATAATATATATTATATTATATAATAATATATATTATATAATATATATAATATAATATCCTAATAATAGGAGAATAGGATTATTATCCTGCAAACCTTATATGGTGACACTTGTAGATAAATAAGGTTACTGCTTCATTAATTTTGCTTTGATTTGGGACGTTTAATAGCTGTCAGATAGATTGAAACCATAGTTAATCCAGTTGGCATTAATCCCCATGAAATGAAATGCATTTTATGTACAATGTCATTTAGCTAACAAGGTAAAAAAAAAGCAATAATTGGTCTCTTCCTATTTTGTACCACAAGAAGAAATCCTAGGAGAAAAAGTATCAGAATTTTAGGTTCTGAAAATCCTCAGTGCTATTTTAATCTCCATAGATATTTTAGTAAAGAAATGTTGCACTATACAGTACCTGGTACACAGAAGATTTTCAATAAATGTTGTCACTGAATTGAATGTACTGTACAATAATTATAATTCTAAAATGAAGACTTGACTCATAACAACAGTCCTGTACTTGAAATAAAGACCTAATTTAATTTCCTGTGAGTAACTCTAGGCAGAAAAGTGTTGCAATGAAGAAAGAATGGAAATTGGAGCCAAAAGTGGAGCGCCCACTTCCTAGTTGTGGCCTAAGTGTATGTACTGCTTAACCTCTCTGAACCTCGGGTTGCTCAACTGTAAAATGCAGGTAATTTAGTACTTATTTTATAAAGTTGCTGGAGGTATTACTTTGGAGGGGGGCAGGTAAATTATTAAACTGTCATGTAAAAACCATCATATAAATAATGGTTTTATTTAACTTAACACATATGGACAATTGGTTATTTGAATAATGATAGGAGTGGAAGATGATTATAAATTTTCTACATGACTCTCAGCTACTGGAGAGTAGAGACACTCTTTTTATACATTTCTTTAATTCCAGCACATACCATAGAGTCTGAGTATAGTAGATCCTCAGTAAACATTTGTTGCATGAGGAAGTTGTCATAAAGGATGCAATTTGGGCTAAATGTTAACTATAATAGATGGAAAAGCACTAATTGGAAGAGGTGCTTTAACAAGGCAACTGAAGGGCTTCCCTGGTAGTACAGTGGTTAGGAATCTGCTTGCCAATGCAGGAGACACAGGTTCGAGCCCTGGTCCGGGAAGATCCCTCATGCCTGGAGCAACTAAGCCTGGGCACCACAACTACTGAGCCCACGTGCCACAACTACTGAAGCCCATGTGCCTAGAGCCCATGCTCCACAAGAGGAGCCACCGGAATGAGAAGCCTGCACTCCGCAACGAAGAGTAGCCCCTGCTCACTGCTACTAGAGAAAAGCCCGTGTGCAGCAACGAAGACACAATGCAGCCATAAATAAATAAATATATAATTTTTTTTAAAAAAGTAGCTGAAATTGACTTTATCCGAAACCTAGTCAATGCTGTCCTTGCTCCCTTTTTAGTGTATATGTATAGCTTTTGACATGTTATTATAAAACAAGATGATTCTTCCACTCCTCTAACAACTAAAAATAAGTAGATGGTTTGGATTGTCATTTTATAATGAATCCAGGTGACTAATTTGTAACTGCTTAAATTATTCTCTCTGACTGGAAAATAAAATATATTTTCCTATAACACACGTGACTACTGAAAACTTATGAAGCTTTTTCTCATGAACAATGGGAATTTTGCCACTAATCATGTTTTTCCCCCTTGTGGCTTCCAGAAATCTCAGAGCCAAGTTTTTAGCCCATTTTTACTAATGACATGGAACTCTGTGGCCTGCATTTCTGTGTACTCTATTTTCCTTCTGGTGTTATTGCCCCATTATATTTACACTGTCCTTGACATTTCTTTTTCTGTTCTATTACATCTTATTTGTTCTTTTAAGCCACTCTAAATACTTTTTGTAATGAAGCAGGAGATATATCCCAATGAAATTAATTTTAAATGAATATGTATTTTTTAATGCATAACTTCTTGGAAACATCTTTGTTGCTACTTTTGTCTCTTCTCCACCTCTCTGCCATTTCTCTATTCTGCCATTCCTTAGTATGTAATTTATTCAAGGAATGGAACCAGTTCTTTATTATGTAAGTAAAGCCAATGGAGGAACTCACTGCACATATGTAGTAGCTCTTTCAGTGTATTGATAATTTATCTTACATTCTAACATTTTTTCTTAACACAAAGGCTAAAATCTATACCCCCAAGCCACATGCAGGATTTAAAAGGTCTCAGTGACATGATGCTTTCATTCATTCAGCACACATTTACTGAGAACTTACTAAGTACTGCCTTATGGTACAGTTTTAAGCACTACTGGGGGAAAAGACATAAGGTACTGTCTCCTCCTCTCTCAAGGACCTTATGGTCTTTTAGAAGAGCTAAGATATGTATCTAAATAACTTTATATGATAGATTGCCCAGTTCATAAGAGATACGAAGAGAAGCACAGATCAAATGGTAAAAGAGTGCTCTCTTCTCTTCGGCAGCACATACACTAAAATCGGAACGATACACAGAATATTAGCATGGCCCCTGCGCAAGGATGACACACAAATTAATGAAGCGTTCCATATTTCTATGGGCGGGATGTGAGCCCCGGAGCCTTCTCCCCGTCCTGTGGTGTCTCCCCAGGTCTTCCACAAGCTGGCCTCCTACAAGGGCTGTTTGTTGTCTAGCCTCAGCACGATGCTGAAGACGTGGGTTAGACTGCAGCCCAGGGCAGTCTCCTGAGAGCCCTTGTTGCCGAGAAAGCCAACTGTGAGACGCCTTGCTGGCTGCTTGGAGAAAAAACCCTAAATACCTGCTGGCCGAGTACTGCGAGTGGCTCCCGCAGGCCATGCAGGTTGACCTCGAGAAAGCCTGGCCACCCACCCCTGACTGCTGACCCAGTGCCTGCCTGAGGGGCCAAGGACTGGCCTGCGGACCCAGGGGGACTGGCAGCGGCCGGTGTCCGGCACAGTCACCCTGACCCCAGACCGCGCCCAGGAGGCAAGTCGAGCCTCTGGACACCCTCGTTCATCATGGCTCGATTCTGCGCACGACGTGCTGCCTTCCCTGAGCAGTCTGACCCAGGGGTGACTTTTGTAACTAGTTATCACAGGGTGGATAATGGTTTTATCTCCCATGCTGGCCCCATTTTAAATGTGCTCTATGTACTACATTAGTCCCTGTAGAGCAGCAGGGCTGCTGGGCAAAGGCAACCACAGGCCCTTCCTCTGCTCTCCGTTTCCTGTGAGTGTGGTGCACCCTCCCCACAGCCAGGGAGGGCCCCCAAAGCAACTGCTGGCTCCTGTGGAGTGGGTGTCTCCTCCCCAGGGGTCAGCCCCCCACTGGCTATATTACTGTAATAAACCTTAGCTATGATGACAACAACAAAAATGGTAAAAGAGTTATAGGAAGGAAACCCAACTTTCAGCTATATGAGAGTGGTTTTATGTAGGAAGATTCTTCAGACTATGACAACTGATTAGGTGTGAGGTGGCAAATGAGAGGGAAAGTAAAAAATAATCCTAAGGGACTTCCCTGGTGGTCCAGTGGTAAAGAATCTGCCTTCCAATGCAGAGGATGTGGGTTCAATCCCTCGTCAAGGAACTAAGATTCCACATGCTGCGGGGCAACATGCCAAAACGTGCCCGCATGCCGCAACTACTGAGCTCACACACCTCAACTAGAGCCTGCGTGCTGCAAACTACAGAGCCTATGCACTCTGGAACCTGGGCGCCACAACTACAGAGGCCATGCGTCCTGGAGCCTGCAAGTCACAACTAGAGAAGAGAAAAACCGCTGCCACAACTAGAGAGAGGCCTGTGCACAACAACAAAGAGCCCACATGCCACAATGAAAGATCACACGCACCTCAACAAAGATCCTGCGTGCCACAACTAAGACCTGATGCAGCAAAAATAATAATAATAAAATAAATAAATAAATAAATAAATAATCTAAAAAAAATAATGCTAATTTTTTCTTTTTTTGGCGGTACGCGGGCCTCTCACTGTTGTGGCCTTTCCAGTTGCGGAGCACAGGCTCTGGACGTGCAGGCTCAGCGGCCATGGCTCACGGGCCCAGCTGCTCCGTGGCATGTGGGATCCTCCCGGACCGGGGTACGAACCCACGTCCCCTGCATCGGCAGGCGGACTGTCAACCACCGCGCCACCAGGGAAGCCCAATAATGCTAAATTTTAAGTCTGGTGATTAGTGCACTGAAGATATCATTAATAGAAATGGAGGGCATAGAATGAAAAGTTGGTATATGGTCAGTTGGAGGTGACTGTGGGACAGCCAAGTAGAGACATCAACTAGTCCATTAAAAATTATGGATTAGGGCTTCCCTGGTGGCACAGTGGTTGGGAGTCCTCCTGCCGATGCAGGGGACGCGGGTTCGTGCTCTGGTCCGGGAGGATCCTGCAAGCCGCGGAGCGGCTGGGCCCGTGAGCCATGGCCGCTGGGCCTGCGTATCCAGAGCCTGTGCTCCTTGGCAGGAGGGGCCACAGTGGTGAGAGGCCCGCGTCCCACACACACACAAAAAATTATAGATTAGAGCTTCGGAGGGAAGTTTGGGGAGTTGTCCATGTAAAGGTGATATGTAAAGGTAATAGAAGTCAAGCTTTTACACCATATAGTCAAGGCAGAAGGGGTAGAGAAAGGAGAAGAAGGCCAAGGGGATGTGTCTTTGGGGAAGATCTGATGAAAGAAGGAAGAGGAGCCTGAGAAGAATTAGAAGCAGCAGTACAGTATAATGGAAAGAAAGAATATCAAGAATACAATGGATCAACATTATCAACTATTCCATCTTATTCGAACTGGAATAAGATGAAAATGAAGCAAAAAAGGAAGTGGAATTTGCAACTTAGAGGTCAATAAAAGCAGTTTCAGAAGAATGTTGAAACTAGAAACTGGTTTTCAAGGTGTTAAGGAATCTGTGGGTAATGAGGAAATGGCAGCAGTGAGTATGCCTTCCTCCTTCAGGGATTTTGCAAGTGAAGGGAACAAAAATGATTGAGATCATAAGTCAGTAGATTGGTAGGGTTGCTAATGGAGTCATCTTGAAGACAAGGTTAGATTATTAATTCTCAAAGATCAGAAGAATCAAAAGTTCACTGAAAGTATAGAGAAATTTTTCAATGAAGTAGGGTGTTGAAGGAGTTCGCATAGTGAACTCAAATTGTGGTCCCTGGACCAAGTAGCATTAGGATAACGAGTGAACTTGGAAATGCAAACTATCAAGTCCCAGCAATCTATATTTAAGCAGGTCAGCCAACTGATTCTGATACACATTAAAATCTGAGTTCCACTGCCCATTCTTGGTAGAAGGGAAGGCTACCTGCAGAAAGTAAGAGAACAGCAATGGGACCTGGAGTGTGAAGAGGGAAAAATAAAGACTATATACTGAGGACTGGGGTGGCAAGTCAATCAGAATTAACTAAAAGGACTGTCTAGCAACAGAAGGAATCCAGCAAGACAGAGATAATCTGTACTAGACTAAATTGGCCTAGTTTGCGAACTTTCTCTAGCACACGAAGTCAAAATCTAGGTGCAGAGAAAGTGGATGGCAGTCTATCCAAAGTAAGAGATTAGCAAAATGAGGACTAATCAGAGAAGGCAACAATTTTAAGGGTTTCTAGCAAGAGCATTGTTGAATCAGCTGACAGGGGACACCAGCCTGGTTTGGAACTGAGGGCTGGAGAGCTTGTTGAGGGCAAGGCTCAATGGGAATTAGGGAGTAGGAGATGAAGTAAGAAAGTGATGATAAGAGAAAGAGAGATTCAGAATTCCAGATGAAACAGTTTCAAGTGATGTGGAGGTTCAAGGAGTGGCCAAAGTCTATGAGAGCTGAAGATGTAGTAGAAATGAAGAAATTAAAGGTGATGAAGAACCATGAGGACAGAGCATGAGAAAGATCTATCATTTGAGTGGAGAAGTTCTCATAGATGATTCCAGGGCAGGGGTCAGGGGAAAGTGGGGAGAAGATTGTAAGCGTGCCAGTGAAACTGTTGAAGGATGATGAGAGTGACTAGAAGGTCAGTAGTAGTGATAATATGAGCCAAGAGGAGAGGTGTATATGGATTGCAGGGTTTTAAAGAGAGGAAATGGTTGATCAACAAAAACCAGAAGACTTGACTGTATAAAATTGTACTGAGAGGGCTTCCCTGGTGGCGCAGTGGTTGAGAGTCCGCCTGCCGATTCAGGGGACACAGGTTCATGCCCCGGTCCAGGAAGATCCCACATGCCGCGGAGCGGCTGGGTCCGTGAGCCATGGCTGCTGAGCCTGTGCGTTCGGAGCCTGTGCTGTGCAACAGGAGAGCCCACAACAGTGAGAGGCCCGCGTACCGAAAAAAAAAAAAATTGTACTCAGAAAATAATTAGCAATAGATACATAGAAAACCAAACAAATGAAAACATTTAGGGAATTATTAACACCAGCAAATAATAGTTATACTAATAAAAGCAGCAAAATAGTACACAAATTGGTTCAGCAGTAAATAATACTTTCATAGCAATAATAATATAAACACTGAATAATGATTTAGCCCAAAATATGGGGATTTAACTATACTGAGATGATGAAAGGGATGTAAACAGGTAGGTGGGTGATTAATAGAACTAAATCCTTATGTACCAGAATTACCAACAGATAATATACAACGTTGATAAATCAAAAAAATAGCAGCATAAGTATACCCATATTATTTAGCTATATGGAAGTAAAGACAAGAAGAAAAAAAGCTGAGTTGAAAATTGTTGCCTCTAACTTCCGCCCTTTTGGCTCTCTGAGCAGCACCATGGCAGTCGGCAAGAACAAGCGCCTTACAAAAGGGGGTAAAAAGGGAGCCAAGAAGAAAGTCGTTGACCCATTTTCTAAGAAAGATTGGTATGATGTGAAAGCACCAGCTATGTTCAATATAAGAAATATTGGGAAAACACTATCACAAGAACTCAAGGAACCCAAATCGCATCTGATGGCCTCAAGGGTCGTGTTTTTGAAGTGAGCCTTGTTGATCTGCAGAATGATGAAGTTGCATTTAGAAAATTCAAGCTTATTACTGAGGATGTTCAGGGCAAAAACTGCCTAATTTCCATGGCATGGATCTTACCCATGACAAAATGTGCTCCATGGTAAAAAAATGGCAGACCATGCCTGAAGCTCACGTTGATGTCAAGACTACCGATGGTTATTTGCTTCGTCTATTCTGTGTGGGTTTTACTAAAAAATGCAACAATCAGATTCAGAAGACCTCTTATGCCCAGCACCAGCAGGTCTGCCAGATCTTCAAGAAGATGATGGAAATCATGACCCAAGAGGTGCAGACAAATGACTTGAAAGAGATGGTCAATCAGTTGATTCCAGACAGCACTGGAAAAGACATAGAAAAGGCCTGCCAATCTATTTATCCACTCCATGATGTCTTTGTTAGAAAAGTAAAAATGCTGAAGAGCCCAAGTTTGAATTGGGAAAACTCATGGAGCTACATGGTAGTAGTTCTGGAGAAGCTGCTGGGGATGAGACAGGTGCTAAAGTTGAAAGAGCTAATGGATGTGAGCCACCAGTCCAAGAATCTGTTTAAAAATCAGACTTTTAATGGTGACAAATAAAAGATCTTATTTGTGATAAAACAAAACAAAACAAAAGAGAAAATGGTTTCCTCTGGGCATCAGGCGTGCATGGAAAGGGTTGGGACAGGAACTTGCTGTTTGTTTTATGCCATTTAATAATATTTGAACTTTTATGCTATCTATATGTATTATTTTGATTAAAAAAATAAAAACTTTTTAAAAGAGTAAATAAATAACAATTCTTGTTTGCCACAGAACAAGAGTTCAAAAGGGCACAAGAGCAGGAGGTAGCTGGAGACAGATAAGGGTGGTGTTGGAGAAAAAATGGGTCCAAAACAGATATCAATTAAATTTGGGGAAAGGATAGCAGGGAATAGAGTTTTGCACAAAAGACACTCATTTTCAATAATGGGGATGGAGAAGGCAATAAAGATGGAGAAGAGGGCTTCACTGGTGGTGCAGTGGTTGAGAGTCCACCTGCCGATGCAGGGGACATGGGTTCGTGCCCTGGTCCGGGAGTATCCCACATGCCGCTGAGCGGCTGGGCCCGTGAGCCATGGCCGCTGAGCCTGCGCGTCCGGAGCCTGTGCTGTGCAATGGGAGAGGCCACAACAGTGAGAGGCCCGCGTACCGAAGGAAAAAAAAAAAAGATGGAGAAGGACTGGAGTCACATGTGACTGAATGAGGGAACAGGCAGAAATGCTGAGTTTATTAAGCTAAGCAGCCCAGAGTTTCCATAATTAGTGAACGACTTATGTTAAATAAACATTGTAACAAGCTTCCTGGATACTTGTCAGAGAAAGCACCTGACACTAAGATCTGTGCTGTCTTGATGTTGACAAAAATTAAATTTTCAAATGACAGAAGAAAGGCATCACAAGTTGGAGAATTTTCCATTGGCAATAGCACTATCCAAGTGAGCAGGACTCTTCCCTTGACATCTTCCCATGACTCAAAGTTTTCTTGGAAGCCTCAAGCCAAGTGCAAAAGAGTTGTACATGCAATATATATAATTATTTGAGTCTTTCTTATAAACACCACCTGTATAACAACTTGTAAAACGAGTCCAGCTGAGCTTTTCCCTGTCACTAACATATGTGAAATTATCTGTTCCTTGCTAATGGCAGGAAAATGATCACAGCATGTTATTCTTAATGTCCTCAGGGAAAGAAATGTGATTGGTGCTGTTTCGAATTTGAAACCAAAATAATGATCTTTCTAAGGAGAACCATGGAAAACATACATAAATTAGTTTTATTAGAAATATTTTGGAGCCAGGTTTTTGGACATCTAATTTTCAAAAATATTTTAATGCCTTTTGCTTCTTGGAAAGCACTTTAAAGGTGATTTAGTTTCATTTAAAAATATCATTACAGGGACTTCCCTGGTGGTGCTGTGGTAAAAAAAAATCCGCCTTACAATGCAGGGGACGCGGGTTCAATCCCTGGTCAGGGAACTAAGATCCCACATGCGGAGCAACTAAAGCCTGTGAGCCACAACTGAGCTCTTGCACTTCAACTAGAGAGCCCGCGTGCCGCAAACTACAGTACCCATGCACCCTGGAGCCCGTGTGCCGCAACTAGAGAAGAGAAAACCCACACACCACAACTAGAGAGAAGCCTTCGTGCCGCAACGAACGATCCCACATGCCTCAACTAAGACCAGATGCAGCCAAAAATAAATAAAATAAGGAAATAAATAATAAATAAATCTTAAAAAGAATATCATTACAATGGAAACCAATTTTTTATTTTGATGCTTTGAAAGATTTGGGGACTGGGGTTGGGGGAGGAAAAGGCAGAGAATCAAACATTCATTTGTGTACCTAGTATGTGCTTGACACTAAGCTGGATACTTTACATATTTTACCTCATTTAATCCATTGTAGATACACTGCACATTAAGTGTGATTCTCCCCCTCTTTTATAGATGGGGAAATTGAGGTGCAGTCCAGTTAAGTCGATTACCTCAGTCCAGTTAAAGTCAATTACCTAGGATCATGCAACTCAGTAGAATCAGGTTTTATAAACCCAGATAATTGAATTGACAGTCTGTGTTCTTTCTACCTTATTATACTACCTCTGAATTACAATTTAACTCTAAACACAAACTGAAAATGGGTCATCCTTTAGTTTTAAAGAAGCCTAACTGACATCTGCTCTATTACTCTTCAGAGACTCTTCCACTCATGTGGAAGACACATGTAAACACCAAGGAGCCTAGGTGAGACAACTCATTCTCTGCCCTACTTTGTCCATGGGATCTGCACAATCGGGTTACCCCATCCCTACTCTGACCAGAAATGGATCCAATCCTGTGTAATCCACATAGGTGGAAATTACCAGCTCTAAGCTTCCCAGGGCACTATTCCATTTTCAGAAGCACTTCAACTTTATCCATATAAAATACTGAAAAACCAGAAGAAAAGTATACAAAAAGCCTCCAGCCTTTAACAAAGCTAAGTCGGAATCTCAAACTAAAAGATGAATAATAAAATAGAAAGTAATATATTAGTTACCAATCTCTGCCTATTTTCTAAACAGACAATATCTGGTCTGGTCAAATATATTATTAGTTGCACTAAGCTAATGAAAGGATATCATAGCATTACCATTGTCACTGTACAAGATTCTTAATCCTATGATATTTTTCCCATCTCTGATAATTGTCCCTCACTCCATTCCTACTGTCATTTTCCTAGTTTAAGTTTTACACTTTGACTACTGGAATATTTAGCTTTTAATAATCTCTCTGCAACTTCTTCTCTGTGGTATTTTTTCATGTTGTAGGCTTTATAGTTTATAAAGCATGTCAAACATATATTTTCATTTAGTCTTTACATCAACCCTGTGAGGTAGACATCACTACCAAAATTTATGGATGAGGATATTTCTGAGAGATTTAGTATCTATTAAGAACACAAAGCTTAGAAGGGACATAGCTGGAACTGGAACCCAGGTCTTCCTACCCTGAAGCTAGTCCACTTTCTGTTATAGCATGAATATCTCCCCAGTGGCAGACTATTAATCCACTGTCCTATTCATGTTTACATTATTGACCAAGGACTCTCCACATTACTGACTCAACTTCCAGAGGGAACTCTCAATAAGCTCTGGAGTCAGGCTACCTATATATGAATCCTGGCTCTACCACATGCTAGAGCTATGCAAGCCTTCACAAGTAACTTAACTTCTCTGAACCTCAGTTTCCTTCTCTTGAACAATAAAGGCAACAATGATACCTTCTTCATCTGATCATTGTGAGAAGAAAACTAATCAATATTTCAATCTATCTTGTGCAAAGCTTCTAGAATTAACCTCCTAAATCATACCTATCAATATTTTCCTACTCAATAACCTTCAACCTTTCTCCATTGTCTGCCAAATAAAGTTCAAAATTTTAAACTTAACATTCGGGAATTCCCTGGTGGTCCAGTGGTCAGGACTCTGTGCTTTCACTGACGAGGGCCTGGGTTCAATCCCTGGTTGGGGAGCTAAGATCCTGCAGTGGGAAGGACCTCATGATCTGGCCTTAAGGTATCATTTTAACCCTACACTCTAGTACTCTTCATCTCATGTCTTCCTTGCCATACAAACCAAACCACTATTCCTGAAACCCAAAGTGTACTTTCCCAAATATATGACTTTTTTCATGTGATTCCCTGTTCTTAGGATGTCCATGCCACACACCACAATACCACGTTTGGAAATTCTGCTCACTCTTCAAAACCCAGGACAATCTCTTCTTCCTCAACAAAGCTTTCCTAGATCTCCCAGCTGAAATTAATTTCTTCTCTCTTCTGTTCCCAAAGCACACTGCATGATCCTCTTTTATAACAGACAACACTTTGCTTTGTATAATGTTTTATGTGTTTGCGACTTTCCCCTATTAGACAATAAGCACCTAAGAGAAATGTGACAATGTCTTACCCACATTTGTATTTTTCATAGTACCTGGCATGAAGATTTAATGCTTACAAATAATAATTACTACTAAAAATTAGTAATTACCATTTAAGTACTTATCATCAGCACTCAACAATGGTTAAGTGCTTAACATACATGACATAATTTATTCTTACAATAACCCGGTAAGAAATGGATGATGAATCTTTATTTTATGATGAAGAAACTGAAGCGTAATGAAGTTAAGTATTAGACTGAACCGTATGAAACTGTTGCTCTTTGATCAACTTTGACCTATAAAAATGACAATTTCAAATTATTTAACCTAATAAAATGTCTTTCTAATGGCTATTACTAATCCATTTAATTTAGGAAATTCAACACCATCTGGACCATGTTTTAGAGTAATTCTAAAGACCAGTATTTCCATACATGATAATTTAAGGCTTTTTTAGTTTGGAAAAACGTGGGTATTAAATTTTTTGTGCTTCTTTTTTACCAATATGGCCAAAGTGTATATTTCAAGTTTCAGTCCTTAGAAATAATCTCATTCATATTTAATATAAAACAATCATATCCTTATGTGGGCAGGCTCCCTCTTTATTTTTTCTTATTCTTTTTCTTTTGTCTTTCTGTAGGAGTTGCCTATGAGAGCGGTCAATTTGAGCAAGCTATTCTTTATTAGAAAAAAATATGAAAAAATACAAAGGGTGGATTATTCCCCACAGTTCCAGTTATAATTGTTAGTTTTTCCAAGAAACAAGACAATCTTTTTTCCTTTAACACATGTATAACAGAGGTTTACAAGATTCTAAAGTATTCAGAACATAAATTAGTCACTGATGATTGCATCCCAAGATACTTCTTCTTAGCAAGTAAGTTTTAGTTTCTATTTTGTTGATGTAACAAATAATAAAATGTATGCCTATTCTGACTTAATATGCCATATTTTCAAAGAAAACATAAAAAAATAATGGTCACATGGTGACCATTATAATCATCTTAGACAATATCACTTCCAATTCATTATTCACTTAAATATCATACTTCATGAAAATATTTAATGTTGCACAACTGTTGGACCCATTTTAGAACTGAGGATCAGCTAGAAATTAAGTGTTCATTGATCAGTTCTTAACTCCCCTCATAGATTTAATGTATTAATAAACCTGAATTATTTTGTCTTCTGAGAAGAGATGGAAAATTTTGTTTTAAAAATGCCATAATACATATACCCTGAGAAAACCATAATTCAAAAATAATCATATACCACAAGTTCATTGCAGCACTATTTACAATAGCCAGGACATGGAAGCAACCTAAGTGTCTATCAACAGATGAATGGATAAAGAGGATGTGGCACATATATATAATGGAATATTAGCCATAAAAAGAAACAAAATTGAGTTATTTGTAGTGAGGTGGATGGACCTAGAGTCTGTCGTACAGAGTGAAGTAAGTCAGAAAGAGAAAAACAAATACCGTATGCTAACACATATATATGGAATCTAAAAAAAAGTGGCTCTGATGAACCTAGGGGCAAGACAGGAATAAAGACACAGACGTAGAGAATAGACTTGAGGACACGGGGAGGGGGAAGGGTAAGCTGGGACGAAGTGAGAGAGTAGCACTGACATATATGCACTACCAAATGTAAAATAAATAGCTAGTGGGAAGCAGCTGCATGGCACAGGGAGATCAGCTCAGTGCTTTGTGACCACCTAGAGGGGTGGGAGGGAGACGCAAGAGAGAGGGGATATGGAGATATATGTATGCATATAGCTGATTCACTTTTTATACAGCAGAAACTAACACTACACTGTAGAGCAATTATACTCCAATAAAGATGTTAAAAAATAAATATATAAAAATGCCATAATAAAACATGAATCTTCATGGTATAACTCCTCAATATTTTGATGAAAAAATAATGTGGGTACCTATACAGTGGTGTGAGCAGTGTTTAAGAGATTATTTCAGTTTTACAAGGAATCAGCTCATTAATCTTACCTGCTTATGTGTATGGTTTGAGTCACTATGATACAGTTCAATTCCAGTGTTTGTAGAAATTGAATCACTTCCTGTGATGGTTTGGACTTGCTGGCTAGAATGGGATTGTTGATAGTGTAGAGAGTGGAAGATCTGGGGCTGTTAGACAATGTGATGAGGGCACTGAACCTGAGGATAGCATTCCTAAAATACATGCACATGCCAAAAACAGTCACTCAGAATAAAAATAACTAATAAAAGAAAAGCCAACTGAATCCACTTTAAAAAATTTAATGTGTTCTTTCACAAGATAATTCAAGCCCTAGGATTTATAGTTTTAATAAGTGATATATTATTTTTTCCAATTATTCCATTGCGAAAAATTGTATTGAACTCTATTTTTATTTGATCAGGTGGCTGTAAACATCCAAATACTTACCTAAGTTGGCTAGAGAATTGCATGTTCTGATTAAATTAATATTACAGTTATACTTAACACTAAAACTATAATGAATATTAATATTAATATTTCTTTGATGATTCAACAGGCACTTCAGGATCTAATTACAAAATAATACTGAAGATGTTGATGGATATAAATTAGAAAATAATATAATGTAGTGATTTTCAATGTCAGGAAGCATATTAGAAACACAGTGGGGGCAGGTGAAGTTCTTATGCTTGTGAAAATCAAGCATAAATTTAAAAAGATTGGAAAACAGTGACTAAGCCTTCAGATTCAGAAAACATGGATTTTAACTCTGATTCTACCACTTACTCTGTGATCTTGAGAAACTGTATATGCAACCTTTATAAGCTTCAGTTTCCTCATGTGTAAAAGTGGAGATAGTATGTACCTCACTGGGTTGCTATGAGGAGTAAATTAACTAATGTTTGTTAAGTGCTTAGTACAAAGTAGGTGGGTAATTAACATTTATTATTATTATTATCATATATTATCATTGTCATCATCATCATCAACTTAATAATCATCCACCCCATTAATTCTGCAGGTGAAAAAAAAATAACCATGTGGTCCAGAGAAGTAAGATGATTTACTTATAATGACACAAATAATTAATGGCAAAATTGGGACTGGAACTCACGATTTCTTGCTCAGAGTTCTGTCAGAACATTAAACTGAATTTGTACTGTCTTCAAAATATTTTGGAACTTCTTTTCAAACTAAGTCTTTGCTATCTGCTTGCTTATTTACCATGGCTTTTTTCTGGTAAGTGTAGAGCACAGAATAAAAATAGATATCTGGTTATAGTTTGGGGGATTTCAGGTATGCTTGAATTTTCTATATTATTTTGTTATTATCCTACTTTGAAAGCAGGCACCCGAAAGCCAGTTTTCAAAGAAAAACATACTCTATTTGAATCATAATGCTACATTCATGCACATACAATTAACTTTGAAAGTATAAATTCAATGCTCTATTTCCTTTTGACTGTTGGAAAGATGACCTATATTAATAAAGTAAGGCACTTCAAATTTTAAGTTTTATATGGAACAATTTTCAAGCTATATTAAATGAAGAAAGCAAGATGCATAAGGATGAATATAATATGCTCCTTTTGTATAATATTTTTAATGTACATACATGTGTATTTACAAATATATACAGCTGCTTTTAAATGCATTAATAGAGCAAAAAACATTTTAAGAGTAACTGCCTCTGGGAGGAAGAACTGAGGGACAAGAGGATCAAGATAAAGAAGCTGTTTTTTCACTATATACATTTTAATTCTCTTTTCACACTCTTTTTGTACCTTTTTATACTTTTTATGCTTTGAAATTTTTTACCATGTATACAAATATCTTTTCATGTATACAAAAATTTTTTGAAAGAAAAAAAAATATATATAAAGAAACACATTTTACAAGTAGACACTGCCTTGGTAGACATATAGATAATAAAGGTCATAGAATCAGTTCATAGAATTATTTTCTCTAGGCTCTTTTCAAATATGACCTACTTTACAAATATGCTAGCACTAAGTAAGAGCTCTACAGTTTAGAAGCCTGACTGTGTACTATCAGTAACTTTTGTACAAATTTTGGGGGTGAATGTATCATCTGTTCTTTTATGTTACAAAATACCTTCATACACTAGATTAGGATAAAGTCAAAGTGATAGTCAGAGAACGCTTTCACCAGTGGGGAGCTTGTACACTACTGAAGTAGAATTCCTCCTGAAAAAATAAATGTGTCCCTTAAAAAGCAGATTAGGAAAAAACTTGAAAGGACAATAAATAAAACAAAACCCATTTCTCAATCATCTTTCTTTATTAACGCATCAGTTGAATAGAATGCTGACAGTTTCTCCATCTGGGATGTCTTGTGGTTTTCCTGAGCCTATTTGGCATCTGAACCACTCATTGGTACCACTAAAGTCTTAGCAGGTTTTCAGTTTCCATTCCTCACACCTGACTACTAAAATTATTGTTCCAAAGCAAGATATTCATACATTTCTCATACTTTTGAAGTATACCACAAGCTGAGTTTTTAATGTACAAAAGATCAAACATTTCTGATTTACCATATATCTTATCTTTTTTGCTCAAGAAAAATATACACAGAGTACAATTTATATGAATTGGATAATTATCTTGAAACTGACACCACTTTACCACCCTTCTACTATAAATACCTCTTTTTTTGGACAGGTCCCATCTCCTAAGAGCTAGTCCCATTTGGATTAGTCTCATATGACATTAAACAGGTTCATCCAGACTCTGGCTTTATCCAGCTCATCCCACTGTATTTCTGTCACTGAGGAAACTCAGCTAGGTCAAAGCAGTTGTATGCATGTTTCCTTTTACCTTGGGCAGCCTCCCATGGCAGTTCCAAAACTCCCAAATCATTTAAGTCATTAATAAGAAAAGTGGACATGTAAAAGTAAATATTCTAGTTAACAGTAAGTAGCAGCAATGTTCTATTAAAGGAATTCTTCTTTAATTGTTCCAGATGCATAGCAATAATAATGTGTAGGATATTCAATATTTTCTTCTAGGGCCAAGATTTAGAAAAGCTGTTTATTCTCTTTGAAACAAGAAGTTGGAAGCAGCATGAAATGATGTGTCTCAAACATTCCTTCCTATTTAAAGTGTGTCAGACATTGTTTTGGCTGTCCAGTTAGATAAAGGACAGATGTTATAATCTGGTAGCTTGAGGAAAATGCCTTTTGAAGAACTAAAATATTTTGAGAAATTTTTCTATTTGGTATCATAATGTCCAGAAATATTCTGCAGTTCTTTTGGAAAATATGTATTTAATATGTACTCTACTAAACCCTTCAGACTATATACAGTTTTCCAAGCAGACTAGAATCTTAAAGATTTGGATATTTATGATCCTGAGAGTTTACTCTTTTTCATTTTTATTGGGTATCAAATGAGTAATGATGTATTAGTTCCTATGAATTGGGTAACAACTGCCCATAAATGCTCATAAAAATAAGACATGTTCTCATGCCAAGAAAAATGAAAAAAAGAGAATTTAGTATATTTTAATGTTTCAGTTGTATATGAGAAAAATGATTTTGTGATCAAAATTCATTTGATAATATTTAACTGCCTGTTTTGGGTTGAATTGTGCCTCCCAAAAAAAGATTCATTGAAGTCCTAACTCCCAGTACTTCGGAATGTGAACTTATTTGGAAACAGGGTCTTTACAGAGGTAATCAAGTTAAAATGAGGTCAACAGGATGGGTCCTAATCAAACATGACTGGTGTCCTCATAAAAAGAGGAAATTTGACACAGAGACAAACATGCACAGAGGGAAGACCAGGTGAAGACACAGAGGGAGGGTGCTATGTGACACTAGAGAATTAAAATTACGCACCTACAACCTGAGGAACACTTGAGGCCACCAGAAACTAGGAGATAGGCAGGGAAGAGTTCCTTCTATAGAGGCTCTAGAGGGGGCATCGCCCTTTAAACATGGCAATTTCATAGTCCTGGCCTCCAGAACTGTGAGACAATAAATCTCTGTTGTTTCAAGCCACCCAGATTGTGATACTTTGTTACCACAGCCCTAAGAAGCTAAAACACTGTCCTAGTTCAAGAGATAAATCCCAGGATTTGTCTGGGCTGCGAATGCTTGTACCCACTGAGGAGATCATTGTGAAACCTCTTCTGGTTACAGTAACAACTCTGCTTAAAGGACGGAAGGGCAGGGGGAGAGAGGAGCTCTAGATGCCATGGAATTACCATCACCCTGCTGCAGTTTTGTACTCTGTACTTGGTCTCTCAATTTAGCTTAATGGAATTTCAAAAACTGACTTCAAGCTTTAGCTTTCTAGACCTTTTACAGTATACAGTATTTTACAGATCTGTTCATAGATAGTGTTCATTTAAAAATTCACTTCATATTAAATGAATTAAGATAAAATTGCAATGTTTTATGATTTTTGTGAGCCTCGTTTAAAAGAAACATACAAAGCATTGAGATATCTATATTAAGTTCAGATTCTTAATTTTCCCCGTGACTGGACATATCTTTATTTTAGTTTCCCTTTCAGTAAAATGCGGACAATACTTCAAATGAGGAAATGGAAATGAAAGTGTTAAGGATGATACAAAGGGCTGTAGATATAATGAGGTATCATTATATAGCGAGCTTGCCTGGCACTTGACAATTGAAGGTCATTTTAGCTCTATTAAAATATTCATAATTCAAAAGTATACACATAAAATAAGCCTTAAAACAAATTTCACTTACCGGATCCGTATTTAGCTTCTCCACTTTTCTTATGGTTTTTTCATAAATGGCATTATTTCCTGGAAAGAAATGGCCTCCTCTTAGGAATGGCGACAGTGGTTCCTATAAAGACAGTAAAGACTGTGTTTTGCTTTGAAAGTTACCTTTTCAGAGGAATCTGAACTTAAGCAAATATGCATTCTCCAATAAAATCTGAGGTAGTGGCAGACTTTAGGAGGAAAGTGGAATGACATCCCAAAAAGGTTCTGAGAGATATAAGGATATAGTAATAAAAATAGTCCATTTTCTCAAACAGAGCAAAATGTATCTCCCACTACATTTTACTAAGCCTAACAGTGTTTTGGGGAAATTGGAAGAGTGGTAAAGATTTTTTTTCTGTTCCTAAGGCAAGATAAGTTTCCTCTGAGGTAGACAGGCATGAGGTCAACCTCATCTAAACTGCGTTCACTGGCAAGTTACTTTCTATGCCAAAGTATTATTAGAGAAATGCAAAATAAACATAATTCAGCACCACTGAGCCATAAAGTAGGTAGAACTGTATTAAAAATTTTTTTTCTTGGAACTCAATTTGGGTTCCCTTGAAGTGTACAATTCCTACTTGTGATTACAATCAAAGCTAAGGCTCTCAGTACAAAGTATGTTTTGAATACTGAGAACAGAGTAGAGGCTTTAAGAGCCACTGTATCTCCATATAATCAACTAAATTGATGTAGGATTATCCAAGTGCTTAGAAGTTGTCACCAATGTAATAATGGGTGGTGACATATCCAAGATCTGAAAGAAACCAGGAAGGGTTAATAAGAATCAGACCAGGAGTCCAAAATAAATGTACTGTGTATTATACTCCTCTCCTTTCTTTTGGTTTTCATATGACTTTTCACTTGTATAGGGAGAGTGAGGGTTATTTTGTTACAAACCAAAAATTGCATTCATTTATTTTTGTAATGCAAGGGAACAGTAGAGAAGGGGATTGGCTAAACCTATTACCAGTTAATGTGCTTAGGACCATTTCAAAACCAACAAAATATGATAGCATTTTTGTAGTCTGCTATTGTAAAAACTGTTAGAACTGGACTAAAACACTGGTTGTTGAGAAAGCAAGACACTCTTGAACCCAAAGTATACACTTCTTGTATTCAAGTTTGGATAAAGGGTGCTTTAACTTAATGTTCCTGGGATACTTTGGTAAAACAAACATATAAGTGATTCATTTTGACTAGCTGATGAATTACCAAATCTAAAGATGGATATATATTTAAAAATTTCCCTAGAAACTATTTTGTGTTTGTTTTTGTAAAAAAAAGCCTCTTTAGTAATACATGTAACACATGTTTACATTCATGTAACATGTTTAAGAGCTTACTATGCACAATACACTTTGCTAAGTATTATAAGGCATGAAGCAAAGTTAGATTATTACTAGGAGCACTGAATATTGATCAGGGTTCAAACTGTAGCCAGCAGCCTATACTTGTAATATTCTCAAGCTAAGAATGGTATTTATATTTTTAAAGGATTGTAAGTAAAAAGAAGGAAGACCAAGACCCTATATTTCTAAAGGACTATAAGTAAAAAGAAAGAAGACCAAGACCCCATGTGGCCAACAAAGCCTAAAATATTTACTATATTGCCCTTTACAGGAAAAGTTTGCTAATCCCTAGTCTAGATGATATATGAACACAAATACCTATAATACAAGGGAGAAAGAGGCAAGGGCCAATAAAAAGTACAGAGAAATAACTTATGGGATGGAATTCAGAAGAAGAAAAACCAAGTTCCATTGGCAGTGCTTGGGTAGGTTACTTGGATCAGGTAGCATTTAAGAGAAGGTAAAGGTGGGCTTTAAATATAAGGAGGTGAAAGAAAATGGTATTTGAAGTGACGGAAACAAAGTCAAGACACCAAGGTTGGAAAAGTGTAAAGTTATATGTAGGGGTCATACTTCGCAGATGGAGCTTGGTTCTGCAAGCAGTGAGATGCCTTTGAATGCTTTTAAACGGGGCTGTGATTTGAACATAGGTCTACTTCAAGAAGATTAATTGGGGAATGGAAAGAATACAGGTGAGGAGACCAGTTAGAAAATTATCCTAAATCAAGGACAGCACTTTTCAAAGAAGTCTCCGAGGTCTTGAACCTGAGGAATCTACTATATGGTAAATGGGCTCAAAAACTAAAACAGTAAAAGTGGAGACACATGGAGTTTTCTGTGCTCCTGGTAAGAATCTAGGTCAGATTCATGTTTTTATTCCTCATAACACTTAGCAAAGTATATAGTGCATAGTAATCCCTTAAACATGTATTAACTTATGGCAAATAACTAGCAAAAGAACTCTTTTACAGCACACAGTTGAAAACACATGTCTGGAACTAAGTGGGGATTTCATGGCTATTGTTCTAGATTTCAGAATCATGTTTAGAAGTTCTAGTTAAAACCATGCAATTGCTGAAAAGGCAAATGAAGATCAAAGACAGAACTACAAATCTTCAGACATATGAGAATCATAAGAGAAAAATGTCATACAGTCAAGAGAAGAGAAGTTTTTAAGAAGCAATAGGAAGGTGAGTGAAGGTATAAATGCTTCAGGGAGGTCAACAGGTGAGAAATACAAAGTAGATTGGATTTGAACTACTATGAATCTATTGGATTTGACTACTAAAATTAATGGAAATAGGTATAATAAAAAAAATTTCTGGGTTAATAAAACCTATATTCAGTTCTGCCTCTATCACCTACATGCTGTGGAAAGTTAGGTAAGTCATTTACCTTCTCTGAGGCTCAGTTCCTTTATCATAAGGATAGTAATGCAGGGTACTTTATGCCAAGCAAAATATGTATGTTAAGTACCTTTAATCTGTCATGTAAATATATAAAAGGCATTGGTTTTGAATAATACAGTAATATAATATTTAAAATCAATACTGGTTTTAAAATAATTTATGAGAATCTTGTTAGAACTTTTCTAGGATATCGAGTTTAAAAATACACAAAAGTAAGCTTGTTGAGGACAGGAACTTTATCCATCTTAAATACCCCATAGTGAATGAACAGATGATTGGATGAGAAGGGACGATATGAACTTTTATATAAGGATATAAGCATCTTCTAATAGGGGAAAAAATTTTAACAAAAGCATGAAATCTTCTTCTCTATGAACTAAAATTCACTCTAAATGCTGAACCATTATTTTTTAAGAAGAAAAAGGACTTAGGTGCTAAGAGTATTAATTCTCCCTAAACTGTGTGTTGGACTTATTTTAGACGATCTACTGAAAGAAAAACTTCTAAATTTAGGGAACTATTATTTTCCCCAAATCTATAAGAAAGTAAAACCAAATATTAATATGAATAGATCACTCTGCATAAAACAGGTCAGCAAAATTAATCAAAAGTTTTAGATTTCTAACAAATGAGTTGCTAAACAGTTTCACTATTTGGTAGCTTATTTTATTTTTCTACCTGTACATTGGAATTGGTGCCAGACCCACCCTAAAATTTAACAGGTGTTTTCAAAGATGGCTGATCTTATAATTTAATTGTTACTTTTAGAACCTCTGGGAGTAGTTCTCACATCTAACAAAGTACATATTCCCCAGCATCCACTTTACTGTTTCCAGGCCATGAAACCTTGTTGGAGAACATTTTTTTAAAAAGATTTGCTGATGTGGCTCAGTATGAATTCAAGTTATCCAACTTTAAGAGGCCCTCCGACATTCATGGTCATACTTGTATTCACCAAGTTCTCTATAACTACTGTTAACAAATATTTTTTTTTCCTCAAAGCCCCATGCTCATGTTCGTTCATTCACCTTCTACTTACTGAGAAAACCAATATAATCTGTCCAATGAGATTCCTCCATTTTCCTCCCCATCTCAAAAATCTCTTCAGTTTCTGCTCGTTCCACTCATTATGGAATAACAGACCCCTCTTTTATCTGGAAGTCACTTCTCTGTCTGCACCTGGAATCCTATCCACTCGACTCTTCCAGAATTGTGTCCCCTTTCTTCCCTTTCTCTGCTGCATCGTAACTTTTCCTTACTACTAGTTATTTCCCTGTCTATAAATCTCTCAGATCTCCAAGATTCTGTGCTACTATCCCACCTCTCCTCCTTTGACCAATATCCTTTTTAGGAGAGTAATCCTCACTTATTTCCTCCACTTCGTGATCCAGTCACCCATTAACTTTTTGCATCTGGATTTTGCCTCCATATGTATACCACAACTGCTCTCTCAAACATCACCATTGCTTTCTTAATGGTCAAACTCTATTTTCAAACCTCATCCTCCTTGGCCCTTTGGCCATTTGAGATGGTTGACCACCCCCTTTCTCTATTTGCTTCAGTTAGTCTGTGTTCACATCCCTCTCTGACCGCTCCTCTACCTGTGAAAGTGGTTCCTTCCTTCTGTTCCTTTAGAGTAGGCATTTTAGGTTCTGACCTCAACCCCTTCCATTACCCCTCAGTGATCTCACTCATTCCCACAGCTACAAAGATAACTTTAAGAGGAATAACTCCTATATCCTTATCACAAATGTGACCTTCCTCAAGTCACTTTTTAACTGCCTGTTGGGCATCTTCGCTGCCATGTGTCTCAAAGGCTACTGGTTCAAACAGATCTCAGTCTCCCCGTTTCCAAAACCAGCTTCTCCTCTCCCCTACTTCTTACTCCTTTTAATTGGGCTACCATGTTCCCTGTATCTCAAACTGAAAAGCTTAAGTCATATGTGACTTTTCTTCTTTTAACCCCAAATCCAATATAGGTTATCAAAACTTGTCAAAATTACCCCCAGAATAACTGTCAGAAAAGATAGAGAGTGACACATTTAGTCAGAAAACCTAAGCAAGTCACACTTATTTAAGCTTTTGTTTCCACATTAGTAAAATGGTACGAATAATGATGTTCATTGTAATATTTCCTTAAATACCACAATAAATCCTTTTCTGATTTCCCAAACAAATGTGTTATCTCCAGCCTCTGAACTTCAGTAAGACTTCATCTGTATTTCTCTTATGGCATCTATCATACACCTCATCATATATTTTACATAGCTGTTTGTGGACATAATCTTATTCCCCTTCCTGAGAGGAACTGTAAGCCCCTTTGATTCAGGAACCATGTCTTATTTCCTTTTATTTTCCAATTTGAAGGCTGTAGAGTGCCATTCTCAAAGTAGGAGTCTGTGAGTGGAAAATTAGTGAAAATGACTAATATAAATTGGGTTATATCTACTGATTGAATAAAAATACTTCCCCATTTCTGAGTCATGTTATATACCAGAATGCATAAATCCCTTGACTAAAATGACAATAAATGGAAAATAAGGAAGATCAGGAGCAACCAAAAATAAAAAGGCTGAACAGAGTTAGGATATCATGAGAGAAGTGGATTGAGATCAGTTTAATTATGGGGAGAAGAAGTAAAGATTAGACAAACTGGAAGGTGAAAGAGGATAAAGTTGCCATTTAGGAGGCTCAGCTTATTATAAGTATTGTAATTTAGCCAGAATCTTCTCCTGAGGGAATTTAAAAGAACAAACAAAAAGCCATATACTTAGATAAATAAAATGTATCTGGACAGGATTTTCAAGCTGCTCTGCAAAACCAGTTAGATTATTTTTGTTTACAAAGCATGGGGATTGAAATTTGTTTTACCCCTCAATAATGTAGAGTTAAAAGCTGAAAATGTTAAAGTTAAAATGATCATTTTTCTTTAACCCTCTGCTGCATCTTCTCCCTGAGAAACTATTTGCTTCTTTGCAGTTGAACACAACCATAATGAGGCAGGCTCAGTGTTACAAATATGTTATGTACTTGCATACATAATTCTGATTTCTCTGCTTTTGTGATTACACTCTAGCTGGTGAGGATGGGGGAGAGAAGTGGTATGTGGGTGGGTCTCTGGATCCTAGTTCACCTACATCATCAATCATCCTTAATTCCCAAATGTTCCTCTCCCATATCTGCATTGTTCAATTTCAGTCCCAACTCTGCTGTTTTGTAACCGAATGGTTTGGGGTCAATTAAGAACTTCAGTTCCAAGAAGGTTGCAACCTTGTTTTGTTCACTAGTCAATCTCCAGTTCTTGGGGTAATTTTTGGTGCATAGTGGGCAATCGATAAAAATTCACTGAATAGGTGGGAGCTTCAACAAAAATTCACTGATAGGTGGTAGTGGGCGGCCGGGCATGGAGGGGCAAAGCTGCCGGGTCCTTCATGGTAAAAGATTTGGGGGCATTTCTCTCTCCATTGTGTAGTTGATAGTTTGGGCAGTGAAGAGATGGCGGACAGTGTCAAAATTTTTCTACAGGACCTTGCCAGGGGAATCAAAGACTCCATCTGGGGAATTTGTACCATCTCAAAGCTAGATGGTCAAAGTCAACAAAAGAGAGAGGAGCAGCATCGAAGAAGGGCAAGCAGTGTCCTGGCTCAGAGGAGAGCCCAGAGTATAGAGAGGAAACAAGACAGTGAACCACATATTGTTAGAATTTTTCAGTGCTGCACTTGGAATGGCGGAGTATTCTGGTTGTCTCCTCTTGTTTTACTGAGTGTTTATTCCTGTGCTTCAGTCAGCAGTGGGCCAAATTTTGGTGAACCATCACTCCCTCGGGATGTTTTGTTGTGGCTAGAATTCTTCCTCACGTCAATTTTCAGTACTCTTTGGGTGCTCCACGTTTGTGCTTAGCAAAGTTGTGAACGCAATCTGGTTTCAGGGTATAACTGATCTGGCATTCGAGGTATCAAGGATGAAGGCTCACCATTCGTTAGTTTCAGCAAAATAATTGCTGACATGCTCTTCAACCTATTGCTGCAGGCTCTTTTTCTCCTCCAGGGGATGTTTATGAGTCTCTTCCCCATCCATCTTGTTGGTCAGCTGGTTAGTCTCCTGCACATGTCTCTTCTCTACTCGCTATACTGCTTCAAATATCGTTGGTTCAATAAAGGAATTGAAATTCACCAACAGTTGTCAAACATAGAAAGAATTGGCCTTACTACTTTGCATTTGGTTTGCCCTCATCTTTCCTCAAAGCAATGCAGTACTCCTACGTTGTCAGTGCCTGCCTCTTCTCTATCCTCGTTCCTTTATTCATTATCAGTGTCTTCCCAGTTGCACCTCTTCTCCTTGGTGGTTTTCTTAAGCAACAGATTCTTCTGCAAGACAGTCTACCTGCAGTCTGCCCTGAGTAGCTCAACTTCTGCAGAGAACTTCCCCTCACCTCACCCATGCCCTGCCAAACTGAAAGCTGTTGTAGGCCACTGAGTCAACTGCCATCAAGAGGAGATGGGCGAGATTACAGGAGCACCATGGCAGCTCTTTTCCTTGTTCACCTCCCTGACCAGGGAAGGCAACAACTCTGCCAAGGGCCCTGTGCATATTCCGCTTTCTGAGAAATCGGGCATTTTTTGTTTAACATCTTTATTGGACTATAATTGCGTTACAATGGTGTGTTAGCTTCTGCTTTATAACAAAGTGAATCAGCTATACATATACATATATCCTCATATCTCTTCCCTCTTGCATCTCCCTCCCTCCCACCCTCCATATCACATCTCTCTAGGTGGTCACAAAGCACAAAGCTGATCTCCCTGTGCCATGCATCTGCTTCCCACTAGCTATCTTTTTTATATTTGGTAATGTATATAAGTCCATGCCACTCTCTTTGACTTAGCTTACCATTCCCCCTCCCCGAGGCCTCAAGTCCATTCTCTAGTAGGTTTGAGTATTTATTCCTGTCCTGTCCCTAAGTTCTTCATGACAATTTTTATTTTTTTTATTCCATATATGTGTTAGGATACAGTATTTGTTATTCTCTTTCTGACTTACTTCACTCTGTATGACAGACTCTAGGTCCATCCACCTCACTACAAATAACTCAATTTTGTTTCTTTTTATAGTTGAGTAATAGTCCATCGTATATATGGGCCATATCTTCTTTATCCATTCACCTGTCGAAGGACACTTAGGTTGCTTCCATGTCCTGGCTATTGTAAATAGAGATGAAATGAACATGGTGGTACATGACTCTTTTTAAATTATGGTTTTCTCAGGGTATATGCCCAGTAGTGGGATTGCTGGGTCTTATGGTAGTTCTATTTTTAGTTTTTCAAGGAACCTCCATACAGTTCTCAATAGTGGCTGTATCAACTTACATTCCCACCAAAAGTGCAAGAAGTTCCCTATTCTCCACACCCTCTCCAGCCTTTATTGCTAGTAGATTTTTTTGGTGATGGCCATTCTGAACGGTGAGAGGTGATATCTCATTGTAGTTTTGATTTGCATTTCTCGAATGATGAATGATGTTGAGCATTCTCTCATGTGTTTGTTCACAATCTTTATATCTTCTTTGGAGAAATGTCTACTTAGGTCTTCTGTCAATTTTTGGATTTGGTTGTTTGCTTTTTTGATATTGAACTGCTTGAGCTACTTGTACATTTTGGAGATTAATCCTTTATCAGTTGCTTCATTTGCAAATATTTTCTCCCATTCTGAGGGTTGTCTTTTGGTCTTGTTTATGGTTTCCTTTGTTGTGCAAAAGCTTTGAAGTTTCATTAGGTCCCATTTGCTTAGTTTTGTTTTTATTTCCATTTCTCTAAGAGGTGGGTCAAAAAGGATCTTGCTTTGATTTATGTCAGAGTGTTCTGCCAATGTTTTCCTCTAAGAGTTTGATAGTATCTGGTCTTACATTTAGGTATTTAATTCATTTTGAGTTTATTTTTGTGTATGGTGTTAGGGAGTGTTCTAATTTCATACTTTACATGTACCTGTCCAGTTTTCCCAGCACCACTTATTGAAGAGGTTGTCTTTTCTCTGCTGTATATTCTTGACTCCTTTATCAAAGATAAGGTGACCATATGTGCATGGGTTTATCTCTGGGCCTTCTATCCTGTTCTGTTGATCAATATTTCTGCTTTTCTGCCAGTACCATACTGTCTTCATTGCTGTAGCTTTGCAGTATAGTGTGAAGTCAGGGAGCCTGATTCCTCCAGCTCTGTTTCTCTTTCTCAAGATTGCTTTTGCTATTCGGGGTCTTTTGTGTCTCCATACAAATTGTGAAAATTTTTGTTCTTGTTCTGTGAAAAATGCCATTGGTAGTTTGATAGGGATTGCATTGAATCTGTAGATTGCTTTGGGTAGTAGAGTCATTTTCACAATGTTGATTCTTCCAATCTAAGAACATGGTATATCTCTCCATCTGTTTGTATTATCTTTAATTTCTTTCATCAGTGTCTTAAAGTTTTATGCATACAGGTCTTTTGTCTCCTTAGGTAGGTGTATTCGTAGATAACTTATTCTTTTTCTTGCAATGGTAAATGGGACTGTTTTCTTAATTTCACTTTCCGATTTTTCATCATTAGTGTATAGGAATGCCAGAGATATCTGTGCATTAATTTTGTACCCTGCTACTTTATCAAATTCATTGATTAGCTCTATTAGTTTTCTGGTAGCATCTTTAGGGGTCTCTATGTATAGTATCATGTCATCTGCAAATGTGACAGCTTTACATCTTTTCCGATTTGGATTCCTTTTATTTCTTTTTCTTCTCCGATTGCTGTGGCTAAAACTTCCAAACCCATGTTGAATAATAGTAGTCATAGTGGGCAAACTCGTCTTGTTCCTGATCTTAGTGGAAACGGTTTCAGTTTTTCACCATTGAGGATGATGTTGGCTGTGGGTTTGTCTTATATATGGCATTTATTATGTTGAGGAAAGTTCCCTCTAAGCCTAGTTTCTGGAGGGTTTTTATCATAAATGGGTGTTGAATTTTGTCATAAGCTCTCTCTGCATCTATTGAGATGATCTTATGATTTTTCTCCTTCAATTTGTTAATATGGTGTATCACATTGATTGATTGGCATATATTGATAGTCCTTGCATTCCTGGGATAAACCCCACTTGATCATGGTGTATGATCCGTTTAAAGTGCTGTTGGATTCTGTTTACTAGTATTTTGTTGAGGATTTTTGCATCTATATTCCTCAATGATATTGGCCTGTAGTTTTCTTTCTTTTTGACATCTTTGTCTGCTTTTGGTATCAAGGTGATGGTGGCCTCATAGAATGAGTTTGGGAGTGTTCCTCTCTCTGCTATATTTTGGAAGAGTTTGAGAAGGATAGGTGTTAACTCTTCTCTAAATGTTTGATAGAATTCCCCTGTGAAGCCATCTGGTCCTGGGCTTTTTTTTGTTGGAAGATTTTTAATCACAGTTTCAATTTCCTTACTTATGCTTGCTCTGTTCATATTTTCTATATCTTCCTGGTTCGGTCTTGGAGGGTTATACCTTTCTAAGAATTTGTCCATTTCTTCCAGGTTGCCCATTTCATTGGCATACAGTTGCTTGTAGTAATCTCTCATGATCCTTTGTATTTCTGCAATGTCAGTTGTTACTTCTCATTTTTCATTTCTAATTCTATTGATTTGAGTCTTCTCCCTTTTTTTTGCTGAGTCTGGCTAATGGTTTATCAATTTTGTTTATCTTCTCAAGAAACCAGCTTTTAGTTTTATTGATCTTTGCTATTGTTTTCTTTGTTTCTATTTCATTTATTTCTGCTCTGATATTTATGATTTCCTTCCTTCTGCTAAATTTGGAGGTTTTTTCTTCCTCTTTTTATAATTGTTTTAGGTGTAAGGTTATGTTGTTTATTTGAGATGTTTCTTCTTTCTTAAGGTAGGATTGTAATGCTAAAAACTTCCCTCTTATAACTTATAACTCTTATAACTGCATTTGCTGCATCCCATAAGTTTTGGGTCATCGTGTTTTCACTGTCATATGTTTGTAGGTAGTTTTTGATTTCCTGTTTGATTTCTTCAGTGATCTCTTGGTTATTTAGTAGTGTGTTGTTTAGCCTCCATGTATTGGTATTTTTTACAGATTTTCCTGTAACTGATATATACTCTCATAGTGTTGTGGTCAGAAAAGATACGTGATATGACTTCAATTTTCTTAAATTCACCAAGGCTTGACTTGTGACCCAAGATATGATCTATCCTGGAGAGTGTTCCATAAGCACTTGCGAAAAATGTGTATACTGTAGTTTTTGGATGGAATATTCTATAAATATCAGTGAAGTCCATCTTGTTTAATGTATCATTTAAAGCTTGTGTTTCCTTATTTATTTTCATTTTGGATGATCTGCCCATTGCTGAAAGTGGGGTGTAAAAGTCCCCTACTATGATTGTTACTGTCGATTTCCCCTTTTATGGCTGTTAGTATTTGCATTAGGTATTGAGGTGCTCCTATGTTGGGTACATAAATATTTACAATTCTTATATCTTCTTCTTGGATTCATCCCTTGATCATTATGTAGTGTCCTTCTTTCTGTCTTGTAATAGTCTTTGTTTTAAAGTCTATTTTGTCTGATACGAGAAATGCTACTCCAGCTTTCTTTGAGTTCAATTTGCTTAGAATATCTTTTTCTATCCCCTCACTTTGAGTCTGTATGCGTCCCCAGGTCTAAAGTGAGGCTTTTTGTACACAGCATATGTACGGGTCTTGTTTTTGTTTCCATTCAGCCAGTCTATGTCTTTTGGTTAGAGCACTTAGTCCATTTACATTTAAGGTAATTATCGATATGTATGTTCCTATTCCCATTTTCTTAATTGTTTTGGGATTATTATTGTAGGTCTTTTCCTTCTCTTGTGCTTCCTGCCTAGAGAAATTCCTTTAGCATTTCTTGTAACGCTGGTTTGGTGGTGTTGAATTCTCTTAGCTTTAGCTTGTCTTTAAAGGTTTTAATTTCTCCTTCAAATCTGAACCAAATCCTTGCTGGTAGAGTAGTGTTGGTTGTAGATTTTTCCATTTCATCACTTTAATATGTCCTGCCACTCCCTTCTGGCTTGCAGGGTTTCTGATGAAATATCAGCTGTTAACCTTATGGGGATTCCCTTGTATGTTATTTGTTGTTTCTCCCTTGCTGCTTTTAATACTTTTTCTTTGTGTTTAGTTTTTGATAGTTTGATTAATATGTGTCTTAGCATCTTTCTCCTTGGATTTATCCTGCATGGGACTCTGTGCTTCCTGGACTTGATTGACTATTTCCTTTCCCATATTAGGGAAGTTTTCAACTATAATCTCTACAAATATTTTCTCAGTCCCTTTCTTTTTCTATTCTTCTATGACCCCTATAATTCTCATGTTTGTGCATTTAATGTTGTCCCAGATGTCTCTGAGACTGTCCTCAATTCTTTTCATTCTTTTTTGTTTATTCTTCTCTGCAGTATTTAATTCCACTCTTTTATCTTCCAGGTCACTTATCCATTCTTCTGCCTCAGTTATTCCCCTATTAATCCTTTGTAGAGAATTTTTATTTTCTTTTATTGTGTTGTTCATCATTGTTTGCTCTTTAGTTCTTCTAGGTCCTTGTTAAACGTTTCCTGTACTGTCTTCATTCTATTTCCAAGATTTTGGATTATCTTACTATCATTATTCTGAATTCTTTTTAAGGTAGACTTCCCATTTCCTCTTCATTTGTTTGGTCTGGTTTGTTTTTGCCTTGCTCCATCATCTGCTGTGTTTTTCTCTGTCTTCTCATTTTGCTTAACTTACTGTGTTTGGGTCTCCTTTTCACAGGCTGCAGGTTCATAGTTCCCATTGTTTTTGGTGTCTGCCCTAAGTGGCTAAGGTTTGTTCAGTGGGTTGTGTAGGCTTCCTGGTCAAAGGGACTAGTGCCTGTGTTCTGGTGGATGAGGCTAGATCTTGTCTTTGTGGTGGGTAGGTCCGTGTCTGGTGGTGTGTTTTAGGATGTTTGTGACCTTATTATGATTTTAGGCAGCCTCTCTGCTAATGAGTGTTATGTTCCTGTCTTGCTAGTTGTTTGTCATAGGGTGTCCAGCACTGTAGCTTGCTGGTCGTTGAGTGGAGTTGGGTGTTGATGTTGAGGTGGAGATCTCTGGGAGATATTTGCTGTTTGATATTACATGGAGCTGGATGGTCTCTGGTGGACTAATGTCCTGAACTTGGCTCTCCCACCTCAGAGGCACAGCCTGACAACTGGCCGGTGCACAAATAGCCTGTTATCCACACAGCTCAGAATAAAAGCGAGAAAAAAAGAAATAAAGAAAAAGATAAAATAAATAATATAAAATAAAATGAAATAAAATTAAGTTATAAAAATCAAAAATAATTATTAAAAAATTTTTAAATAAAAAGAAAGAGAGCAACCAAACCAAAAAAAAAAAAAATCTACCAATGATAACAAGTGCTAAAAGCTATACTAAAAAAAAGAAAAACAAAAACAGACAGAACCCTAGGACAAATGGTAAAAGCAAAGCTATACAGACAAAATCACACACATAAGCATACATATGCACACTCGCAAAAAGAGAAAAAGGGAAAAAAATATACATATCTTTGCTCCCAAAGTCCAACTCCTCAATTTGTGATGATTCATTATCTATTCAGGTATTCCAAAGATGCAGGATAGATCACATTGCTGGTGGAGATTTAATTTGCTGCTCCTGAGGCTGCTGGAAGAGATTTCCCTTTCTCTTCTTTGTTCACACAGCTCCTGGGGTTCAGCTTTGGATCTGGCCCCGCCTCTGCATGTAGGCCACCTGAGGGCGTCTATTCTTCGCTCAGACAAGACAGGGTTAAAGGAGCAGCTGATTCGGGGGCTCTGGCTCTTTCAGGCAGGGAGAGGGAGGGATATGGGAATGTGGGGGAGCCTGTGGCAGCAGAGGCCAGCATGACATTACAACAGCCTGAGGTGAGCCATGTGCTCTCCCGTGGAAGTTGTCCCTGGATTCTGGGACCCTGGCAGTGGCAGGCTGCACAGGCTCCCAGGAGGGGAGGTGTGGATAGTGACCTGTGCTTGCACACAGGCTTCTTGGTGGCTTCAGCAGCAGCCTTGGCATCCCACGCCCTTCTCTGGGGTCTGCGCTGATAGCCGCACCTCGCGCCTGTCTCTGGAGCTCAGTTAAGCAGCGCTCTGTATCCCCTCTCCTTGCTCACCACAAAACAAAGAGGCAAGAAAAATTCTCTTGCCTCTTTGGCAGCTCCAGACTTTTTCCAGGACTCCCTCCAAGTTAGCTGTGGCACACTAGCCCACTTCAGGCTGTGTTCATGCAGCAAACCCCAGTCCTCTCCCTGGTATCTGACCTCCAAAGCCCAAGCCTCAGCTCACAGCCCCTGCCCGCTCCAGGGGGTGAGCAGACAAGCCTCTCGGGCTGGTGAGTCCTGGTTGGTACCAATCCTCTGTGCAGGGATCTCTCTTCTTTGCCCTCTGCACCCTGTTGCTGCTCTCTCCTCTGTGGCTCCAAAGCTTCCCCCCTCTGCCACCCAGTCTCCACCTGCAAAGGGGCTTCTTAGTGTGTGGAAACCTTTTCTCATTCACATCTCCTTCCCAGACGTGCAGGTCCTATCCCTATTGTTTTGTCTGTTTTTTCTTTTTCCCTACCCAGGTATGTGGGGAGTTTCTTGCCTTTTGGGAAGTCTGAGGTCTTCTGCCAGCGTTCAGCAGGTGTTCTGTAGGGGTTGTTCCACATGTAGATGTATTTCTGATGTATTTGTGGGGTGGACGGTTATCTCCATGTCCTACTCTTCTGCCATTTTCAGGAATCGGGATTTTTGTCTCCAGTGCAGGTAAGGCAGAATCTTCCTGACATCAGTATGGATTTTAAACACCGGTGAGTATGAAAGGACCACAGGTTTTTCTGCAGTTCTTTTCTAGCATTTGCCAGCCCCCATGCCTAGACTGATTTGAATTTCTCCCTGTGCCATTTATCTTCCCACTTCCCCTTCCTGCCTTCCACCACCCTTTGATGAATGGGTTTTTGTAATTCTAGCTGTTGTATTTTGTGGACTTGTTATTTTTGTTTTTCTGTGAAGTACATATATTGGATGTGGGAGGTAAAGGAGGCTCTGCTGCTCCTGGTCACTCCCTTTATAGCCATCACTGTCTTGTTTCTTGTAACTCAGGTTACATTTGTTCTCTTGCTGCACTACAAGGAAAACAAGCCTGAAGAGATGGAACAGGAGTTAAGACCTCACAGCTAGATCCTCACAGCTAGATCTGCTGGGTTTTGAGAAGTGATTTTCTTTCTTCCCCTTCTAGCGGAAAAAGATTTTTTCATGGGTACATTTAACATGCCCCCAACTATAGGGAGGTACCAATTTTGTACAAGTGCCATTGCAACACAGAATGCTCAGAGAATCTGAACTTTTAAACTCTGGAGGTCTGAACTTTACTGTTGGCCACTGATGGGTCTTTCTGGTATTGCAAAGGATATTGGGTGCTGCAAATAGGAACTGAAATGGTAAACTTATTAAACCCATTAAACCTGAGGGAAAAAAATTCACTGAATAAATGATAACTTCTCTGTGCTGCTGTTTTCTCACTTTTTTAGAACTAAATGAGATAAAATATGTAAATTGCCTAGCATGGAGTGTATATCCAATAAGTATTAATTCTTCCATTTCCTCATTAACTAAAGAATAAGAATGCATCCAAAGTCACATAAGAATCACTTGCAAAGAAGGCTGGAATTCAAATGATTCGATATTTAAAATCTCTCCATGGATATATCTTAGGCAAACACAATACTTCTCACATCGTGAAAAAAAAGTGCTATCTAGAACTAATTCTTTGAGAGCCAGGGATGTCAAGTGTAATATGAATTCAAATATGCATATTCCCCAGTTTATTTGTGAAAGGAAGAAAAAGAGAATGAGAGGAAAAAGGGGAAAGCATAAAGTGATTGGCTAAGTTGTAGAAAGAGGCACAGTCTCATCTCCGAGGCCTTCCTCATGTCTCCCTTCCCCCACGCACATTTTTCAGATTTTTTGCTTAAACATTTGATTCTGCAAAAGGAGCAAGCAGCTGCTTTACTATAATCACATTCTCTCTTGATTTTTACATAGATGTATGAAAACTCAAAGAAATGTCCAAAACAATCAACCCCTCCAACACAGAGCTTGTAAGCTCATAGGTTCACACATGCGCATGTGCACAACTGACAGCCTCTCTAGCTAAAGAGACATGAGACGATAATTTTTAAATGAATAAAGAAAGAAGATGGGAGATAGATAGATACAAGCAGAAGTATAGTATTAATATATACTTCCCACTCAACTAGACTAGTACCAAGTGTGTTACCCTAATTTAACCCTTTGTTTTCCACAGCTGAAGAAAATGATCAGTTTTATTTTTGAGAGAGAGAACTGTTTCCTGCAGTAGTAGAAAAATAAAAAAGAGAAAAGCAAAGAATTGTGGTATTATCCGGGGCACAGTTTCTATTTGTGAAACTTTTGTCCTTATAACCCCATAGAAGAACCTCCTTTTGCAGCTAAAGTAAGGCCGTGTGTGTGTGTGTGTGTATGTGTTGAGGAAGGCTTATTACTATGGGAAAAATATTTTTCTTAATTTTCTCCTCAAAATGAGTCAAAGAATAATATCCTAGTTTGTATAATATAAAGTTAAATATCTTTGTAGAAAATATAATAATGTAATTTTCAAAAGACCTCATTTCTAGGCACAAAAGTTCATACACTGTAGGAAACAAAGGCATGGAGGCATTTTTGAACTTTTGACTTTTCATTTTCTTCTTCCTAGCCCATATCTCAATGGCAAATCTAAATAGACTAAAGACTCCAACTGCCGATGCAACAGGTGATAGTTTTATATGAAGCCTGTGAAAGAACTTTGTCCCTTTTTTCTTTGGTTCAAAGTGCACAAAGGGTGGTGCTATAGAAGCAGAAAGACTTTATAACCCAACAATTTCCATGTTACTTGGAACTGTTGCATCTCTGAGGCACATGGTTGTCTGGAGCTAAAGATGGCTTTGTTAATATTAATAATCAGAAAGTAACTTTATAACTGGAAGAACTCCAACAGTCTGATTTTAGGAATCTAGTAGCTGACTCACCCTTCTTGTTTAAGCTATCAACTTCTGAGGAATTACTAGGTTGTGACAAGAGTTTGCATGATATAGCTTACCTGTTCAGGATTTTGCACTACATATTGCCTAATAGTGGTCTGCGGATATGTAGTGACTTTCACTGTTGGAGAATGGAGTTCCTGTGAAGAAAAGATAAAAGCTGCATATAATCATAGTTATTTAGTGACCTTGCAGCCAGAATAATAGGGAGCAATTTTCAGAGTGAAATTTTAAAAACCATTTACATAAATGATGACATATGAATTTAGGTTTTGGTTAATTTCAGTCTGAAAAACATACATGAAGGAGTGTGTTTATGGGCTCAGCACCATGCTAGGTATTTCTATTATACTCATTGCATAGTAATTCATCACACATTCCAAACTATATTTGATGAGAGTTTCAAAATATTTGTTTCATTGTAAATGCCCCCACATGATTAGAAGAAAATATAGCTTAATATTTATTAATCAGAGTTTCTGTTTGGAAAGGACATCCTATATTTTAAAAAATGAAAGGAGACGCAAAGAGAAAACTGTGTGTGTGTACACTTAAACATTTAAATCTTCAGTGTGGTGGTGGGCGAGGGCCATAAATAATGTTAAAAGGGAGACAAAACACAAGAACAAAGTCATTTGTAAATTTTGGGTGGAAAAAGAGTGGTATCATTAATATAAAGAGAGTTTTATACCTCGGTGAGAAAAAAAATCTTCACACTAATAGAAAAATGAGCAAACGGTATGAAAGCAGAAAAGAAGAAAAGCAAACGATTAACAAACAACAAAAATTATTCAAACAAACTAAGAATCAAGTAAACATAACAAAAGAATACCATATTTTAACTGAGAAAATGTTAAAATAATAATGCTGATGAGGGCACAGTAGGAGGAGCATTTTCCTGTGGAGAGGGGAAAGATTAAATAATCATGCATAAGCTGAAATATGTAGCCATCGAAATAATGATCTTGATAATACAAATTTACATTAAAAACTCATAACATTATGTAAGATTAAATGAGAATGAAGATATAAAACTGCATATATGGTATGATCTTAATTTTTTATTTGAATGGAAGAAAACACAACAAAATGCTAAGAGTACCATCTCTGGGTAGGGGATGGGTCATGAGTGAATTTTATTTTTTCTTCTTTATGTTCTTTTGTATTTCCAAATTTTCTAGAAAAAACATTTTTTGTCAGAAGTAAAATTTACAGCAAACTTAATTATAGAGCCATTTATTATGAAAAATAACAGTAAATGCAATTTTATGACTGGATTTCAGTGTAGTGAACGGCTCTGTGATTTAAGTAGACTTACTTTTCTGAGCTAATCCTATCTTGGTGGTCCATCCCATGGGGCTCCACTTTTAACTCAGTTGTAACCTTTATTCCACTGTCCTATGTTTTGTTAGTGTGTGACCCATGTTAGTCTGAGGTCTTTGGGAGTAGTGATTGGTTCCTATTCACCTTTGTGCAATATTTGGTACACACTTGGCAGTCAGCAAATGTTCGCTGAATAAATGCATGACTCTAACTGACCTAGCTCTAGGCCAGGCCAAATTGGTACATGGTAGGCAAACTTTTCTTTGATAATCTTACTTGTTCTGCATAATATCACCTTTTCCTCACTGTACCCCAGGTCTAGAGACCAGCTTTTGTCCATTTGTCCCTTCACTATTCAAGTTCACATCGTGACACTTCAGTCTGGGCAGGCATGTTTTCTCAGAACAGTATCTTTCTCCCTCCTATCTTCCAAATCCTGCAGCCTTTATACTCCCCTCCTGTGTACTAACAAACTTAAGATGTCATATGGTTTATTTACTCAGAATTTACTTTTTAATATGTGGGACTAGCTCATTAAACACATATTTGTTAATATGGTATTTAATTATTATTACAGGTACCTACCTTTTGGAGATATAATGTGTACACTCAAAAATAATCTTAAAAGTGGGATTATTAGGTCACAAAGGTTAAGGGAACTTGAACTTGTGTGTCTTTCAAATCATGCACCTTGGAGAAGGGCTAGTTCTGACCCTGCAAGTTATTCTCTCTGGATATAAATGTACAGTATTATCATTCACAAAGCCACGTCCTCACTCAATCCAAGATCGAGGTACTTCATTTCTGCTCAGATCAAAGACCCTTAAAATATACATAATCAGTGGGAGATCCTTAGAGAAAAATAAACTGCACTCAAACAAAAGCAATCAGATTGAGTAGATAATGAAATTGAAAAACCTCAATCCACAGCACTTGCTTCACATTCCTATAATGGGCTGAGCTGACTTTCATATGTAAGGCTCTCCTTTCCAGTTTTATGTTCCTGAATTTTTGTGAATGTGTAAAGTTTTATGAGGGCCTAAAGATCACTTAAACAGACAAGCAAGGTTTACACAAAAAGAAAGTAATCTGATCTAACCCATATCTTATTTTACCTGTTCAATATTTGGGGTTATATGTACAGTGCTTGGGGCACAAGTAGATATTTTCAGAGTTGTAGAATGAAGTTCCTGTTGATAGAAACAAAAGGGGGTTCAGAAAGTTACTGAGCAGTGTCGTTTAAATGTCTTAAGTTCTTGGGCTTCCCTGGTGGTGCAGTGGTTGAGAGTCTGCCTGCTGATGCAGGGGACACGGGTTCGTGCCCCGGTCCGGGAAGATCCCACATGCCACGGAGCAGCTGGGCCCGTGAGCAATGGCTGCTGAGCCTGCACGTCCAGAGCCTGTGCTCTGCAACAGGAGAGGCCACAACAGTGAGAGGCCCACGTACGGCAAAAAAAAAAAAAAAGTCTTACGTCCTTAAGGTATTATTATTTCCTTTATTTTTATAATAATCCAAATTTGTCAGAAATAAGAACGGTATTTAGTGCTTTCTTAGATGATGTCCATCTCTCCAAAGAGCACATTACCAATTCCTTTGTCAGCATTGCAAGTAATCTAATGAAAAATAATTTCTAGAATGCTTTCATAACAGTACATACTTCTTTCACTTTTAGTTTGCATCCTTTTTTTTGCTTTTTTGAGGACTCGCCTGATGTATCCCCCGATGTTATTGTATGTCTGCAATTAACAAGATTTAAAGTTTAACAAACAAAAACATTAAATGTAAAAAAATCTGAAACCAATATAGGAAACTACCTTTGAAAACTCAACTAAGACTACTGCTCTTATATTACTTCAAGCTGATTTTTAATTATGCTTCATGTGATCTGCTTCTAGTTTAATTTCAAAGAGTAGATTCTAATGTTAAAGAATGATCCATAAAGATGAGAGTATGATTTTTGATAATGTTTAGATAAAATGTTCACTCTATCGATTATGCTGGCATTCTTAACATTTTTCCCAGATCAGCAAATTGCATAACTTTATCAGTGTGCAAAGAGTCGACAGCATTACTCAATTTCTTCATACATTACTATAATTTACAACCAATTGACACAACTCCAGGATATATTCCTAAAACGATAAAAATAGTGTTTTCTTCAGATCAAGGAGGTATTAAAAATCAGAATCACAGACTTACAAGGGAAACACTGACAGACTCATATCAAAATATAGCTATAATGTAGGTGTAATGTGCTGTTCTTAAAACAGGACTGTGCATTTACTCAGACTGCCAAATGTTCTGCATGCTGTGGTTTTCCTTTTGGTTCAACTTGTAACATTTTCATCCTTCCTCCCCTCTGTTACATCAACAGCAATACTGCAAGCTTAATGTTTCTAGGCAGACTTTGAATAGGTTCCCAGATTTCCTGCTGGTAGCTGAGGATAATTGCTCAGATAAATGCACAGAATTAAAGACTTTAGACCAAAAATGTACGTGTTCTTCAGTTTAGGAAAATGGTTACAAATACAACCAAGTGCAGGTGGATTTGGCCCAGAGATCCAACAGGAATAAGTTCAGAAAGACAAAAAATGTGATTTTTAGTTATACAACAGTGCATGAATACACTCTAACATAAAAATTTATAAAGCCAAAAATCTTCCCTTAACCATCCTCCCTTCATTCAAATCTCTTACCCATATTTATACATATATGTATAAATAATATTTACTGCTTTTATTATTCTGCAATATAAGCCTAACAATATCTCATATTATAGATTAATGTCTTAATTCATTATTTTAAATTATAGTGTTCCATAATGTTTGTTTGATAGTTTATTTATCTATCTTTTTAAAATTGTTTCCAGGTTTCCACTATGCTGCAAAGAGCATCCTTGTGCAATGTGAGTACTTCTCTAGAATCCCACAAAGTGGAATTACTAGAGCACAGAGTATGTGCATTATTCATTTTAATACATACTGCCCAATTGATTTCTCAAATGGCTATGCCAATTCCACATCCATCAGCAAGTGTAAAATTACTCATGTGTGAAAGATGCTTTTATGAAAACTTTTAGCCTTTTTAGGCTGTAGCTAGTAATACTAGGGTTATTTTGAGAATACAGTTAGTGCACACTGCCTGGTACCTGGTTCTATAGATGGTAGTTCTTTCCCCTTCCCTTTATCCTATTCAAATATGATGACATCAGAAAATTAAACAGAATGAAACTTCACTAGCTATGTGGAGTAGCTTTTAAGATGAAAGAGTGTACTGAGAAGTTTTATAAACTTGCTGAAATTAACCCAAGTAAGAATACACACACATACACAAATATGTGTGTGTGTGTGTGTGTGTGTATGTATCTTACATATTTAAGGCATATATTGATAGGCAGTTACTTTACTCAGATGCCAAGATAGCAGATATTCAAAAGGCAAATTGGTGTATTTACACAAAGACTAGTCTAGTGCTAAAATGAAGAAATTATTCAATCTTCTTATATTTGGAAAGCTGGTACATTAATTCCACAAATTATGCTTTACTTAATTGTTCTGAGCCTTCATTATTAGAATTGATCTAGGCAAATGTGGCTTTTCCCATACAATCCTTATGGAAACGAAGGACAAATGGAATGACTTCAAAAAGTAAAATATTAAGGTGGTAGCTTAATATGGGTCAAAGAGATTAAGACGTATGGCAGTGACCAGAATGAGTTTAAATTACAGCAGTATTAGACTTATCATAAGATGGGAAAAAACCTATCTGAATATAAGGTATATTAATTTCAGAAAAACTTGCTAAAGAAAACCCTTTTCCCCTGAAAGTCTATGGAATTAGGTAAGTAGGGTGAGTAAAGGTCCAAAATGAACATTGTCTTGATGATGGAAGTTACTTTCAGTGGCATCTAGCGCTAGGCAGGATTGCAGCAAGTCATCCCACAAGTAGTCATTGCCTATTCTACAGGAAGTGATCAAAAATGTTTGTGAATGAATGAATGAAGAGGATGTCTTAGTTTTAAAGGCATCTCGGGAATAGAAATCTAAATCTCTCTCTTGATAACCTACATCAATGTTTAATTTTCAGCATCATTCATCCGTACAGAGCTTCCCTAAATCCTTCATGTTGAAATCATTAAATCTAATGAATAGTTACATCTTTTGTACTTATGCCCTCTATGCCATAGCCCCATGTTCCTTATAACAAAATAACTGAAGGCTGGGGAAGGGGTGGTGGTGACTATCATAATATAGTGGAAAGAGTCCTGTGCTTGAAGTCCAGAGCCCTAGGTTCTACTTCTAGTTATACCACTATACCACCAGCCAGTTATGATAATGAACACTCATGCCATCTTCCTGAGCTTGTTTCCTCATGTGAGAAACGGGATGTGGGTATGTTTAAGTGTGAACTGGAGGATCTTTAAGCCTCATTCTATTTCCGACATTCTGTGAATATAAGAGATCACTCCCAGCTTATTTTTCCATACAGACAAGACAATTTCAAATCCTTTCAACTTGTCAGTCTTGTTTTCCTTTGATGAAGATGATAATGACAACTAACACCTATTAAGAGCTTTCTATGCCAAAATATATTACATAGATCATCTTATTTAACACTCAGAAAAACTGTCATCAGAAAGGTACTATTATAATAACCCCATTTTACATATGAGTAAAGTTAGACAAAGATAGGTTAAGTAGCTAGCTGAAGATCACACAGCTAATACTAAGGTGTTGGGATTCCAACTCAAGTAGCATGATGCTACTTAATCACTAAATCCAGAACTCATAACCTTAATCACTATACGTTCCCACACCTATAGCCTGCCTCATTATATTTTCTGTTGAAGTTGTGGAACAAAATTCTACTGTTAGATTTGAGTAATTCCCATAATAGGAGACTAGATATTTGACTCTTTTTATTATTTACTATCAAAAGTAACTTTTTGGTGCCTGAAAACAAGAAATCCACCTATAACTGACCGTGTGAGAGAATAGCCCTGATTAAATATTTTAAACTTCTACAAATACAATAGGGTTTTTTTAAAAGTAGACAGCATTATATATTTAGAGTGTACATACAGAACTCTAAACTTAATAAAACATTGAATTTTTATTTAATTTTCATATCATTTAAGCCCTTTGATTTTGCAGGAAGGCCCTACATTTTCTGATCAAATATTCAGCCTAGTATTGAGTCGTTTATTCCTGTGGCTCATATTTGCTAAATACATAAATATTGCCTGTTGGCAACATTCTTTAGGTAGAGTTTTGTTGAAAAATAATTTTGTTTATAATTAGTAGATTTAGGCTTAGTATGAAATCCAAGGGTGTTTTTCCCACGATGACTAAAGTCATTTTCTACTTTGGGAAAGTTGTAGCAGCCCTCTTCCCTCTTCCTCCTCCTCCTCCCCACCTTTTTCCTTCTCCTTCTCCTCCTCACCCTTCTCTTTCCGTTTTTCTCCTCCTTCTCCTCTTATAAGTACATGTGGCATTACCAATTTTAAGATCAGAGTGGATTAAAATCAGTCTGCTTTTCTGGGATAATTTTACAACATCACTTGAGATAATTGTTCATACCTTTGTTTAACCTAAATCCAAGTTGGGATACAGGAATCAGATATCAGAGACTGTATGACATAAATAAGAGTCAAATATATAGATCAGGAATATCCAGTATAGCATGGTGGTTACAAGCATAGACCTAGAACTAGACTGCTTAGATTTAAATCCCAGTTCTACCACATACTAGCTCCATGAACTTGAGCAAGTTACATAGCACTCCTGTGCCTTTGTTACCTCATCAGGAAAAATGGGAATGATATTTGAACATTACTTACTAAAGTTTAAAATTAATTCAGTAGCTTAAGGGACATAGGCAGTTCCAGAGAGGCTATGAAACCCAGATCATGTGCTAAAAGAAAGGGAGGTGCATTTTTATTGAGGAGGGTTATTTCATCATTTTCCTCTATTTAAATATTTACTCTTTCAAAAAGTAAGGTTCTGGGGAAATTATATAAAGGATAGATACAGTCACCCCTCCGTATCCACAGGTTCTGCATCTGCAAATTCAACCAACGAAGGATTGAAAATATAAAAAAAATCTGGAAGTTTCAAAAAGCAAAACTTAAATTTGGTGTGCTCTCTCAACTATTTATATAGTATTTACACTGTATTTACAAATCTAAAGATGATTTTAAATACGGGCAAGGATATGCATAGGTTATATAAGATACTTGACAATCAGTTAGAAGAGGGCTTCCGGGAAGATGGCGGAAGAGTAAGACGTGGAGATCACCTTCCTCCCCACAGATACACCAGAAATACATCTACACGTGGAACAACTCCTACAGAACACCTACTGAATGCTGGCAGAAGACCTGAGACCTCCCAAAAGGCAAGAAACCCCCCCCACGTACCTGGGTAGGGCAAAAGAAAAAAGAATAAACAGAGACAAAAGGATAGGGACAAGATCCGCACCAGTGCGAGGGAGCTGTGAAGGAGGAAAGGTTTCCACACACTAGGAAGCCCCTTCATGGGCGGAGACTGCAGGTGGCGGAGGGGTGAAAGCTTCGGAGCAGAGGAGGAGAGCACAGCAACAGCGGTGCTGAGGGCAAAGCGGAGATTCCCGCAAAGAGGATCGGTGCCAACCGGCACTCACCAGCCTGAGAGGCTTGTCGGCTCACCCGCTGGGGCGGGCAGGGCTGGGATTTGAGGCTCGGGCTTCGGTTGGAGCGCTGGGAGAGGACTGGGCTTGGCAGCAAGAACACAGCCTGCAGGGGTTAGTGCACCACAGCTAGCCAGGAGGGAGTCTGGGGAAAAGTCTGGACTTGTCCAACAGGCAAGAGGCTTTTGCTTCCATCTTTGTTTCCTGGTGTGTGAGGAGAGGGGATTAAGAGTGCTGCTTAAAGGAACTCCAGAGAAGGGGCGCGAGCCGCTGCTAAAAGCGTGGACCCCAGAAATGGGCATGAGACGCTAAGGCTGCTGCTGCCACCACCAAGAAGCCTGTGTGCGAGCACAGGTTACTATCCACAACCCCCTTCTGGGGAGCCTGTGCAGCCCGCCACTGCCAGGGTCCCTGGATCCAGGGACAACTCCCCTGGGAGAACGCATGGTGCACCTCAGGCTGCTGTGACGTCATGCCGGCCTCTGCCGCCGCAGGCTCGCCCCGCACTCTGTGCCCCTCCCTCCCCCTGGCCGGAGTGAGCCAGAGCCCCTGAATCAGCGGCTCCTTTAACCCCGTCCAGTCTAAGCGAAGAACAGACGCCTACGTGGCGACCTACACGTAGAGGCGGGGCCAAATCCAAAACTGAGCCCCTGGGAGCTGTGCAAACAAACAAGAGAAAGGGAAATCTCTCCCAGCAGCCTCAGAAGCAGCGGACTAAAACTCCACACTAAACTTGATGTACCCTGCATTGGTGGAGTACATGCATAGATAATGAATCATTCCAAATTGAGAAGGTGGACTTTGAGAGAAAGATTTATGATTTTTTTCCTTTTCCTCTTTTTGTGAGTGTGTATGTGTATGCTTCTGTGTGAGATTTTGTCTGTATAGCTTTGCTTCCACCTTTTGTCCTAGGGTTCTATCCGTCCATGTTTTGTTTGTTTGTTTTTTAATATTTTTTTTCCTTAATAATTATTTTTTCTATTTTAATAACTTTATTACATTTTATCTTACGTTATTTTATTTTATCTTCTTTCTTTTTTTCCTTCCTTCCCTCCTTCTTCCCTTCCGTTCCCCCTCCCTCCCTCCCTCCTTTCTTTCTTACTACTTCTACTCATTCTTTCATTTTACTTTTTCTCCCTTTTATTCTGAGCCGAGTGGATGAAAGGCTCTTGGTGCTGCAGCCAGGAGTCAATGCTGTGCCTCTGAGGTGGGAGAGCCAACTTCAGGACACTGGTCCACAAGAGACATCCCAGCTCCACACAATAACAAACGGCGAAAGCTCCCAGAGATCTCCACCTCAACACCAGCACCCAGCTTCACTTAACAACCAGCAAGCTACAGTGCTGGACATACTATGCCAAAAAACTAGCAAGACAGGAACACAACCCCACCCATTAGCAAAGAGGCTGCCTAAAATCATAATAAGTCCACAGACACCCCAAAACCCACCAACAGATGTGGACCTGCCCACCAGAAAGAGAAGATCCAGCCTCATCCACAAGAACACAGGCACTAGTCCCCTCCACCATGAAGCCTACACAACCCACTGAACGAACTTTAGCCACTGGGGACAGACACCAAAAACAATGGGAACTACGAACCTGCAGCCTGTGAAAAGGAGACCCCAAACACAGTAAGATAAGCAAAATGAGAAGACAGAAAAACACACAGCAGATAAAGGAGCAAGATAAAAACCCACCAGACCTAACAAATGAAGATGAAATAGGCAGTCCACCTGAAAAAGAATTCAGAATAATAATAGTAAAGATGATTCAAAATCTTGGAAATAGAATAGACAAAATGTAAGAAACATTTAACAAGGACCTAGAAGAACTAAAGATGAAACAAGCAACGATGAACAGCACAATAAATGAAATTAAAAATACTCTAGATGGGATCAAGAGCAGAATAACTGAGGCAGAAGAACAGATAAGTTCTTATTCCACAGATAAAATAGTGGAAATAACTACTGCAGAGCAGAATAAACAAAAATGAATGAAAAGAACTGAGGACAGTCTCAGAGACCTCTGGGACAACATTAAATGCACCAACATTTGAATTATAGGGATTCCAGAAGAACAAGAGAAAAAGAAAGGGACTGAGAAAATATTTGAAGAGATTATAGTTGAAGAGATTATAGTTGAAAACTTACCTAATATGGGAAAGGAAAGAGTTAATCAAGTCCAGGAAGCACAGAGTGTCCCATACAGGTTAAATCCAAGGAGAAATACACCAAGACACATATTAATCAAACTGTCAAAAATTAAATACAAAGAAAACATATTAAAAGCAGCAAGGGAAAAACAACAAATAACACATGAAGGAATCCCCATAAGGTTAACAGCTGATCTTTCAGCAGAAACTCTACAAGCCAGAAGGGACTGGCAGGACATATTTAAAGTTATGAAGGAGAAGAACCTGCAACCAAGATTACTCTACATAGCAAGGATCTCATTCAGATTTGATGGTGAAATTAAAACCTTTACAGACAAGCAAATGTTGAGAGAGTTCAGCACCACCAAACCAGCTTTACAACAACTGCTAAAGAAACTTTTCTAGGCAAGAAACACAAGAGAAGGAAAAGAGCTACAATAATGAACCCAAAACAATTAGGAAAATGGGAATAGGAACATACATGTTGATAATTACCTTAAATGTAAGTGGACTAAATGCTCCCAGCAAAAGACAGGATCGGCTGAATGGACACAAAAACAAGACCATATATATGCTGTCTACAAGGGACCAACTTCAGACCTAGAGACACATACAGACTGAAAGTAAGGGGATGGAAAAAGATATTTCATGCAATTGGAAACCAAAGAAAGCTGGAGTAGCAATTCTCATATCACACAAAATAGACTTTAAAATAAAGACTATTAGAAGAGACAACATAGGACACTACATAATGATCAAGGGATCAATCCAAGAAGATATAACAATTGTAAATATATATGCACCCAACACAGGAGCACCTCAATACATAAGGCACATACTAACAGCCATAAAAGGGCAAATCGGCAGTAACACATCCATAGTAGGGGACTTTAACACCCCACTTTCACCAATGGACAGATCATCCAAAATGAAAATAAATAATGAAACACAAGCTTTAAATGATACATTAAACAAGATGGACTTGATTGATATTTAAAGGACACTCCATCCAAAAATAAGAGAATACACATTTTTTTCAAGTGCTCATGGAACATTCTCCAGGATAGATCATATCTTGGGTCACAAGTCAACCCTTGGTAAATTTAAGAAAATTGAAATTGTTTCAAGTATCATTTCCGACAACAAAGCTATGAGACTAGATATCAATTAAAGGAAAAGATCTGTAAAAAAATACAAACTCATGGAGGCTAAACAATACACTACTTAATAACGAAGTGGTCACTGAAGAAATCAAAGAGGAAATAAAAAAATACCTAGAAAGAAATGAAAATGGAGACACGATGACCCCAAATCTATGTGATGCAGCAAAAGAAGTTCTAAGAAGGAAGTTTATAGCAATGCAATCCTACCTTAAGAAACAGGAAACAACTTGAATAAACAACCTAACCTTGCACCTAAAACAATTAGAGAAAGAAGAACAAAAAAAACCCAAAGTTAGCTGAAGGAAAGAAATCATAAAAATAAGATCAGAAATGAAATGAAGGAAACGACAGCAAAGATCAACAAAACTAAATGCTGGTACTTGGAAAAGATAAACAAAACTGATAAACCATTAGCCAGACTCATCAAGAAAAAAAGGGAGAAGACTCAAATCAATAGCATTAGAAATGAAAAATGAGAAGTAACAACTGACACTGCAAAAATACAAAACATCATGAGAGATTACTACAAGCAATTCTATGCCAATAAAATGGACAACCTGGAAGAAATGGACAAATTCTTAGAAATGCACAACCTGCCAAGACTGAATCAGGAAGAAATAGAAAATATGAACAGACAAATCACAAGCACTGAAATGAAACTGTGATTAAAAATCTTCCAACAAACAAAAGCCCAGGATCAGATGGCTTCACAGGCTAATTCTATCAAATATTTAGAAAAGAGCTAACAACTACCCTTCTCAAACTCTTCCAAAATATAGCAGAGGGCGGAACACTCCCAAACTCATTTACGAGGCCACCATCACCTTGATACCAAAACCAGACAAGGATGTCACACAGAAAGAAAACTACAAGCTAATATCACTGATAAACATAGATGCAAAAATCCTCAACAAAATACTAGCAAACAGAATCCAACAGCACATTAAAAGGATCATACAACATGATCAAGTGGGGTTTATTCCAGGAATGCAAGGATTCTTCAATATATGCAAAACAATCAATGTTATAAACTATATTAAAAAAGTGGAGGAGAAAAACCATATGATCATCTCAATAGATGCAGAGAAAGCTTTCGACAAAATTCAACACCCATTTATGATAAAATCCCTGTGGAAAGTAGGCATACAGGGAACTTTCCTCAGAATAATAAAGGCCATATATGACAAATCCCCAGCCAACATTGTCCTCAATGGTGAAAAACTGAAAGCATTTCCACTAAGATCAGGAACAACACAAGGTTGCCCACTCTCACCACTGTTATTCAACATAGTTTTGGAAGTTTTATCCACAGCAATCAGGGAATAAAAGGAAATAAAAGGAATCCAAATCGGAAAAGAAGTAAATCTGTCACTGTTTGCAGATGACATGATACTATACATAGAGAATCCTAAACATGCTACCAGAAAACTACTAGAGCTAATCAATAAATTTGGTAAATTGGCAGGACACAAAATTAATGCACAGAAATCTCTGGCATTCCTATACACTAATGATGAAACATCTGAAAGTGAAATCAAGAAAACGCTCCCATTTACCATTGCAACAAAAAGAATAAAATATCTAGGAATAAACCTACCTAAGGAGACAAAAGACCTGTATATAGAAAATTATAAGACACTGATGAAAGAAATTAAAAATGATACCAATAGTTGGAGAGATATACCATGTTCTTAGATTGGAAGAATCAACATTGTGAAAATGACTCTACTACCCAAAGCAATCTACAGATTTAATGCAATCCCTATCCAGCTACCACTGACATTTTTCAAAGAACTAGAACAAAAAATTTCACAATTTGTATGGAAACACAAAAGACTCCGAATAGCCAAAGCAATGTTGAGAACGAAAAACGGAACTGGAGGAATCAGTCTCCCTGACTTCAGACAATACTACAAAACTACAGTAATCATGACAGTATGGTACTGGCACAAAAACAGAAATATAGATCAATGGAAGAGGATAGAAAGCCCAGAGATAAACCCATGCCCATATGGTCACCTTATCTTTGATAAAGGAGGCAGGAATGTATAGTGGATAAAGGACAGCCTCTTCAATAAGTGGTGCTGGGAAAACTGGACAGGTACATGTAAAAGTATGAGATTAGATCACTCCCTAACACCTTACACAAAAATAAACTCAAAATGGATTAAAGACCTAAATGTAAGGCCAGAGACTATCAAACTCTTAGAGGAAAACATAGGTAAAACACTCTAAGACATAAATCACAGCAAGATCCTTTTTGACCCACCCCCTAGAGAAATGGAAATAAAAACAAAAATAAACAAATGAGGCCTAATTAAACTTCAAAGCTTTTGCACAGCAAAGGAAACCACAAACAAGACCAAAAGAGAGCCCTCAGAATGGGAGAAAATATTTGCAAATGAAGCAACTGACAAAGAATTAATCTCCAAAATTTATAAACAGCTCATGCAGCTCAATAACAAAAAAAACAAACAACCCAATCCAATGGGCAGAAGACCTAAATAGACATTTCGCCAAAGAAGATATACAGACTGCCAACAAACACATTAAAGAATGCTCAACTTCATTAATCATTAGAGAAATGCAAATCAAAACTACAATGAGATATCATCTCACCAGTCAGAATGGCCATCATCAAAAAATCTAGAAACAATAAATGCTGAAGAGGGTGTGGAGGAAAGGGAACCATCTTGCACTGTTGGTTAGAATGTAAATTGATACAGCCACTATGGAGAACAGTATGGAGGTTCCTTAAAAAACTACAAATAGAACTACCATATGACCCAGCAATCCCACCACTGGGCATATACCCTGAGAATACCATAATTTAAAGAGTCATGTACCAAAATGTTCATTGCAGCTCTATTTACAATAGCCTGGAGATGGAAACAACCTACGTGTCCATCATCGGATGAATGGATAAAGAAGATGTGGCACATATATACAGTGGAATATTACTCAGCCATAAGAAGAAACGAAATTGAGTGGTTTGTAATTAGATGGATAGACCTGGAGTCTGTCATACAGAGTGAAGTAAGCCAGAAAGAGAAAGACAAATACCATATGCTAACACATATATATGGAATTTAAGAAAAAAAAATGTCATGAAAAACCTAGGGGTAAGACAGGAATAAATACACAGACCTACTAGAGAATGGACTTGAGGATATGTGGAGGGGGAAGGGTAAGCTGTGACAAAGTGAGAGAGTGGCATGGACACTACCAAACCTAAAATAGATAGCTAGTGGGAAACAGCCACATAACACAGGGAGATAAGCTCAGCGCTTTGAGACCACCTGAATGGGTGGGATAGGGAGGATGGGAGGGAAGGAGACGCAAGAGGGAAGAGATTTGGGAACATTTTTATATGTATAACTGATTCACTTTGTTATAAAGCAGAAACTAACAACAAAATAAAGATACTTGAGCATAAGTGGATTTTGGTGTCCGGAGCAGAGGTCCAAGTATCAATCCTCCTCAGATAGCAAAGGATGACTATACCTGCATACATACAGAAAAATATTTCATTCAGCTCTTTTCAAAAATTTTATGAATTTAATTCTTCTTCTACTGAAATTGTCATTCTAAACTTGTACTTTGAAAGTTTGTGGCTTCCTTTTTTGTTTCATTCCTATGTTTCCGTTAAAGCTGACCCTGTACTTTGGCAGCCCTTTGATCGCACATTTGCACCACCATGAATTTCTTTGAATTGTAATGATCTTAGAGGTAGTTCTATACGTAAATGAGTAGCTTGAATATATAGATCTGTAGTGTCCAGTAGAACTCTCTGCAGTGGTGGAAATGCCCTGTATCTGTGCCGTACAGTTCAGTAGTCACTAGCCACATGTGGCTGTTGAGCACTTAAAATGTGGCTATTGCAGCTGAGGAACTGAATAATTAGTTTTATTGGATTTGAATTAATTTAAATGTTAATGTAATTAACCACATACTACCCTACTGGAAGTGTAGCTCTAGAGGAAGTATTAAGTGCATTAGGTAAGAGGCAGACTGCAAGCAAGCTTTAATGTCAGCATCACTACATTTTAAAAAGGAAAAAAAAACACACACACTAAAAAAAACTTCATTTCAAATATTGAGGTTCAAGTTCAAAGACTCTAAGAGCATGGGAACTTCCAAATTACTCTTTCTAAAGGATATTTATGCCAGTAAACATTATAAATACATCCCTGCTGCTCCAGTCTTTTGATCATATACCATGTTTCAGAAAATTGCTTTAATGGTTTTCCTTGTTAGTCTTTCTTAGCTAGTAGAGCCCTAATAAGCCTTTCAAGCATATGTGTTTACCTAATCTTCCCAGTGTCAAAGGAACCCTTACTTTATAGTCTATTCATTTAGTTTATTACCGTAGTTTGTGCAGCTATCAGCTTTTGTTGGCTATATTTTTATAAATCAATAATACAAACAGAAAGAATTATCCAGTGCTAACTCTGTGCTGGACACCTTCACATGTTATCTCAATACTCACTACAACTCTGAAGGAAGGTATTATTGTCCCCACTTTACAAATGAGGACACTAGGTCATGAGAGGTCAAGTCATTTATTCTGGGTAATACAACATTAACATGATGTGTCAGGCACTGTGCTGTGTAATTTTCACCGTATATTATCGCATTTGACTCTAATAACAATCCTATGACTTAGGTGTTATTATCACCCCATTTTATAGATGAGGCAACTGAAGCATATAGCTAGCAAGTCCCTGGACCAGGAATTAAACCAAAGAAGTTTAAAACCTAAGCTTACACTATTAGCCACTACACTTGACTGTTTCATAGTTCAGTTCTCCCCAAGTCTACCTCATCAATGCACATTTATTATTTGTAGTTCTCTCTGGGACACTACACATAGATTCATTTGCATGGGCACTTTCTCCACACAATGTTCTCTGTGACTGATCTTTAGGCTCTACGTAATATGAACATTTTCAGTCAATACCTATTGGCTTTCATTTTCCTATTGATAGCTCTGATCAAAGAGTTCAAGACCTCGGTGCAATATGTAAGGGAGAGACAGCAAGACTGCTGGGAACGAGAATTAGGTAATAGAAAAGATTACATGCATAGTACAGGACTTTGTTCTTTAAATATTTGGAATCTTGTTGAAATAAACATGGCACTCTTTCATGTTGCCTAATTTGAATTTTAAAACTTTACTTAAAAACTAATACATAATATAATGTTCCAAGAAGGAAAACCATGGGAGCCTTCTATACGCTCCTGTCAGTTTTAATGACTATGAGAATCACTGAAAGTAATAAGAGTGACTTAGGAAAAGGCTAGGCTGAATAGTTTCAAAAGAAGCAGTATCTTTAAAAACCACCTGAAATTTATGCTGACAGAATTTGCCAAGGCAAACGGCCATTTAAATAGGCCATTTAAATAAATTTTCGGAATAGTTTGGGAGATGCTTTTGTTAGAAACTGTCAAAGACAGTAACATGGTTAAACACTTGCCTTAGGTTATTGTTGAGATGCTGTTCTGAACTTTGTACATGAAGAAACATGTAAATTAT